>NC_072740.1:102751318-103085407 GCF_026930045.1 Uloborus diversus | reverse complement strand
AAGCCTACCTAAGACTTAATCTTTATACGCGTTCTACTTAAAAACTTGAAAATGTCCACTTGCATCCCTTAGCTTCTCACTGCCTCATTTATCTGCTTGTTTACTGCTAAAACTATAAATTTTGTAAATTTCGATGGTAAAATTTACTTTTAGACATAAGTGCGATTTATTAATGAGCTTCATATCGCAATTACAATAAAAACATTTCTACATTTTTGTACCTCAGAGCCAGATTGCGTAAGTGCAAAAACTGCCATTTTCCGCTCAATAGTGCATAGTATGTAGAAGCCGCATGTAAACGCAATTCTTAAAAACTAATCCTTATCAGTTTTTTTACCGGGATTAAAAGAGCGCGCGTCCCATCCTTTGCATGCGCCAGAGAGAAGTTTTACTGTTTCCTGTGTAGTTATCATAACGTGACTTACGTCTTTCTGGCTCTGAGGTACAGATTTGATATCTAAATCAAGTTCATAGACACACTGCGGACAGCACCGCTTTATGTGTGAGTTTAACGAACCTTATTAGAAATATAATATATATAAGCACTTAAGCGCAAAATCTATGTAATAAGGTTTCGTGAAGTCATGAAACGTTCTTTTCATCACGGTCAAGTTTGTTGAGTGTCTGTAGAGAAGTGAACTCTTGGGAACATTTGAACGAACGTTAATGTTTTGCTTAAAACAACAAAGCTTTTAGTTCAAACAATTTCGTCTGAATTTTTCTGTGCATGTTGTACTACAGAATAAATTTCTGCATGTTTGTAAATCTGCATGCCCTTCGTATTGAAGTTTAGCTGAGTTTTTTACACTGCATCATTTAAACACTTAAGTGCAAAATCTATAAAGAATTGCTAACGAGAAAAAGGTATGAAATCAAGTTTCATTAAACCACAAGTTTCTTTTGATCACGGCCAGAGCTGTTAAGTGTCTGTGAACTCGAGTGACCTTTTCAGGCAGTATCAATATTTTGCCTTCCAAGATCGAGGTCTCAAGTTCTGGAATCATTTCCGGGACCACCTTCAGTTACTCCAACAACGTGTGTTTGGGCCTCCACCGTAAGCAATTAAAACTATCGATTAGCACTTTTCAAATTTCGTAATTTTTATGACTCGTCCGATAAAAGCATTGACTTAATTTTATACGAGAAGTAAAAGTTTTACTGCACCCAACTCCACCGGTTTATGTTCGGCGAGTGAAGGTTTTTATCGCGTCGCATAAAGTCGTAAAAGATGGAGGAAATTGGCAATAAAGGCTGAGCGGATCGCTCCACAAACAAAACGTTGTGACAATGGCAGATTATTTACAACCCTCGGACGAAGCCGGTAAAAGCTCTTGCCCATAAAATCCATCGAACGATATCAAATAGGTGTGCCGATAGCGGAAAATGGCTCCCCTTGCTTCAATTTTGACCTTAATTGGGGTGTTCTCCTTCCTAACTTCGTTGTTGCTGGATCTCACCTATCCCTGCATCACGCCCGATGTCAGTGAGGAAGGAAGAAACAACGCATTTTCTGAGAAAGGGTCAAGTTGGCTTCCTTTGTTTTGACTACATTAGCAAAAATACTTTTTCGAGGCTAGTCAATTTTCTAGAATTTGTAAGAAAATGTTACGTTTTCACTATTTTACTAGTCACTGTGCGTTGTCGAAACTTTTTTCGATGATATTAAAATTAATGATATTAAAATTTCCGATGACAGTTTTAAAAAGTTTCTGTTGTCTTCATGCGCATTGTTAGATCATAAGTTTTCTTCTGGGAAAGGGGGAGGGACCGTGAAATAAAATCACGACCGACGATAACACACACAAACACAGTCGAATCTCGATAACCCGAATATTCCTTTATTTCAAAGTTTTCATCGAGTTCCAAACTCTTAAGACTGTTGTGTCCCGTAACTCGAAGTACCAATAACTAGTACCAATAACTATAGCCGGTCCCTTAGGACTTTGAGTTATCGAGAGTTAACTATATATATATATATACTAACTGACCCGTGAAAAACATCCATGCTCAACGGAAGGAATTTTAAACCTGGTTTTTAACGTTCTTTTTGCTTCCTTCTACAAAAAAGGAAGTATTGTATTCGCGAAAAAATTTTCACTCAAAAATCGACCTTAATTTCCATTTTGCTCACTCCCGAATGAATGTTGAAGTTTTTTTTTTCCACCCGAAGACAGGTGTATGTATACCTAAGAACGTATAGACGCCCAAAATATCCATTTTGACGTTTCCCGAGTTAATTAAAACGAGTTCTCTCGTGACATCTGTACGTGTGCGTATGTATGTCGCATAACTCAAGAACGGTATGTCCTAGAAAATTAAAATTTGTTACGTAAACTCCTAGTGGGGTCTAGTTGTGCAACTCCTCTTTTGGTTGCATTCGGGTGTTTCTAACGGGGTCTTTTGCACCTTTTTGGGGAGAAATCATTGTTAATTTCGATGTAAACTCAAGTGGTGTTATAATTTGTCGGACACTTGGCGATATATCTCCAGTCTTTTGGTTGCCAAGTCTTGTCGCCAACTTGGCGACAAATTTGGCGATTGTTTTAAAAATCTGTTTCAATTTGGCCACTGTTGGTGATATTTAGAGAGTAAACTATTGAATCACATTAAAATTGCCAGTAATGGGGAAGTGACATTAAATTGGAGTAAAAGAAAGTCATGTGATGCACACATCAGCTCGTTTTCCCCGATTTTAACAAAAACAAAACTGTGTCTCAGAATTCTGCAATGCGTTTAGAATATATATTTATGGAATTTTGGTTTAGAATTCTTCTGAAAAAAAAAAAGGTAGGTATCTCACAACCTTAAGTTGTACTGTAGATAACATCTGTAGTGCCATGTTGAGTAGAGTGACAGGAGCTTTAGTGTGTGGCTCACACGTAGAAAACATGTAGAATAAGTGAATTTTTTTTAATTCTGTATTCTTTTAAATGTGTTTTTTAAAACTGTATTCGTTTTGTACTTCCTTTTACAAAAAAAAAAGTATTGTATTCGCAAAAAAACTTTCACTCAAAAATCGACCTTAATTTACATTTTGCTCACCCTCGAATGAATGTTGAGTTTTGTTTTCGACTCGACCACACGTGGATAAGTGCCTAAGAACGTATAGACACGCGACGCATTTTGACGAATCCCGAGTTAATTACAACGAGTTTTCTCGTGACGTCTGTATGTAGGTATGTATGTCGCATAACTCAAGAACGGTATGTCCTAGAAAGTTGAAATTTTGTACGTAGACTCCTAGTGGGGTCTAGTTGTGCACCTCCCCTTTTGGTTGCATTCGAGTGCTTCTAAAGGGGTTTTTTGCCCCTTTTGGGGGGTAATAATTGTTAATTTCGATGTAAACTCAAGTGGTGTTGTAATTTGGCGGACAGTCTTTTGGTTGCCAAGTTTTGTCGCCAACTTGGTGACAAATTTGGCGATTTGTTTTAAAATCTGGATTCAATTTGGCCACTGTTAGTGATATTTAGAGAGTAAAATACTGAGTCACATTAAAATTGCCAATAATGGGAAAATGACATTAAATTGGAGTAAAAGGAAGTCATGTGATGCACACATCAGCTTGTTTATTGTAGGGCTTCGAAGCTCCGGAAGGAATTATAAACATGCATATATATATATATATATATATATATATATATATATATATATATATATATATATATATATATGTGTGTGTGTGTGTGTGTGTGTGCGTATCTATGTATACGTACATACAGGGTGTCTCAAGCGGTTGTTGTTAAACTTAACATGTTGGTGTCATATCATGGTGAACAAGATTTACATAGTAACATTTGTTCGCAAACGCAATGCTGGCGCGCTACTTGCAGACAAAGCCAGACACTGACGGGTGCACAACATGTCGCATATTCAATATTACACAAAGACAATTTTACACAACATAGGAAGGCTTATAGCTGTTGTTGAAATTTGCTGCCTTCAGCTGTCATTCATTCGTCGCAACGACAACGTACCGACCGTCGTCGTCGTAATAACGATCCATTCTGACGCGATTATGAGATCTGGTGGGACGCAAGTTTTAGCAACCGCTTCAAACTTTTCCTAAAAATTGAAATGTTGTGTAAAACCGTTTTTGTGTAATAAATATATGACATGTTGTGTATGCGTCAGTGTCTGACTTTGTGTGCTTCTAGCGCACCCGCATTACGTTAGCGAACGCATGTTCCTATGTAAATCTTGTTCATCATGATATGTTGATATGACGCACCAGCATGTTAAGTTTGTCAACAACCTTTTGAGACACCCTGTATATGTGTGTGTGTATGAGAGAGAGAAAGAATGTGTGTTCGTTTTTCTTTTTTTCTTTTTTTTTTTTATGGCTGAGGATAAAATAAAATGACGAACATCTTCTAGTTTCAAGATAGATCATAATGTATTTAAAACTATGTTTGTTGTCAAAAAATTGACCTGAGATACGTTTAAAAATTGATCATGATATTATCATATGAGAAAATGTTATTGATATCTCAATTTTGAGTTTTCTTAAACCATAAATTATCCTTACGTGATAAAATTATGAAACATGCAATGATTACAAATCTCCTCTGAAAGGCATTTTTTCTACAATTTTGAAGCAAAAGATTTAGAGAGAAAAAAATCCGAACATTCCTTTTAAAAAGTGTCAAGTAACTTATCTTTAAAATATGAACACACTAAGGTTCAGACTTAGATCGTAAATAATGCTTAGGAGTGCGGGGAAAAAATGGCAGTTTTGTTTTTTTATATTTATTTCATTGTCAAAGGTACTAAAGATTGTAAATGCCAAACGTTCCAATTAGCATCCAGCTGAGCCTAGAATGCAAAATGTAATTCTTACGTGATATAAGCAAATTCTTTTTAACCCTTAACCCTTTAAAACGGATAATGTTACGGTACTGTGTTCGGAATCTGACCAGGTTGGATAAGAAGTGGAACAAGTTCAAAGATCAGTTGCCTTTTTATCATTCAATACTTAATTGCTCGAAAACATAAAACGTTGATTTATTAGGAAGCCTTAAGAAAAGACAAGTTTTAGCAGAGCAACGTACAACAGTATATCTTCATTAAATGATACTCGATCTATTAAGGGGAAGATTAAGTTGACTTCGGATACAAATCTTTTAGAGATGTTTTTAAGTATTTCATTTTATCTAATAGTATATATTTTCTCTTAATTCCCTGTTCATGTTTTTTTTTCAATGTAATACTGCACCCAGAAACCTGGCAAGATAAAGTTTAAAGGTAAAAAACACAAAAGTACGGCACAATTAATTATTCCCTTGTTATGTATAGTGAAAACTCTTGGTATTATATTTTTTAGTGCAATCTATGCATCAGTGCTGAAATTTATTTAAAAAATGAAATAGTATCAGTAAAAAAAACCTGCACAAACATCCCGTTAAGGTATGAATAAACTTCACTGGTGTCCAAAGTTAAAGTCATAAGCAAATTTATCTAGTGTGTATGAGGAGATAACATTTCCGGGCTTATTGGCCGTGGTCTAATTGGAGAAGAAATTCCAGACGTTTCAGCTACTCAGTCTCACCAAACTCAAACCACTGATGATGGTTGCAGCAAAGCAAGCCGAAACGTCTGGTATTTCTTCTCCAATTAGACCACGGCCAATAAGCCCGAAAATGTTATCTTCTCATATTGACGCCGGCCGTGAAAGCCTTAAACAGTATTTATCTAGAGTGTGTTTGTAACCTTAGCTTTGGAGACTACTACATGACATTTCGAACATTTCCTAGATTGTGTAGTTCTCAGTATGCAAGAGACCAGTATAAAAATAGACGTGTTATTACACAAATTGCAGAAAAATTGTGTACACGTATTTCGGGATCATAAGGAACCACTTTCTCAAGATTTGAAATTGTAAGCTGTAAGCAGTGATTGCCAAAGTGGTCCACATGAACATCCAGGTTCCTGCGCCGTTCTCTAAGGGGTTCGTGGAGCAAGAAGTGCAAATAATGGTCAACGAGCCTGGCTCCCCTTTAAGCGTATTATCGCTGTAATGTAAGCATCCTATAAGCACAATCATTAACTTTACCCTTTTAACTTTGTACTTACATAATACTTATTTTAATGAGAATACATAGCTTTTAAAATGTTTTCAAGTTTTAAATTTGAAAAATTAAGTTTTTTCTTTCAAGCATTCTTCTTTCTTTCCTTTTTTCTTTGCACCGAAAGCAGGATGAGGGGGTCATTGTTTTAAGCTATTCAAATCTCAGGCTAACCTGGAAATGAAGAAAAACTACTACTTTAGTAGGGTTTGGGGCACTTAGAACAGCTGACCGGAAGAAGTGGTAGTGAGCAAGAGGGTGGATAGCTTTAAGAGGCTCATTGATCTTCATTGGGGACTAATAAATTAATTAGGACCAGCCTAGCTTGGCCAAGAGCCTGTTGCTGGTCGTCACATTTGTATTTGTATTGTGTTTGTAATCTGTATCTCGATTGTTTAAAAAGTTGCGAGAGATTTTGAGTCACACCCGCTAAGTCACCTAAAAGAAAACCACAACTTTATTTTTTTTTCTCAATAATCGCTCTCTCTCTCTTTGTGTGTGTATATTTACATGGTTTTCGAATCCCCAAGGATAGTTTAAAATTTAAGAAACAGATCTTAAGTGATACTTCTGTAGTCAGTAGTGTATATTAGAAAAACGTGCATCGAATTAGCATTTCATACAATTTTCGAGCATGTTAAAATGAATTTGAAAGAATTTTCTCGATTTTCACTTAGTTTGTAAACATTATCTTCTATCAAATTTATAAGCAAATGTGTGCACTGATTTATAATGTTAATTATTGTGATCACTTAACAAAAAACAGTAAAAGTTTTGGATTTTGTAAAAATAATCGTTTTTTTTTTTGGATGGGGGGAGTATTTTTAATAATGGTGGGTACTATTTTTAACTTTTGTGTAAAACATTTATTGCGAAATAAATATGCATAGAAAAACTTAACTTATGAGGGCGATGCGACAATTTAAGCCTGATAAATTTGAAGCCACATATACTGTCAATACATCAAATTCAATCCTGCTACTAGCAACATCTTCTTCATGCACTTATTTTGCATAGTAATGTTAACATATTTGCCTTTTGTGTAGTTTTAAAAGTATAGCAAACTGTGTCTATTAACCAGCTATAGGTTGTAAATTGATTGTTAAAAAAAATCAATATTAATAGCATTTCAAAACCCTCACTGTAAGTAAACATTTCTCACTGTCGGATAGTGTGGAATCGGAGTGGGTGGGGACCAATTAAGAGTAAACATGATGCCGAAGACTTTCTACGGTTTGCCACCTCACGTAAGAACTCCGGACGACCAACACGATAATCAAAAAATTTGAATTCATTTGTATTCATATGGTTAGTATCTTCGAAACTAAGCTTGACTTTACGAAATGAAATAAAGGACGATTTTATCCATGTTTATTTAAGGTGACATTGCAGCGGAAACAATACAACTGTCATTTTGTAATATATTAGTTTTATAGCGACTTTACAGTATCGGACACATTCGAATAATAACAATAACAATAATTAATAATAGTAAAATGTTTATCCATAAGAAAAGAGATGCTCATTTCATTTCTAATTAAATCTGGAAAAAAAAAAAACTTTTATCTCTCCTATAACTTAATTTAATACTGCTTTATAAAAAATCATATTAATTTCTGTTTATGTCCCACAGCAAAATTAATGTGCTATTCTTGTGAGACTTAATCCTTTTGAATGAAATAGTAGCAGTTCTGCTAATTGTTTTTAGTGGTAGAGCGATAAATTTCTAGAAAGTTAGCTTTGAATTAGGTTTATAGAGGTTTTTGTGAGAAGTGACTTATTTTGCGTGCTTTTCCTTTCGCTTTTTTACTTTCCTTTACAAAAAAGGAAGTATTGTATTTGCGAAAAAAATCTCACTCAAAAATCGACCTTAATTTCCATTTTGCTCACCCTCGAATGAATGCTGTTTTTTTTTTTTTTTTTGACACGACCACACGTGGAAAAGTGCCTAAGAACGTATAGACACGCGAAATATCTATTTTGACGATTCCCGAGTTAGTTACAACGAGTTTTCTCGTGAAGTCTGTATGTACGCATGTGCGGATGTATGTCGCATAACTTAAGAACGGTATGACCTAGAAAGTTGAAATTTGGTACGTAGACTTCTAGTGGGGTCTAGTTGTGCACCTCACCTTTTGATTGCATTCGGGTGTTTTTAAGGGGGTCTTTTGCAGCTTTTTGGGTGGAAATCATTGTTAATTTTGATGTAAACTCAAGTGGTGTTACAATTTGGCGGACACTTGGCGATATATCGCCAGTATTTTAGTCGCCAAGTTTTGTCGCCAACTTGGAGACAAATTTAGCGATTAAAAATTTTTTTTTTAAATCTGGTTTCAATTTGGCCACTGTTGGTGATATTTAGAGAGTAAACTATTGAATCACATTAAAATTACCAATAATGGGAAAATGACATTAAATTGGAGTAAAAGGAAGTCATGTGAGGCACACATCAAATATTTTTTTTTACTGTTCAGGATTTCAAAATTCCACTTGTCATGTCGATTTTTCTATTCACTTCGTAATGTGTAGTCTAAGATAAAGTCATCCAATATAACGTTACTTCCGAATATGGAGTAGAGGAATTCGGGGTGAGTGAAATAGCGGAGCAAAGTGAAAGGGTGAAATATTTACTCTCCTTTCAGCGGCAACTATCTTGTAATATTTTAACTATATTTAACACATGTAGTCTATTTCAGTAAGGAAAAAATTGCCTCTGAGCATCAAAGCATATGATAGTACATGCAAATTTTTAAAAATTGATACTCAAGTCGTAATATTTTGCTGAAACTCAAAAATTATTTATGTTATTATTAAATGATAAAGTTCATGTTATTTATATTTTAGATATTAATTGAGATCTACTAATATTCGGTGCAGTATTTATTTAGTTAACATTAAGCTTATTTGTATTTTAAATATTTTGCATAATTAGTCAAGTGCATGTGGGGCAAAGTGAAATAGTTCATCTCGTTTGCTTATTCACTGATTTTCTAAAGCACTTACGTGTTCATTTATTAAGTAATTTATTTACATTCCTTTAGTTAATTATTCACTTATTATTCAATCATTCACTTATCTTCTTATTTATTCATTATTTTATTCACTCATTTAGTCTTCTTCACACTGAAAAGAAAAATCCGAACCATCACTGATTACTTACAAGTACCGTTTCGGGATGCCAAGGGTTTACACCAGTTTCTTGTGAAAAACAAGTTTGTTTTTTTTTTTTTTTTGAGAAAACGTTTTCTGAATCGCAAATCTATATATATATATACTAATAATATAAAGCAGTAGAGTTTGTTTGTTTGAACGCGTTAATCTCAAGAACTACTAGTTCGAATTGAAAAATTCTTTTTATTTTGAATTGTCCATTTATTGAGAAAGGCTGTAGGCTATTTTTTAAAATCAGATTGACCGAAATATTTGCAACTGCAAATTAAATGTTTAATTAGTTGTTTAGTTATATGATTTCTTAATCGATGGCTGTTAAGTTTAATTCTATAAATTCTTAATAGATGGCGGGGTAAGTTAACTCTCGAGAGGGCGCTGGCCGACAGTGTCGATAGCTGCGATAAATCATGCCCATGCTGCGCTGCTGTGATCCGCGAACAGATTTTTGAATGCTTTTTTTTTTCGATGTTCAGGTACATAGTTTGATTTTGTAGGACTTTTCTATTGGATTTTGTTTTCCTTATTTCTTCAACGTTTGTTTTACTTCTTACGTTCTTACAGTTGACGATAGTTACTTATCTAAGTAAATTGATTTGTCGTATTATTCAATTGTGATTGTTTTTATAACGTTTTTATTACAGCATAGTTTATTTGGCGAAACGCTTTAAATTGCAGGGGGAAAAACCACTTCACTCGCTAAAGGGCAGGGTTACGGTAGCGTGGTTGCTTGGCGCGTTAAGCGATGAAATATGCAGTTGAAGGATTATTTTGAGTTTTAAAGCTACTGTTAATCCTTTTATGTGTTTTGGCGAATAATTTTCAATTCCAGAGATACTTTAATAGGTCTTTTGAAAAGGTGCGTACGCATTTTAGTTAAAGAAAAATAATCATTTCACATCAGAAGGGGGGCGGGAGTGTGGATTTTTTTTTGTTCAACGGACTTCTTTTAACTTCTTATCCCGGGCATCGCCGTGCGGGTACTGCTAGTAGTTCCATAAAAGCCGAATACCTGTGGTGAAAAACCGTTTTAGCTACCAGTGTGAAAATATCTTAGACTTCTTTATTAGATGTTTCTCCTTTAGCGTAGTTACTGCCATTCCGGATTGGTTTAACCTATTCAAGGGCAAAACGTGTAGTCTCCGGATATTGTAGCTTTTTAGGTAATTGCTTGTTGATTCGTCTTAGCTTCAGCCATATTTGCTTTAGGAGCTTGCCGAAAAAAATCAGGAAGATGCCAAGCTATTACTGAAAACATATACAGCGAAACCTGTGTAAGTTGACCAATTACGATGCAGTATTTCAGTGGTAGACTAGGACAAGTGATCAATTTAACGAAATTAATACAAAGGACCAGGACTAATTCTGTACCTGATAACAGCGGTCAACTCAGACAGGTGATCAACTTACGAGAGTGGTCAATTTTACAGGTTTTACTGTATAAGTTTTCAGAAAGGTTCCGGAGTTAGTCCACATACATGACTGACTTTGATTGGGAAAGTTTCTGAATTGTTCTGAACGATTCCAGTTTAATTTCTGGAAGGTTACTAACTTTTGGTGGGAAACTTTCTTGGTTTTTTTTTTTTTTTTTTTTTTTTTTTTACCAGATATGATATTAGCAGTAATTAGGCACGTTAGCCGCCCATTATTTTTCAGGAACGTTTCGATACTTTTTACATGACATATATTAAGTAATTAATGTATTTATTAGTTTATTGTTTCATTACCTTGTTATTTATTCATTCATCATTTTGTTTACTCATTCATTTAATGAAAAATATTTTTTTAACAATCGAATAGAAAATATTTCATTAGAAAAATATTTCATATTTCACTTTGCCCCAAAGAAAAAATAAAGAGAAATTATCTTTTTTCTTTTTTTGAAGGCACAAATTTACTGCCAAAAAACAAAAATAATGTTTTATTGCAAGTTTTATTATTAAATACATTGTTCCTTCTTTATGTACTGTAGCTTTTAAAGCAAATTCTCAATTTGTTCATTTTGGAAAAACTAAGTCATCTTAACTATTTCACTTTGCCTCACATTCTCCTACATATATATATTTTTTTTAGTATGTGCATCCAACACCTATGAAGAATGTCGGAAGTAGTATCCTAAAAATTTATTATTTGTGTTGTGACCAGAGAGAGAGAAACAGTGGTCTGAGCTGCAGTTGTTGGAATTTTTAAGTGTTTACTTGTTTCACAACGACAAAAATTTCCGAAAAGTATTTATTTCATTTTCTAACAAAAGTAATGCATGTGATTAAGAATGAAAATCAGGCTGGGGTAAAAGCGCAATATGGGATTGTAAAATACATAAACAAATCAATAAAAACTATTTTTTTAACAGTTAATTTGGCAGACGACAAGCAAAAAATGCTGCATTATATTTTTTTACTACTCGTTTTCAAAATTTTGCTTAAGCAACAAAACAGTTTTTTCCCCCTCCTTATATTATTAGTTATTTTTAAAACACAGGCAAGAGAAAAAATGAAGATTTTGGAGGTTCGTTGTCTCTAATTACATGAAGGTGTAACACACTTGTATGGGATAACAAAGACAAGGTGGGTACGAATCTGGTCAAAGTACAAACCTTTCCTTATTTCCTGAGAGTAACTAGGTATGAAAGGTTTGACTTAATAACCATTTGGTGGGCAATGGCACCCTATTTTTGTTTATATTAGTGTGTTTTCCTTAATTGTGTAGATTAGGAGTCAAATGGAAACAATTTTATTTCCCCATATCCCCATATTAGTAGAGGGGCTTTGGTAGAAAATATAGCCGGAAACTGCATTTTGTGATAAAATCATGAAACTTGGCATGCATGTAGACAATGTACTAACAAACATTTTTGGAAGGGGAGGCAATTAAAAATCCCCCCCAAAACCCCCCTGGCAGCCATTTTTGGTCAAAAATCTAAAACTACTTTTTTTTTCTTTTTTGAAAAATACCTACTGTATCTTCATTTGGGAGTTCTATTATGCTTACTAAAGCGTAAAAAGTCATCAAAATATCTCCAAACCTCCTAATTTTAAAATTAATTTTAAAAACTTGATTTTTTAAAAAAACTTTAACTAATCTAAGTCTTTAACATTTCTTGAGGGGTCGTTTGAGAAATGTTTTTTTTTTATGATTTTAAAGCACTGTTTTAAGGAAAATCAATTCATTTTTAGTAGAACCCCAGAAATCCGAACCCCAGAAATCCGAAACATCAGAAAATCCGAGCCTATGTTTTAAAGTTTACTATTAAAACTTGATTACAAAACTAAGAATAAAACTATAAATTGAAAACCATAAACAAAGCTAGTAATTTTTCAAAACTTGAAACATTTGAATTGTTGTTTAAGAATAAATACAGAGCTTTGATTACTTAAAACGAAATCAATTTTCATTATCGGTGGGAGAAAAAAAAAAAAACCCCTCCAAACATTTGGAAATGAAGTACGCAAGTTTTTGTAAGTTTCACTCACATTCTGCAGTTTTATCAGTCATATGTGCACTTGAAATAAGGGGGAGGGGGCACGGACGTTATTTTTACAGAACTCCAATCTTTATTATTATTAAACGCTTTAAAACAAATTTCAAGTTTTTTCTCATTAGACGATTTGAGGCGTTTGTTCTATGTTTTAAACGATGTAAGAGGACGAAATACTTAACTACTACAATAAGAAGTTTTGTGCTACGTTAATAAAGCTAGCAATATTTTTACTATTAATAAAATTGTTATTTATTGAAATATAATTCGCTGTTGCAAAAACTACAACTAAATTGAAATACAAATCTGATTAAGTGATTTATACAACGGTTATATAGAAGGCAATTTAAAACGTTTGAATTTACAAGTAATTTACACGAGTACATAACATTTTCCATTGCAGTATTTACACATAGGTGTTTAGGTAAGTCCATTTTTGAAGCACCCACAAGTTATTTGAGAGCAGGTTTTTTTTTTTACACTTGCATAACGTAAATTCGCTTTCAGCAAAAACTTGAAACTTCGGGCAAACTCAAACAAATAAGAACGTGCTTTTCATTAGTTGCTGTAAAACCCCAATCATAAATTGAAGTTAAGGCTAAATTTTTGGACATACTGCTCCACTGATGTCCACCTTGATAAGCACTAAATAACTTGCCTTAGGGCTTCAGCTGTGGGTGGTAAGTTATTCATTGATCATTGTTCGCTGGTGGAAAAAGTTTCCAGCTTCATTTACGGATGGCAAGTTGCATGCAGACGAGTAGTAGCAAAGATTAATGAATCGCTAAGATATTTGAAATTTTTAATTCGGTGTGCATTTTTTTAGTTTAGGATATATATATGAAAATACACCAATAACATCAGAATAGTGTTTTTATCATTTCCACATCGTCACTTTTTTCCGACCTGCAAGAAAAGAGGTAACCATAAGAGTTCCGCTGAGACTGAGTGGAATTCTCTTAGAGCAACTGATTTTTGCAGACCGAATTTGTATGCTAAGTCTTGCACTAGTATAAATCGAAAGTGTTTGCCAGCTCCAAAATCTTCTTTATCCCCTTTTTGTACAGCTGATGGAAGCATCGTTGTCAACAGTTCCAACGAATATGCTCATGTGTCCTCTTATTGTAGCATGCAAAACATGAACGAAGATCCAGAAATTAGCTTCCTCGTGATTTTATGGCACTAAAGATGTCTTATTCGATGAAAATCACCGTCACATCATTAAGAGCAAACATAAGATCATATAGCTAGTGCAATCATGGAAAACAATTCTGTCTTATCCGCGTTTCGTAGAAACTGAACCAGTTCTTAGAAAGCAAACCATTTTCTCTAAAATGATATCTTTCTCTTATTCCTCTTATATGTGTTACTTGTTGTATCTTGAAAAGAATGCAGATACTCCACCGAAAAATTTTCTGTCCTAGGTCGTTTTATGTGAACGATGAAAGAACATCATGGATCAATATCATAGACAATGGCGTCAAAATGTATCTCCATTGCATTTATTTTAAAATTACCATTCCTCATTTGCATCTTCATCATCCAATCTTAACTCGTTTTCTTCTTCTTCTCTCGAGTTGTTTTTATCAGTAGGAATACTATAATTTAACTCACTGAGCAGGAATGTTATTGACCAGACTTATTTCCCGTTCAAAGAGCTTCATTTATTGAAATCGATGGAGGGTGAGGTTGATTTTCATAGAGGAGAAATTCAACTAGGTTGAAATTTACGGTATTGCGAATAATGAAAAGTTTTGAAAACGAATCTGTATCGGATTTTAATCTTTTCAGTAAAAGAGCAGACTTACTGATTTTTCTGGAAAAATGAAATGCTAAAAAGTTATTGTTTTTCTACCCGTGAACATAAAGTGACTTTTGAGTCACAACTCTTTTCTCTATAAATTTGTTGCACTCTTTTTTTTCCTCAACTTGCCCAATCTTTATCAGCTGCTCCACATATTCCTCGTCTACTGCTACATTCGTCTCCAATGAGAACAATTCTTTCGATGGCTCTAAAAATTTATTCTCATGTTTAACTATTTCTCTTCAAAACCTTTCTTGAAAACATGTTTTGGAAACTTAACATTTCTTCATTGCGCATATACAGCGTTTCTTTAAATCAGCAGAGGTAACTTTTTCAAACTGTGTAATTGAATCGATAGTTTGAAGACCAACCAACATCCATCTTCTTAACGCAGTTGGATATGTGAAAGACCAATAGCCCCACCATCTCCTTTTCTCTATTACATTGTTTTGCTAAGCATGGTCCGATCCAATTACAGAAAACACGTTCATTGTCTTTTTTACAACAAATGTTACTTTTTCAAAGGCTTTGTGTGCGTCTGGAAGGTTTGTGGGCTAAAGAAAAAGATTTTGAATAAAAACTGGTAACCATCCAGCATAGTTACTAAAGTATATGTATAGCGTATAGCAATAAAATGAGAAAAAAAAACCACACACACAAAATCAACTCCTTCAAAGTTTCAGTAAAGATACTAAAGTTGGTTGAAATCTATGATTGAAATGATAAACTTTAATTTTAAAAGCACAAGCTTTAATACGGTGCTCCAAAACTTGAATTTGTTTATATATATGTTTTTTTTATGTATTTATTTATTTATTTATTTATTTTTTTATAAAATGAGAAAAAGCTTACTGATGATCAATTGGGTGACGGAGAATTAACCTCAGCAACAATAGTAATAATAATAATGAACAGAAATTTAAAATTCAACTTTAAATTTCTTTCTATTAGAATTATGTTGTCTTGAAATTAATTTCTCCCTTTTTTCTTCAAGTCCTTATTCTATTATATCCTTCGCTAATAGTTTCAATTATGCATGCTCAGTCATTTAAAACGAGGGGCATCATGACCGGAAAATTGGACAGTTCGGGCAATTAGAGTTCGGATAACTGGAACCCTACTTTGATATAACACTAATGTAATGTATCTTCAAATTCAGAGGCCTGTAATTCTGTTATGGGATGGGGGGGGGGGAGTTCACTTCAGGGAACTCACAATTTAAAAATACCAATTTTTAAAAAAAAAAAAAACACTTTTTGGGAAGTTATTTCTGAAATTAAACATTTTTTAGAGTTTTAAATAGTAAAAAATGTAATAAACATCCATGGAATGACCCAACCAATGATTTAAAAAATTATAATAACGAAAATTTAAAAAGAATCGCCGTTTTTAGTTTTGGACCAAAAATGGCTGCCAGGGGGGGTTTTGGGGGGGGGGGATTTTGGAATGCCTCCGCTTCCTAAAATTTTTGTTTATATAATGTCTACAAGCATGCCGAGTTTCATAATTTTATCACAATTTGCAGTTTCTTCCCCCGTAGCCCCCCGACATCGTTGACGCAAGCATATAACCAATGTCTGGCTCTAATAAAAAGAAGCTTGAACTTTCTCGTTTATGCTTGGGTTAAAAGCTGAAAAATTCTTGGTTAAGCACAACTCCAGCATCCCTTATCGGAAACGGAAACCAGCTTTTTTTTTAAACTCTATTTTAGCAAATGGAATCAATCGGAAGTCAACTTATCAAAGTCAGACTATATCGCTTAAAAAGTTCTACAGAAACGGTGGAAACTTATGGAACTCATATTTTCTTCGCTATGTTGCCTATTTTTCAGTCAACAATACTTTCGTTTCAAAAATCTCTGTGTTTGCATTTACCGTAATTGACCTTACGACTAGATTTTTTTTGTGGATGAAAAGGTGAAAATCTTCGCTAAGTTTTTTATGAATTGGCTAGCTATTAACGTTAAAATGAACTTGCTTTCAAAGCAGTATAAACTCGGGATAAAACACGGAAAGGCTCCCAAATCTAACGTAACGTAGATTAAAGAAACACAATTATTAACCCTGTTTGCTTCATGAGAATGACATTTTGTTCTCCAAGAACGACTTCCTGAATAAAATCATCTGAACATATTTTGAATCTGTATCTTTAAATATAAAACCATCTAATGTATATACACATGGTCGTTTCAGAACAGTAGCTTAATGGGAATAACTTCAAGAGTGTTTGGCTAATTGTTGTGAAAACAATCAAAATAATTTGCATTACCAGAATAATAAATCTGATTTAGGGTAACAGCAGAATATTAACTTGATCAATTAGAAGTCATCATCCAGTAATCCTCTTCCTTGGATGAAAGGAATTAGATAACCTAAACTGCATTCAATTTAAGACTATAAATTTTAACTAGGATGTATTATACTCATAAATCACATTCTGGTAAGGGAGAGACGTGGAGTATATGAGTGGTCTCTTTATGGCATAAATGACATTTGCAGTGACGTTGAAATTTTTTTTAAATAATGGAGTTAGTCCATTTTTTTTTCTTGCGAACAAGTCTGCGTTTCACATATATTTCGGGAACTTATCGCTGATCAAATTTACAGTTCAATCAAATTATGGAAAATGTTTCCACTTGGGATGTAGTACCAGGGTAAGGGGGGGATGAGGGAGAGAAGGCGCTTACACATACGAACACTAGACAGTTAAAATAAAGGGGGGAGGGCACTTGATCTAAAAGGAAAATTTGTGGTACGCCGTCCCCTGTGAACCACCCCACCACCATCTTAGCAGTCCGTATCCCCACATTACTTTAGACATAGAAAATCGGGAAATAAAACATACGGCACTGCACAAAGAGAAAAAAAAAGCATTTTTTTCCTTCTTTTCGATGTTTTAAAATACTTATATTACCTTCTGAAGTAAAAAGTATCTAATGTTCTTCTGAAGTTTTGAGATAACTAGCTTTAAAAATTAAAAATTTTGGAAACTTTTTGATTTGCCTTAACTCTTTTTGTGAAATGATAATTTTTACATGATTCCAAAATACATTAAAAACACATTAAATTGATTGCATGACAGCTTCTGTACAGTGCCAAGAAATTATCATGTCTAAATCTTATTCGTGAGTTGCATACATATCGGAAAGGAAAAAAAAAACTTAGAAACCTGTTGAAATTTTCCCGGAATTAAAACATAGGTTTGTCATGCTTAAACTGCGATGCACGAAACTTCCTAAACTCCACCAAAAATGACAGTAAAAATGAAAAAAAAAAATAAATAAAAATAAATAAATAAATAAATAAAAATAAAATAAATAAAATAAATGAAAAACAAAAACTCTTTATTTTTTTTTCTGGGACTATAAAACTACAATCCGGTAAAAAAAAAAGTGACACAACTCAAAAAACAGCATAGGAGAAAATCAAGTTTTTACAATAATAGTTTTAAGTGATTTAATCTCAATTACAATACGCGCAAAAAACAAAAGAAAAAAATATGATTTTTACTGGTTAGTGTCTGTAGTCTAAATTAATAACAATACGTATTTAAAGTTTGAAAATAATTCTTCTTAATTATGAAATTTTAAATGATGTGTCATTATTGTTTATAACGTCATTACGCAGCTACGCACAAGTTATGTAAGCTAACATTGTGCGAGTTTCGTGGCCAGAAAGAGCGTTCATTGATTTCAGATTTTAAATTACCAGTTAGTACGTTTTTCCAGTCTTAAGTCACTTTCCTTGCCGTGGTGTGACGTGTTAACTATCACAAGCTTACCTCGTTTACAGAATATAACTCTTAAAAACGTGAAATGTGTTTAAGAAGTTTTTGCGCGATTAGCACTCTGAGAAAAATGAAGTTTTCAAAAATGAGTACATTCATGCTTTCAAATTTTCTTGAAACCTTTTGTTTCATATATGAGTACCCATGTGTTCAAATAGTGTGCTGAATCATTTCATACTCAAAAAGGAGTATATAATACTCAGTTTTGAAATTATTACACATTCAAAACTGAACACAAATACCTCAAAAATGAGCACACATGTTGATTTGAGAATTTGAATGTTTCAAATTTGAATACCTCGTAGTCGGAGCCATTTTGACTCGCGGATATGTTCAATTTTGAGTACTTTTTCGTCATTTTTGAAATTGTTGTTTTTAGAGTGTAGAAGTTTGCTTTTATGTCTGTTATGGATCATTCTCCAGAAAATGTAACTTTTGAACGCAATTATTGTTTAGTTTCGAAAGCTTTTTTTAAAATTCTTATATGAAAGTGTTACCTACGAGAAGTAACCATTAACAATGGCCCAGCTATGTTTCTAGTATTTTACTCATAAATTAAAAAAAATAAATGTCTTGTTCACTTAAATAAAAAAAAAGAAAAAAAAAACTTTTAATATTTAAAAATTTGAGGCCAATTTAATGTCAAAGTAGTAATTTTGTTAATTGTGCAAGCAATCAGCTATTGTGATTAGTGGGAAAATAATATTAAGCTTTCTTAATTAAAGTATGGTTTAATTAGTAGTTTCAAATGTATGTTAAAAAATAGTATTTAGCGAATTTGATGATATACTGGCAATTTATAATTTTGGTAGAATACCTATTATTGATGTATTTCCCCTCCATCGGTTATTTTCACTTCAGAAATAATGACATTGATAAGGTCTGTCACTGAGGTGAGGATCTTTCCATTAATATAGGCCTAATAGATACATTTTTAATGGAAATCTTTTTTTCCTTCGTTGCTATAATTTGCACATGTTAACTTCTCTTTTTACATTAATTTATATCCCTGAAATTGAAGTTCACGGAGATAAGAAGTCAGAATAACCGCACTAAATTTTTAAGCAAAATCTAACTTTTTGTTTTTCGACAAAAATCTCACAACTTCTACCATGGCTTAAAATAAACAAGGGAGCTTCCTTGTATCATGGAAAATAAAATTTGATGTCATTACTGCCACGTGTTAATGAGGAATGGCATTTTGTGTTTGGTTAACGGAGGTGAGAATTTATTGTGTGACATGACTCCCTGTCCTTCTAAAACAAACTAAAACACAATACTAAAAAAATAAATATACTTAAAGAATTAGTATTTGAGACACTTGTGAAAGGAATAATAAATAAATAAGTATCCTTATATATTATTTCTGTAGCCTGTTTTTGGTTTCTACGCCAAATTTCCCTCAATTCTTGATCGATTTCTTTGATTTACGGCTTATTTTATAGCTTATGGTGCTGGCTACTGACGAAAAATAGACCCAAGGTCTGAAAATTGTTTCTTTTAGCCGAAAAACCTGTTTTAAAGAACCAGAATAAGGTTTTCGGTCAAACTTATAACTTTAATTTGCGCTATGACCGGCAGAGCTGAGTAGCTTGATCGGCAGAGCGTTCTCTTCGTAACCAGGAGATTACGTGTTCGGGCCCACGTCCGGACAATCTGCAACAAACAATTAGAGAAATATCGCGCGTTACATGAACACTGAATTAAATGAATATCAACTATGAGGGAATAGAATAAGTGAGAAGGAAATGCTCCTTGCTGATTTGAAAACATTCCGTGGTTTTGTGCTAAATTACTTCGAAATTGCACGTGTTTTTTTTTTTTTTTTTTGAAGCTTTGGCTCTGGAAAGAAAATTAAAGCACAATGTGAGCGAAAATATAAGTAACAGGTTTAAGATTTCAGACTACAATAGAATTGTTTTTTTGTTCAGAAAAAAAATAATAAATCGTATATTGAAATATATATTCTTCTAATGAGTTTTTGACTCTTTGTACAAATAAATAAAATACTACCTCAATTTGAAGGGTAAAATATATATTTTTTTCTTCTTTTTGCTAAAAAACAAATAGCTTATCACATTTTTACTACATTCGAAAGCATAGTTCAATTTATTTTGTATTTTAACCGTGCTGTTAAATGATGAACACGTGCTGCCATCTAAGTTATAACGGTTTAAGCAGCCTGCGATAACAAATTGTAAAAATTTTCAAAAATAAAAACATTTTTCTTCAATATCTTATCTTATATATTAATCCCCTCTCATTTTAAAACTTATCAGGCTGGCCAATGACGAAAAAAAGACTTACTGTCGAAAATTCAAGTTTTCGAAATCGCCTTTTGCTGTTTCAAAACCTTGATGCTGCCTGTAGTTCTTATGCATTTTTTAAAGCAAAGTTCTAATGCAGTTTTCCATTTTTTACGTCGCTTTCGGCAAAAAAAAAAAAAAAAAAAAAAAAAAATAGCCTGTGTGTGTGTTTATATTTTAATAAAGCTTAACAGCTCTGGACTTAGTTGTTCGGTTTAATTGATAAGTTTTTTTCGGTAGAGCGTTCGGCTATAAACTATCTGAACTTCGGGCAAGCTTGGGCTGTCCGACATAATATCAAATTTATATTAGTATTACGCATTACATGTGCTCATAACATACACACCTAATAAAATAAATGCAGTGGGAATGCTACTTGGTGTTTCGACTCCTTTATGCAGGCTACAGTTATCATTCGGATAAGTTGATTGTTAATCGAACTGTGTTCTTTGACTACATCCAGACCACTCAACATAATGTAAGCATAAAAAAGTATTAGATTTAACTAAAGAAATCCTTTTTGTGCAGAAAAACATTTTTATTATATGCTAAAATGTAGATGTTTCTAATAGCAGTGTTCGACCTTTTGTACAAATGAAAAAATACTACGCCCGATTAAAACTACGAGTTTCACTCAGTAAACCTTTAATTTTTTATTCGCGCGAATACGATATAAAGCATTAAAAGTATTATCAACTTCATTAGCAAGAAATTATTTTCTACTCCTCTGCTTTCTGCTGAAAAAAAAATACATTTTGTCTACGTTCGAAAAATTACACTTAAGAACGGACTCAGTTCAACTGGTTTTGGTTTTGAATTTTAAGTGTTCGATTAAAAGAGAAACATGTGAGGGCATTTAAGCCGTAACGGTTAAAGCAACCTTCTATGTGAAATAGTTCAATATTCAAAGACAAAAACACTTATTTTCAATCAAATTTATTACTTCTCTAGAATGTTTGTTTCAATCGCTACGTGAGATCTTCGTCATTCTTTAATCAAATTCCATGCTTTGCGAATAATTTTAAATCGTATCATGCTGGTTAATGACAAAACACAGATGCATGATCTTATTATTATTATTATTATTTTTTTTTTTTGGCAAAAAGCTTTTTTGCTGTTTTTTACTACGCATTCCTTCAATGAATAGCTTTCGAAAAGGAAGGCGCAATTGCTAGGTTTGTTGGGGTGTCGGGCTGTTAGTCAGAATGGCGCCAATTCGAATACGTGCCAATAAATATCTCTTTAATGTTTCTTTTTTTCCCGTCAGATGCTGACATGTGCAGGACTGTATTTGCCACAACCTGTTTTTTCACATGCACAATTATTGCTTTTTCACGAGTCACCACTCAGCCACACTTTTAATGACATTTATGTTTGCATTGAAAATATGTACGATTAAAAGGGGAGCTATGATCAAATTATCAGAACGTTGTATTTAGCGAGGTTTTGTTACTGATGTCTTTAAATTACATGCCTTCTGTTCTGCGCTTACTTTTTTTTTCGGTTCTTCTTCATAATGTTCTTCCTTTGAAATTCTTAAAGAGCGAAATACCTTATGAAACTATTCGAAGCACAGTGCGGAGTTCCGCACGGGTCGACTAGTATACTTTTAATTAAACAATTTATTAAGTAACAGCCACAGAAGGTGCGTGACATGCCATGGAGGTGAGAATTCACATGTTGTGAATCAAAAATATACTGAAATAAAAATTATTATTAAAAAATTGTTGGCAGGTTTACATGGAAATTTTTTTGATGAAATTAAAAATCATTATTAAATGAATTGTTCCTTAAAGTTTTTACTGTTTGAGGCGTGACAGAAAAGTTACACTTTTTGAAGAATGACCCTTATACGATAAAGTAAATATTTCATAACAATTAACCATGAATGTTAAGAACATAGGTTTCGCTCAAGTCTTTGTATATTTTAACTTAACAGTATTTTTGTTGATTCTTTGGTGTTTTATGTCTGTATCTGGATTGCAATATGAAGGAATGATGATTTAATATATTGTTTAGTATTTTGATAAAAAGGTAATCACTTCCTGTTAACTACAATAAAATACAGTAGAACCCCGATAATTTGAATTAATTGGGATCCAACCCATTCCGGAATGTCGAAAATCCGGATTATCCGGAGAATAAAAAACAGATAAAATAAACATACTTTCTGAAAATTGCCTTTATATGAGAGACATAGAATTACTCATAAACATGTTTACTTTGTTATTATAAAGTCTAATTTTCTACTGCTGCGACAGTTCAATTTTTTTCCCTATTGAGGAAAAAAATTGATTCAAAAGTTGCATTGCTAAGAAAAGGGAACTGAATCAGTGACAGCACGGTCTTGCCCGGAAAAGGGTTAAATAAATTAATGTTATGGAAATTTGACAATCGCTCCTCAAATTTAAAAAAAAAAAAAATCGATCGATCCGGATGATCCGGAGATCCGGACTAATGGAATCCAAACTTGCGGGGTTCTACTGCATTGTTATTTGCTATTGTAGCTAATGTTTTCTAGATAGGAATAATGGTGAAATATATGAGTCAGTTTTCATGCTTTGACATGAATGATCCCTTTTTATTTATTCATTAATTTTTTTATTTATTTATTTATTCTGAAGTATCTTCAATGTATACATTTCTGTCACAAAAAAAAAAGGATTCAACTTGAAAGTCTTACTTTTTGGTTTCGATTTCTGCTATGCCTAAAATTTTGGATAATTACAATGCTTATTTTCCCTTGTCATTTTTCTTAAGTTTTCGTAACATATTGTTTTGCTTTGAGAACGAGCTTATTACATTTCTGAAAATTTTAAAAATATTGCTTTATTGTGCGTTTAGTACTTGCTGGTTTTCGATCCAACTTTTAAATTATAAAAAAAATCATTAACATTATAATATTAATATTTTTTTCGTTCATTTAGCTACAGAAATACCCATTATTAAAAATGTTTCAAGTAATTTAATTGCTTTGTAGTACTTAAGCAGATTTACATTATTGATAATTTGTTTGAGAGCCAAAGCTCAAACATAAAATTTACTGGCTAGATGTTCACTAAATTTAAGTTCTTGAATATATCGCTCGAATACCGCGTGAAATATAAATACATTGATGTTAAAATGCCTTAAAAGCTGTATTTTACACTTCATTAGTCAATTAAAGCTCTTGTTTTTCTCTTACCTCCGTATATTTCATGTGCGTAACGAAAACAAGAAAAACAGAACAGTTGTTCAATGTTTAATAATGATTATATAGCAAGACAAAATCTAACACATATGAAGAATTTTCAAAATCAATGCTTTTTAAGAATCCTTATTATTCCGAAACACCAGTATGGAATTTTCATTACAAACTTTTACGTTATTTTCTTCGGATTTATTTCACGTGTACACTGTAAAAACGATTCAGGAACGTTCCTGGGAAATAATGGGCAGCTGATGTGCCCAATTTCTGCCAGTAACATGTTTTACAAAGACCAGGAACGTTTTCGCTGAAATTCAGTAACCTTCCAGACATTACCCTGGATGCCTAATGAAAAATTCAGAGATATTCCCGTTAAAAGCCACTTGTGTCTCTGGAAAATTTGAGTAAACTTAAGAAGGTATAATATAATAGTTCGGAATCTTCCTAATTTATCAAGGAAGTTCCAAGAGCATTATTGCAAACATGGCCAAAGCTAAGCCAGAATTGCTGGTAAGTATCGAGAATTTTACCCGCCTGCAATCCTTGCAAAGCAACGTAGTCCATACTTTTTCGCTCCCATTGGGAGCTTAATTAGCATGGACGGGCCGTAGTTGAACGGAAGCCGATACACTTTATAAATATGCTCAGTTAATCTTTAAACTGGGAGCTAAAAATATTTTTCACTGCTGGGAAAAGTCTGCATTCGTGCGACTTCTAGCAATTCAGGAAACTTTTCGACAATGATGCTTGATTTTTCCAGGAAGTGGATAAAAACCATTAAAATCCCGAAACGTAACACAGAAATACCCAGTAACATTTCGGAATTTTTTTACAGTGTAGTTATAGCCCGTGATTAAATACTAACCCTTTTCATTCATTTTTCATGTACAAATTAAAAAAAAAAAATCGCGGATCTACTGGGGTGAGTCATAAGTTTTGCAATGTTTGCCACATGTAAATTTTCACCATGATCCGTTAACAATTGCGTAGAATGAGGAAGATAAACAATACAAAAAGCCGGTATTTAAGCTTGCTTATCGCTCAATTTCATTGAGTTCGGATATGAGTTATCTGAAGTGAATGCATTGAAAATGAGCAACCAAAGAAGTTAGTTGGAAAACTTTTGCTTTATGAGTTCAAGTTAAGTCATAACACAACCAAGGCAAAACGAAACATATGCCGTGCTAAACGTAAAAGCTAGGCACTGCAACAAGATGGCTAGTGCAAAATTAATAATAGTTTTTCTGATGGTTATAATTATGAAGAATAATAATGAAATATTCTTAATACTTTCTTTGCCTCAAGTATTGATGGCAAATACTTAAAATGCTACGCTTTTAATGTTGGTGATGCATTACCAAATAAATAAAAAGGTAATTTATTGCAAAGCTTCTGACTCACCCTTAGGGGAACTGAAGTACAAAAAATTTAAATAATCATTTCTAATCATTAGAGTGCTTAGTTACACATTTTTATATATGTCTGTGATATGAATGCATTTAGTAAATATAGGCATAAGGGGGGGGGGGGAGTGATGAAAAAATTGTATAAAGGTCATCATGCTTTCAAGAATGCCGTTGTTTATCAATTTAAAAAAATCGTGCATTTCAAGTATTTACATTTGTTGTATTAGTGAGCAAAAGATATCAGCTGGATAAATGTATAGACTCAAGAATTTTCATTTTTGTTTTAATCGTTACATAAGTCACTTTAATTTTAATTTGTTAAAATAAAGATGAATAATTGAAAAAACATGCCTAACTTCTTTATAGCTCGTAGATTGAACAAAATAGTTCAAGTAGTTTTAAAAATGTCTAACTTTAGTATTTTATCATTCCATGAAACTCGTGAAAAAGTATAAACTCAATTTTCAAAAATCTTGGATTACAGTAACACTTTGCTTGAACAAGTCAATTTGAAGCTAAATCATGCTTTCTTTTTCAAAATTAATGGCAAACAGTAAAATATGAACTAAAAATAAAATTCTTATGTATGTAATTCAAATTTCTGGTTGTCTTCTCACCAATTGGTTTTACTCTGGTAGAATTAAAAAAAAAAAAAATGTCATGTGACATTATTTTCTTTTTTTAAATATTACGTAATGCAATGAAATTCAAATTGATGAAAAACATTTAGTAAATAGCTACTTTCTATGCAAGCGTCATTTTAACAATCATTAAGAAAACCAGGGGCGGACACAGAAATAACTTTTGGAGGGAGAGTTGACATTTTGATATTACATGCCCGCTTCCATTAATATCATGGTTTTGCAAAGAAACTACCATGTGATTTCTTTCATTCTGCATTTTTTATAAGCTGAAAAAGAAATCTATTATTTCACAAATAACTTCCAGGACCGAAATGACTCTTTTAGAACCGTCTGTACACTTTTTTAAAACTGTTAATTATTGATTCCATCAAAGAAGAATTAATGGACAAATCGCGATATTTCGTTCCCTTGAATTCGAAACCAGTGTGTTAAATGTATTTGCAGTTAAATGTATTTTGTAGCTCTGTCCTTCGACTCCCTACTTCTTTTGCTAACAAAAATGCTTTCATTCAAAATATGCTTGTGTTTTGTGTTCTTTTTAAATAACTGTAATTTCTTTTAAAATTTTTCTGACAAGTCTGTTAAAAATAATAAATGAAATAGTTAAATTAATTATCCTTTGGGGAGGGGGGCCTGGGCCTATATATATTGTTGTATATTCAATTTGTAGCAATTCAGGTATCCTTTTTGCAAAAATACTTGATTTTACAGGGAAAATAGATGAAAATTCATGAAATCCGGAAATGTTTCATGGAATTAATCAGTGATGTTTAGAACTTTTTTTACAGTGTAGGACATACAACTCTTCTATAAATACGATCTTTTTGACCTAAGGGATCTAATGCATTGACCGACATTGCAAATAATAGTATTCAAAGAGATAATTGATTAACTGCACCTGAGATAAGTATTTTATTCGGGGTAAATTACTGTCAAGAATTATCAAAAATGAGGTCTGCCAAAATCTTCTATTTTGCAGGAATGAAGAACAAAAACGTGCTTTTTAAGAACTGTCACTTTTATATCTCTTTGCTTTTCGACATTTCTTGCACGAGTGTTTTATTTCTTTTAAATTCCTGTTAAACTCCATTCCGAGTCCCATTCTTTGTGTCTTTGATAAGAGTCTGATGGAAGTATTTCTATGTTCAGTTCTTTCCCCCACCCCTCTTCTCGTTCATTATCTTTCTAACAAAAATCGGGTCACTTGCAAAACCCTGCTTATAACAGTCTAACGATAGAAGCAAATGGCATGCTTGACTTTATTTCTAACATTTCCCCTTAGATACATTCAGTTTAGATTTTGTTCCAGGAAAAAATATCGCCTCAAGATGTTAGTAATGTTTACATTTTTCCTGTTCTTTAAACATCATATTGAAAAAATATTTCAACATTTCATTGTGTAAAACAAAACAAAGAAATTTTCAGGGAAAGTCTGAACCAATTAGTGACAAGTTTCTTTACTGTAAATTAGTATTTCATAAATCTACAATCTGTCAAATTATGTAGTTTTTTAGTATATATTTATACCTCAAGTCATATTAATCTAAAATATTACAGGCTTAAAAATTAACCTCAAAACGTTTTCTAAATCTTTTACATTCAAATAAATAAGTAAATAAATAAATGAAAGAATAAACACATACTTAAGTAAGTAAAATAGGAGCCATATAATTACGTTTTTGATACAGTTTTGCGACGTTTGGGGATGGTGTAAGATTACTTTGAATAGTTATGACACTGCCAAGGATTGATCAACATTTATTTTGAAAAATGATGTTCAACTAGTTAACATGCTTAGGTGTGCGGAGTTTCCTATTATTATCATCACTACTGATATGTGTGTATGTGAATTAAAATATTCCTATTATTTATCACTAAAGTATAAGTGTGTACGAGTACATTATATGACAAAAAGTATTGGGACACTTTCAAAAGCTCACATTTTTACGAATCTTTCGAGAAATAAAACACCAATCACTGTGTAATTTTTTTTCACATAAAAGGTATACTTCAGTTGGCATTTTCCACTAGCAGTTAAGTCTACCATACATTTAGAGGACCAGCAACAACTTGAGGAAACAAAAAAAGATTTTTTTTGTTTCCTCAATTTGTTGCTGCAATGTGTTAGAAAGGAAATATAAGCATTTCTTTCAAAAATGCAAACATTTTTTTGAGGTTTTTTTCTTATATCACGCAGAGTTTTTCGTCAAACGTTACTAAACTTTCAGAATATTTGACAGCATACTAGAGAAACATAGTAATAAAATTTGAAGTTAAAATTTAATGAAATATGAACGTTTGAAGAAATTAATTTTTCACCTGCACATGTGCGAAAGATAGCAATTTATAACTTTTATAATCCACAACTCAGATATATCCTACAGCTCATAAAAAAATTCCACCTTAATATTTTTAAAAATTAAAAAGTTATCAGCGATCTAACGAGCCGAATTTCTATTATTCTTGGCAACTTATCGTTAACTTCAACTTATCATTGCAGAGTGATTCATGATAAGAGCGGATTATTTGGGAACGATCCTTCACGATTCGTCGTCTAGCCAAGAATTATTCAAATTCGGCTCATTACATAGCTGGTAACTTTTTACATTTTGGTGGAATACAAGGATTTACAAGGTGGAATTTTTTTATAAGTTGTAGAATATATCTGGGTTTCCGACTATGAAAGTTATAAATTGCTATCTGTCTCGCATGCGCAGTGAAAAATTAATTGCTTTAAACGTTCATATTTCAGTAAATTTTCATAACTTAAAATTTTATTATTAGGTTTCTCTAATATGCTGTCAAATATTCTGGAAGTTTAGTAATGTTTGTAGAAAAACTCTGCGTGATATGAGCCGAAAACCTTTTAAAAACATTTGCATTTTTGAAAGAAATGCCTTTATTTCCGTGGGTATAAGAGATACTTTTACGAAAATATAAAATTAATTTCTAGATAGGTTTTTAACCTATTTCTGAAATGTATAGCATATTCTCAGCTATTTACAATGAAAAATTATCAAAAACCTTTTTCTGTTTTCTCATTTTTTTGCTCGTTTCCTAAATGAATAGTAGACTTAATTTTTGTTGGAAAAGGGCAGCTGGAGTATACCTTGTATGTGAAAAACATTTTAGAGCAATTGGCCTTTTATTTCTCGAGAAATCCGTAAAAATGTGAATTTTTGAAACTGTCCCAATACTTTTGGTCATATAGTGTATGTATGAAGCATACTTAATCGCTAACACTACAAAGTACAGGGCGGTCATTCCAAGCTCGTCAGCTTGCGAGATCGAGATTCTCGCTCACGTGATGGGTTGTGATGTAGAAATGTCGCCAAGTAGTATTCTAATCTACCCGAACTTAGCTTGCGGCTAGGTTCGAGTAGATTAGAATACTACTTTGTGACATTTCTATGTCACAACCGATCACGTGAGCGAAAATCTCGATCTCGCAAGCTGACGAGCTTGGAATGACCGCCCAGTAACCGCACTTATGTGTCCGAGGGAACCGACTGACAATTAATCAAGATTTTTTCATGTGTGACTCACACTACACATTAAAAACTTACGGCAATTAAAAAAAAAATCTTGATCTGTATAACTGATTTAACTGAAATTCATTGCTTTTACATATCACTTTCGTTGTTAAATAACTTTTATGTTCAAGCTAAATTAAATTTAGTTCATATCGTCAGGGTCGCCAAGAGCTATGACGGCCCCTTGTCATTTCGGTCGCTGCTCCCCCCGCCCTCCTCCATAAAATTTGTCAAATTTATACCACTCGAATTCCGAGCCAGGCCCTCTCTAGGGAAGGACCCCTAGACCCTTACGTTCCGACTTGGCAGACATGGTCTCTCGTCGGCCCTGCATATCATCCCGTGAATATGCTCTAAATCGTAACTGTGATCCATACTACTATGAAAAGGAAGTTAAATTTGAGCTATGTTTAAATATGTGATTTTTTTCCTTTTTTTACATGTTTAAAAACGTTTTCACTCCTTGATACAGTGATTAAAAAAAAGGGGAAAGGTGCTTTCTCAGGAATATAAGTATACAAGACTGCTATATTATAAGCATACTTAATTTCATTTTCAATCTAAAATATATCTATGAATGCAACTTGAATTAATATAAATAACACGGAAAGGTTTTTTACTGAAGATCTGCTGTAAGACTTGTATGCAACATGCGGTGTTTCTAAGTTGTTTCGATTCTTACTTTTTTTTTTACCATGTGAACACTTTTTCGGACGTGGGACTCAAAAAAGCGAGTCCAATACTCTGATTTTACACCGAAAAATAAGTTGAAACTTTTAAAACAAACCCCGAGTAAAAAAATATCGTTTTTGATAATTTTTTAAAATATTTTAGGAGGAAATATCCTCGAAAGTCTCTAAACTTACTAAAAATGTTCATGCTTTTGATATTATTATCGCTCATTTTCATTAGTAAAAGGTAGAAAAATTGTATATGTATCAATTGCTACCCCATAACCACATTTAAAAAAACAAACGAACATCAATTAAAGCAGAAAATAGACATAAAAACTCCATTGACATATTTAGAAGATTCAAAAATCAATGCAAAAAAATGTGAGCTTATGCAGGGAAAGATATCCGAAAAAGTTTTGACATTACGAAGTATTTTTGAAGTTTTTAGTGGTATACTTTACGTAAACTGTAAGTATCAAAGACAAAGTCAAGTATCTTTGTCCAAAAGTTTCCTGATTTGCAACAAGTTCTCCCGAATGCAGACTTCTCACTGTTGGGAAAAATATTTTTAATTAGCAGTATAAAGACGAACTGAGCGTATTCAATAAGTGTATCGGTTAAAGCTCAATTTAGGCCTGTCCAGTTTGTCTAAGCTCCCAATAAGAGAGAATAAGTCTCTGGACTCCATACCTTTGCAACAACTGCAGGCAAGTTAAATTCATGGTACTTGCTTGCAATTCTGTCTTGACTTTTGCTATGATTACAATAATGCTTTTGGAGCTTTCTTGGCAAAGAAGGAAGGTGCCAAGCTATTATATTAAACCTACCTAAATTTTATCTGAAGGTTCCAGACACGGTTGGCTTTAACCGGGGGAGATAACTGAATTCTTTAGCAAGATTCCAGTATAAGTTCAGTAAGGCTACCGAATTTTAGCGGAAAACATTTCTGTCTTTTGCAAGATATGTTATTTGCAGAAATTGGGCACATCAGCTGCTCATTATTTTCCAGGAACGTTTCTGAATTGTTTTTACAGTGTAGACTTAACAATCATTGATATAAAAAGAGCGAAGAATACCTAGAACTCATCTTTTTTTTATATTAGTTTAAATTTAACGATAAAGAAATAACGAAAAAAAAGCGGCATTTTTAATAGCATCTTTGTTCTCTAAGAATACTTCATGATGATTTAAGGCTTTTAAAATGTCCTCATAATGCTTGTTTTACATCAGGTCTTTGTTCTGAACTTTTTTATGAGTTTTGTTTCTATATGAAGTAAACAATATTGCTCCCTTGATGCTTTATCCTTCGTGAAAACTAACTTATCAGAACGATTCATTCAACAAAGACATCCCAACTAAGTATAAGCACCAAAGGTAGCCAAATCGTGTTGAAATTGCTGAGACATTATTATGTGGCACTTGGCAAGTTGCTCACAAATATTAAGTCCACGGTAATTGTTTTTTCCCCTAATATTTTTTTTTCTATTTCACAGCACATGCATACAAAAAAAAAAAAAAAAAAAAAATACCGTAACACCTGAAATTACTCCCATCAATCACGAGTGGGGCAAGTAACACTGAGCATTGTTCATTTGATTGACTAAGTGTGACAAGCTTATCCCTGAAAATAAAATTAGACAATTATAAACGAAGTAATACATACACTTGCATTCAAAATTCTGTGGGCGACAGGGGCTATTAATGCACAACTATTTCACATGTGAAACAGCTCTTTTGCATACTTTAACCTGTGAGTTTGAAACTCCTATGAGATAAATATTTCCCAGACAAATGTTTTGTTTAAATTTCATGCAGGGTGGCGACAGATCAGTGAGATCAGGGAAAAGTCAGGGAACTTTATTAATCAGGGAATTTTGAAAAAATAACAAAAAATCAGGGAAAATTGATTTTATGAGGAAAAAAAAATTTTTTTGCTTTACAAAATTAAGTACTCTAATTCCCTACGCATTTTCCGCCAATTATCTGTTCAAAAAGAAAGTAAAATTAATGAGGTGCGATTATACACTGCCGTATATTTGTGCATCTTTTTTCCTCAACATCAAAGTATTAAATCTTACTTATTAACCACAGAATGAACTTCCAAAGATTGCTTCTGTGTCTGTTAGGTTGTTTATTTTACCTAACTTGAAATTTCCTTTTACGCTTTCAATGCTATGTAAAATAAACAACTATACAGGCAAAGAGAAAGCCTTCATTAATGTCTTAGCTTCTTTGTCTTTATTTCATTGTCTCGAAGTAATTAGCGTATTGCAATCACGATTTCAAGAACAAATCTTCGGTTTTTGAATTAATACTATAAAAGCTTAAAAGTTATTACTTCTTCGAGTTTTTAATTAAATTGCTAAAATTAAACTTTCAATTTTAAAAAAACTTTGTTTTTTGCTGTTATACTATTTTTTGTCACCGCAGATTCTAAAGGTTTTCTTTTCTTCAGACTTAAGTGATTCTTTAATTTTATAACCAAGTTGTATTCTTCTTTTATATATTTTGAAATTAACTAATTGCTTTTTTTTTCTTCTTGCAGTTCAAAGTTGTTTGTTACAAAAGCAATCTAAGATTTTTTTTTCGTTACATACTAAAATCATTTGAAATAGAGTTAACTTGCGTACTTAAGTAAATATCTTTATTTTTTTATTGTTAAAATGCTGTATTCATTCATTAAAACCTATGTTTTCGATTAGAAAAAAGCTCCCTATGAATGGATGTCAAATGGTTTCATCTGTTTTGCATAAATATGTCAATTAGTTATATAAGAATAACTACATTACTTCTATTCTTTCCCTATTACTTGTTATTCTTGCAACAATTATTATACTGTTTGAAAACTTAGTTCAAAATAATTTCGATAACTTTTTAGTAATATCATATATACACATATGTTTTTAAGAGTAATTTTAATAGTTTCTTAAAATTCTTATGCTAAGTGGTTTCTGGAAGCAAAGTATTTTTTTTTTTAATTTTCTATAATCTTTCCATGTAGAAAAAATTTGTGTACTGTTTAGTAGGTTTTTTCTCCCAAAAAAAATTGACTTGATATGTTTTTTTTTAAACCATTTTATTGAAAAAGTAGCATATTTTTAAAATATATCTTTAGTTCAACAGCTTTACACAACTTAAAACATTTAAAATACTGCATTTTATACAACATACAGTGGATTTAAGGTAGAGCAAAGAAAGAAAACCATTATCATTGGTAACATAAATCAGGGAAATTTGGTGTACTTAATCAGGGAAATAAGGGAAAAGTCAGGGAACTTTTTTTCACAGTTCCTATCGCCACCCTGTCATGTCTCCAAATAATTTTCTTTATACGAGTAGTATACTGAGGTGAAGATATAAATTAGTTTTTAAATCTGCACTTTTTTAAAACTAACATGAACGGATACTAAAATGTGATGACCTCGAGACAAATGGGAATAGGGATGTGATGAGAAATAAAAACAGAATTTGCAATGGTGACTTCTGGGCTCCCAAATTCTAGTGTCATAAAATAGTAGGAAGAGTCGAATTTAAAATGTGTTTTACTTAATGCTCTGTTTGTGAAAACGGCTTGCTGAGTAACATTATCTTTATTGCTCATTGGAGCATCAGAGAACCAATTTGAAATTGCTCATTTGTTGGTAATACCTTCAAGAATTCATAAACACTCTCAGTAATTAAAAATAAAAATATATTCAATTTTCAGGATTCATTTTTTTTTTCAAACACCAAAATTCTTCGTGCACAGTCAAAACAAATACCTTTTCAAGAACTGACTGAAAACCACCGCAACGAGAACAGTTACGATTTATAACAAAAAAAAAAAAAAAAAAAAACTACGGAGTTGTTAGCATAAACTTTAAAGCTCACTGATATTTCTATCATAGGTTCAGAAATTGCCGTGGATCTTAGTGTTGTTGAGCACTTGTGGTTGGTGTTGAAGACAAATGTAAGCAAGCATTTTACCGTCATTATTGGACTATATTCTGCACGATGAATTATATATAATAATCCCCAGTAAATTTTCATTTACTGTTTTTATCTATTCCTCCTGGACATTAGTATCGCTTCTAAGGAGACGGATTCCCCCCCCCCATTTTTATAAAGAGAAATTTATAGTATTTCTTTTACAGATGATGCTTTTTTTAAATTTAAGTATAATAATCTTAGAAAATTCTTATCTTCACATGAATTTAAAAACTAGCCGTTAAGCATTAAATAAAAAATTAATTCCAATTATTTTTTTTTCATCCCATTTTTATGCTCTTCACTTTATAACGACTCGTTATTAAAGCACACATGCTTTTTGGTAGCTTTTTAATATTTAAAATTAAGTTTACGTTTTAAAAGTAATCAATTAATTTGAATTAAATATTAAATTTCAAAATTAGATACACCAAAACCATGGAGAACGCTGTTGATTTTAAAGTTCCTAATTACAAATAACTACCACTCTGACGTCGCAAAACATTAAAGTTACCTATTAGCAGTCCTATACGTCATTCATTCTTTCTTTTCTCACTCATTCACACTTTTTCAACTCATTCTTTCTTTTTCCACGTAGAAGCTACAGCTAAACAAGGTTGTGGTAGTACGGTTTTCAAGCCTTACTTTTTAATCAATTTTTCGTTCTTTTTTTGCTAATTCCAATGGGGTGGACACAGAAAAATCTTTTGGAGGGGGCCCGGGAAATTGAATAGCCCCTCCTCCCACACACATTCGATGTTTCATAACATAGCTTTCATGACTTTATTTTATATTTAAAAAAAAATTAAGGATTCCGTTAGGTCAATGTATCTACTTCTAAGTACATTAATGTTATGCTGCACTAATACACTTTGAATGTAGACGGAAAACATCTTTAACGTTTCAAAGCAATTAAACACTAAACCCAAAATAATCTCACTGAGATGCTATATAATGAACGGTTTTAACTAGGAACATAGTCATTATGATTATAACACGTGGGCAAGGTTATAAAATATACTCCTACCTTATTTGAGTTTTTATAAATTAATTAATATTTTGACTATAAAATATTATTGATTAAGACAATCATAGCTTCATAACATATAAGTTGAATTGAAGAATTCAGAAAATTTTTCTGTGTGAATTTCAAAGCAGTGGTTGATTTATTTTTAAAGTCAACAATAGACCTATAAGACCTTGAGATAACATATTGATACGACATGCTGTTTCCATTAATAATCATGGTTTTTTCAAGAACTACCATATGATTTCTTTCATTTTGCATTTTTTATAAGCTGAAAAAGAAATCTATTATTTCGCAAATAGGTCCCAGGATCAAAATGACTCTTTCAGGTACGCCTACACATTAAAAAAAAAAAAAATGTTAATTATTGATTCGACCAAAGAAGAATTAGTGGACGAATCGTGACAATAAGTGCCCTTGAATTCGAAACCAGTGAGTTAAATGTATTCTGCCACTCTAGGCCTCTGACTCCAGTATTACTTTTTTAGTGAACAAAAATGCTTTTACTCAAAATATGCTGTGTGTTTTTGTGTTCTTTTTAATTAACTATATATATATATATATATATATATATATATATATATATATATATAAATGGAAAAGAAAAGTCAATTAAAAAATAAAATATAAAAATTAATTCATCCTTTAAAGGGCGCACGGGCCCTCTGCCCCCCCCCCTAAAATCCGCTATTGCTAATTTCTGTTTTAAATTTTAAATGTGATGAACATGACTTTTTATCTTTCACGTATTTCTGAAGTTCATCCAAGTAAAACATAAATTAAGAACTTCCTAAACTTGTAATATTTAAATAAATTATATTTAAAAAAAAAAACCTCGCTGAAGAAAAAAAACTATAACTCTCTATTTATTAAACATAATGAAAAAAAAATATATCCGTCTCTACTTAGAAGCGATACTAATGTCTGTTTTTAATTTTAAATGGGATGAACATGATTTTATATTTTTTCGTACTTCTGAAGTACATCCAAGTAAAACATAAATTAACAATTGAAGCTCTTCCCCTGTTACCATAGTTTTGTGTTTCATCAAAAGAAGCAGTTGCGTTATGTTTAATGTCACTTTTAAAATGACTAGAAAGATTGTGATGTAAGTGGTATATTTAAAGTGAAAAGCGGGACTCGTTTGAATCGGCCTCCAAGCCCTTCGTAGCGTGGGGGGCCAATAAGCGGAACACCCTTTTTGCCGGTTGCAGTTGGTGCTCTTTTGTCACTCGTTTGAAACAAAGAGGCTTTGAGTGGCACCCTGCCAGGTGATACGATGCTCGTGTTCCAACGAATAAACTGTTTAGTTTGCGCGGATGGTATAGCTGTCAAGAAGCTGCAAAATATGGTTTGCGTAGAGAAGCCGATGATATTCCAAAGCGAAATAAACAAACCGGGGTTTTTCTAAGGACTGTCTGATATACGACCAAATGTCGTTAAACTGCGTCCAAATTTAGAGCTCATTGCCAAAAAGACGCTTATTAATACGGAAGATCCATTTCTTGCTCTCTGTTTTTGCTTTTTCCCATCCTTTCCAGTCGCATTGATCGTTTTCGATAAATCGTGCGTGTTTGTCGACAGCTATGGGCGTGTCCGCCCCAGGCCTCGCAATTAAGGGGCCCTCACATAGACCGCAAATGGCTTCTAATTACCTGAGGGCCCCCAAGTCGTCATCGTAGTTGTTTCGACTGTTCGTCTACTCATTAAAATCCGAGGTCGTGAAGAAGAAACGAAATGTCTGCGGCCCGTCAAATTAGCGTCGCTGCCTTTCATCGAAGCGATCCATTCCTTTGGGCATGCGCGAAAAGATAAGACTGTTTGTTTAAGGACAGTGGCAAAACTTTTTTTTTTTTTTTAAGAGTCATCACCACATAAGCGGCTTTATGTTTCATGATGATTAAAAAAACATATTTCGCTTGAAAATAGCAAAAACTTAAAAATGGTGGGAAGGACAATGACTTCGCAATTAGTTCACGATAGTTAATTGAAATCTGACAACTGAAATATTGAACGAAATTTCTGTTGGAAATGCCGTAATTCAAAACGGAAGAACCGTTTAAAAAATCCGTTTTTGTTTTGATTTTGGGTGTTTAAAAGCACTCCAGTATGGAATTATTTTGTCTACCACACCTTAGTTGATAACGTAAACGCAGTGGCAAAGACACGGGAGGGGTTTTGGAGCTAAAACTCCTCCCAGAACTCCAACACATTTCCCCCCTTAAATAATGTGGAAACACAACATTTATTTGTCAAATACAATACGTTTTAACAAAATAGCTTACTGTTAACTGAGCAGGAAGCAATTGAATTAGTTTCCGGTTCTTAAACATGCTAGCAATATTTTGAGTTCAGCACCCGTACTTGTAAAAGAGGGATAAAATGTTCTCACTAAAACGCAAAAGGGATCATGGTCACTCAACAACTCCAGTGTTTCACAAATCCATTATAGCCAAAAAAAAAAAAAGGTTACGTTTTATTTATTTACTAGCTTATTATACCCGGCGTTGCCCGGGTGCTTCTCAATGCAACATATCATTTAGATAATTAAATGGATGAATTCTATCTAAATGACAGTAAAAAACTGCATTCACACCACTCTAGGCTCAAATTTTCAAAAGACTGTAAATAGCACAGAAAGTTGAGCATTTGCAGGAAAAATAGCATCAAGTAAAAACGAAAAAGCAATGAGACATGTTATCGGGGTTCTGTCAACGATATTCTTTGGTTCTGCCGTGTCCACTGGCACGTTGTCTGCGGTTGAATCAGACGGGCGGTACATCCAATGTCTTAATGCAAAGACAAATGATTGTCTTACATATCTTGTGGGACAACTTTTTGCGTGGTGCTTCGAATACGAAAACCGTTGCCTTTGACGGTTGTGTATTATACCTCAAGACATTAAAGCATGCTATAGTACTCTTCACATACGATCACATTTCCCTAGAAAGAGTCGTTAATAAATTCAATGGCTTTTATCAGTTGCAAATATATGCAAAATATGCCACCACTACAATATTTTCAGATATGAAAATCATCCTCAATGGCCCAAAAGCTAAACAGATAGTCCACTGTACAGAAAATAAGGAATTCGGTCATTGTTATTAATAGCCGTTAACATTTCGTTTTACGGATAATTGGCGGTGTTTTTACTTTCAAGGTTTCACGTGTTAGGTAGACTCATTTTATAATTTTTTGTAAGTGTTCAGGAATGTAAGCGCATTCTGTAGAAAACGTTCACTTAGTATAAATAACTTCACAAAATGTGACTGTTTGCCCTTTCCGTGGCGATTTAGTAGCATGCCATGGAGTAATATTAGATAAGTGTAAATTGCATAAAAAGACGTACGTCAACTACATTTTATTTCCTATATTTATGTCACATTTCTATTTTCGCAGGTGAAAATGACAGTTAGATATTAATATTGGTGTCTTGCAACGATTCAAAATTTGTCTAGATTAAAATTTCATTTCAAATTTTTAAATCCTCACACTTGCCGTAAATGTTGTACATGATAACTCAAACTGATGCAGGTAGTAAGATCACTTATTTAAGTTTGCTGCTCTGAAGTATTCCTTTGAGAATATCGAAATTTTAATTTGCAGAGGCACAGTCGTCATTAGGGGTAGGAGTGGTTCCACTGAATAATAGTTGCCATAGAAACAGTTAAAGTTAATATTTTAAGATACATAAAGTATTAAAAATGGAGTACGTGGACGCGAACTTATGGAACGAACTATATAAAACCCGTCAATTGAACTGCCTTATAGAAAAAGAAATAGGCGTGCACATTTTGGTCACTATCCGCGTCATTTTTTTTTAATTTTAATTATTTGCAGGCCAAGAAATTAAAAGAAAGAAAAAAAACGTCTTGTTTCTACTTACAACTGCATAATAGAAAATTCTTTTGTTTATGTTTTACAAAAGCTTGTTGCACATTCTGTTCCCCATATCCGCAGCTTCAAAACGAAGGAAATGTATATCCACGTTTAGAAACGTAATCCAAGTACTAAAAAATTAAATTATTCAAAATTTTCTAATTCTTAAATTTAACTCAAATCTTGCTCCTAAATACAATTCTTAGCCCCCTTTCCAGCAGCAAAATGAAGTACATTTTTGAATGAACCCAATCTTAAGCATGCAACATAAAATTATCTATATGGGAAATAGGTAAATTTCACATGCATTTAAAGTACTTAATCGCCTGCTTTTCTGACTTATTGATCGTGATACAGAACTTATGTCTCACTGGAGATTTTAATTTCTTGAAGTTTAAAGAATGATGTATTGCGATTAGCGGATACACGTGAGATACAAATTGTTTCACCTTATCCCTCCACTGTGAACAGAGTTGCTTCTATAACACTGATACGTATCCATTTTTATCTTACAGCATTTTTTCAATGACGGTTGAATTACTTAGTGGTAGTTACAAACAGTAATATTTTTCGATTGTTTACAATAAACGTTATCGAACTGAGAGTCTTGTAACTGGAAATGGAGCTTTGCTCAACTAATTTCACGATGAAGACTAAAACGAAAAAACTTTATAATGTGGCGTAATATTTCATCATGCCCATTTCAGTAGCAATCTCTTCGTGTCAAAAGTTGCCTCATACCCGCTAACTGGTTTAAAATTATTGCTAGTCAGCGAAGATGCTCCTTCAGATGTACTATTGCTTCGAGCGTTAAAGTAATACAAAATTTTAAACGATTAAGAAATTTGTTTACGTAAAAAATGGAGACATTTTATGCATTTTGAAAGTTTAAATGTAAATTAATATTGCTTTACATTTTTCAAACTTTAAACTTTTACCCTTCTAAAATTATGAATTCCGCCGTATTAAATTTTCGTGTGGTTTCGAGTCTAAAGGTGCACAGTCTTTTACTCTACCACACATTAGCAATCCTAGTATGATAGTTTATGTACATGTAATGAACCCCATGACTATCCCCCTCCCCCTTGAAAGATAAATTCAATCTACGCTACTATGCACGAAAATGATTATTTTGCAATTAGCCATATTAGTATTTTTACCCCTGGTCTCTGATAACCTATAGCGATTTCTGTGAAACTTAGGTGAACTGAATTAGGTAAATCATGGAATAGTATAAATAACATATACATACTGATTTGTTTAAGGATAATACAATACTAAATTACATTTCCGACGCAATGATGTCGTTTTAATATAAATTTAGTATTCTAATTGTAAAACTGTTGAAGATTGTACTTCGATAATGCCTATTTCATTTTGTTATTTTCTGGGCTGTTTATGTATAGAAAATACAGATCAAAATTTCGTTTACTGTTACGGTATTATTACTTGAAAACTTATTAGCGAAATGCGCAAGTAAATTGAAGAAGAAACACCGATGGTGATTTCAATGCATCCCTGCGTCTTTGCAGGGTGCAATTTAAGAACTACTGAAAGACAGCATTTCTTTTTCGTTCGGCTTTCTTGCCAAACATGCTATACGTTTGTCGCTAATCGACAATAACAGCCATTGTTGAGGGCACTTTTTGTGTTGATTGCATTTAAACTATCTCCTGGTGGTTATATGTTGTTAACTATTTTCATTTACTTTGAACCAAGGTTCACAAATATCGATATAGTTGCAGACCCCGAAGAGTTCCTATTTTTCCTACTTTTTAGAGCTCTCTCCTTATTTTCCTACTTTTTCCTTTTTTCTCCTACTTTTTCTTTCTTTAGTATAGCACTTCTAATTGTGCATTGATTCTTATTTTTACAATGTCACATCTGTAATTTTCTGAATGTTTCAATTTTGAAAAGCAAAAGAAACAAGCAGATCCTGAGCTTTTCATTGACTGACTGCAGTAATTTCTGGAATGAACGCGCTTAAACACGCGGCGTTTGCGTGTTTAAAGTTAAATTTTCGTTAGTGATTTTTTTGCTGTTGAGGCGTTTATGATCGACTTTTCTTTTTATCTCCCCGATTTCAGTCCTACTGTTTCAACGAAACAATAAAGAAATAAATACTGGCACATTCTGATGCAAAAATATATTATTTACCCGTCAATTAGAAGCTTTAATTAAAGTAAACAGCCGACTGTTCAAGAAGTGCTGGAAAAGCCGAATTTCCTATTTGCCAATTTTTTGTATAGTTGATTACAAGAGAAATGGAGCTCTATTTAAACAGAAAGGCAATGTAAAACCTTAAAAGAAACGTAAGGAAGTAAAAAATGAAAAACCTGTACACTGAATATATTTTATTGATGTTAGTACAAAATAAAAGCTACAGATAAAAAGCTACAGATAACAGAAATTCGCAAAAACGGACCACTTCAAAAATAATCGAGGAAACTAACTTTTTTCATACATAAATATGATTATTGTTCATTCTAAGTCGTAAACATGATTATAAAATCTATAACATTTCATTTTTTTCCTTTCCAAAGAGTATTTGCAAAAAAAAAAAAAAAAAAAAACTGCGAAACCTAGATGGGCAAAACGTTTCCGATTTTTGGTTCCCGATTTTTGGAGAAAAATCGGAAATCAATTTAAATGCGAGATTCCGTTTTTATTTCTTCACTTTTTTAAAAGTTGGGGAATAGAGCCACAAGCAAATATGTACTGATTTTTTTTTCTTTTGGTGATGGATATTTACTATAATATATCATAAATATCGAGGTGTTGCTCATCATTTTTATGTGCTGATGCGTTCATGGCAATGCGGCATTCTGCACATTTTCTTTAAAAAATTTTTGACAGACTCTTACTCTTTTTCTGGGTGCGGCAATTATACCGATGCGACGTATCTACTGTAAGTTATTGTACTCAGGACGCCTTATCAAAGGGAGGGTATATAGAAAGAGATATATGCAGGCATTTGATGCCAGGTGCTCCCTCCTCACTCTCAATTTCATAAACAATTTCCGATTGAATATTTTTATTGTAGGGTGAGGATTGAGAGAAACTACATGCTTTCCCTTTTATGCAAAGAGAAACATTAAGAACTGATCTTTGTCTTTGATAAAAATGTTATGTTTCCCATCATGTTTTCTTTCCGTGACAAAAATGTTGGAACAAGAAGGGGGGTAAAAATCATCGAACCAATAAAACAATATTCGTTTTTATTGCTTGATTAAAATTAAAACTGGCCAATCATTTTGATTTTTCCCCTGGGGGGGGGGGGGGCTAGCGAAGGATGTATACTGTGAATGCAAATTTTATCTGAAAAGAACAAAAACTGCACAAACTCTTGTATAGTTATGCATTAATTTTCCAAAGCCAGGGAGGGGAGAAATTGACCCCACTGACCCCCATAAATGACGAGCACGAAACAAAAATTTATGTTGAATCCTAAAAATACATAACATAGTACAAGCCCTTCAGTTTGCTTATTGCGTCATTTATTTAGTTTTATTCTTTTATTATAAATTTTATGTCCCATATTTGAGAACAAATTTATTTTAGTTCTGTACTTTCAGTCTATTTCTTTTTTTCCAAATTCAAACATCTGCCCCTGTTTTTGCAAAAATGCATGTCAGCTGCTGATTATTTTTAACTAAAACTAATTTAATATTTGCTTTGCTTTTTGTATCATAGTTTATGACAACAGGAGCTAAAAGTGTTAGTATTTTCAAATGATAAATGGATGCTCTCGAAGGAATGTTTTCGTTTTTGACAAAACAAAATCTTTAACAAAAATGGTTTTATTGTACCAAAATATAAATTTTATTTATTTATTTATTTTTATTTTTATTTATTTATTTATTTATTTTTTGCGATTACTATATTGCATTTTATTTTTTTAACCATTAAAAATTTTATTACTGTATTGTTGAAAGGTGTTTCTTTGTTTGGATTTTTTTTTCATATTTTTGTAATTTATATCTTTGTTTCCACTAGTTTATTTTTCATAATGGTGATTGTCAGCTTGTTTCTTTCGTTTTGTTTTTGCGGCTTGGTCTTACATTAAATTCCTTTGATACTTCAAAAGTACTGTTGGTTTATTTTTGGGACAGTTTTAAATCAAAAATACTATTAGTTTATTTTACATTAGAAATAAAATTCACGCTAAATTTGTTTCCTCTTGACGTGTGTGTAGTCCTGTCTCTTCCTATTTTTTCCTACTTTTTTAAGTTATTCTTTTCCTACTTTTCCTACTTTTTAAATTTATGATTCCTTATTTCCTACTTTTCCCTCCAAAAAACCACTTCGGGGTCTGTAGTTGAACCGAATTACTTAAAGATTCGACGTAAATCAAGCAATAGTATAAAGAAAATTTACAAATTGCAAATTGGTTTGATAAGGATCATAGAACATTAAATAAAATTTCTGTTGCAAGGATGAAATAGATGTGGTTTTAATAAAAGTAGTCTAATGTTGAAAAAACCGAAGATTGTACGTCAATATTGAATGCAATACTATTACCTTAACTCATGTTTGTATTTTCCTGCTATTAACGGGATAAACACTGATCAAAAATTACACGAAGCCTTACTGTTGTGGATTTTATAATTGAACAATATTTAAAAATTGTAATTAAACGGTAGCATTCAAATTAAGTAGCACCATGAGTAGCATCAATGGACCCCTGGGGCCTCGTAGGTCGCAGTTTAAGAAACGATGTACAACATCATTTATTATATGCTGTACATTTGGCTTTCTCGCCAAACATGCTTCAAGCTCATCGCTAAACGGCATTGACGGCCATCGTTTAGGATACGTTTGGTGTTGATTGCACTTAAAATAGCTCCTGGTGGTTACATGTTGATAACCATTTTCATTTGCTTTGAACCAAGGTACACAAATTTAACGATTAAAGTCAATCTTTGAAGAAACTTCATCTAGGACAGTTTTTTACGGGCTTTTCATTTAGACTAAATTCATAACTATACAAAAATTAGTTCGTGCAGAAAAGAGCAATTTTATGACTCAAAATATGAAACTAGACCTCTATGGGTGTTTTTAAAATTCCAAAAACCCGCCAATATGAATTCCTGAGAAACAATTTACCTTTGTGCCAAATTTGGAAGAAATCCGACGAAAACTGTGGATTTGTATCAGGAACATACGCACATGCCCACAAACATACATCCATTTATATATATATATCGATTTATTTATTTATTTAAAGACTAAAACGCTTCTTTGTGCGAGTTTCTCTTTTCAGGTCATGACATTCTTCCCTTGGATTTAAATTGTATATACAAGAAAGATTGAATGACGTAGCTCTTCTATACAGTCATTAAAATATTGATGTATCTGAAGTGAACGTTTCATATGATCTAAAATGGAGCCCCCCCCCCCCCCCCTCCACGAAAAATGTTTATACGGTTGAAATAAAGTGATTATATTGCGCTTTTTTCCCTTGTTTTTTCTTCGTTTTAAAGTCATTGTGATTGTGATATACTGCCGAGCTAAGCACAAAACTCGTATCTGCACTTTTTATCAAAAGTGGGTTACGGTCACCAAGTTATTCTTTGTCACATATTTTACTTAAATACAATGTTTTATGGTCATATGTGAATGGGAAATATTTTTAAAATACTGAAAAAGTTGCATCTGTATCAAATGCATGGAGACACAACTTTAAACGGCAATTCCTCATTTTGAACTCAGATGCAGATACGACATTTACGCTTAACACGACAGTGTAGATGTATTAATTTACGAATTATTAATTATTTTTAAGTGATATAAAGGAACAATTACTGTGCGATATACACTGTTTGACTAAACCACATTAGAAAATATTTTCTCATTAGAAATTAATCAAAAAGAAGGCAAAAATTTTCGGATTTGAAAACCTTTCAAAAAAAAAAAAAAATCTGGCTGCGCCACTGATTGAAAGCATGTTTTGCGATTGTTGTCGTGGTATTTCTAAGATGAAACAGTTATTAAAAGACTAAAAATACTTTAAAAAACTATGTTTTTCACAAATTCCTAGTTTTGGGGCAGTTAAGAGTGCTTTAGGCGAATACCTCGTTCTCTGAGTATTTGCTGGGCCACATATCACTCCTCTGTAACTGTTTTAGCTATTTTTTATTCATGTGTGAAAAATCTGGGTAAAAATTTCGTTAAAAAGTCTGGAGTGCAGCAATAAAAAAAAATCCAAGTTTCTCATAAAACATTTGTTATACAATGTTCTTTTAAAAGTTCAACCCTCTCTGACTGCTTGCTCCGTCATTTCCTACGTAAGTTTATCAAAACTCCCTCTTACCACGATTTCCACGAGCAAGAGTGTTTACAGGAAGCTAAATTATTCCTTTGATCGTTTAAATATCAATAATGCATCTGAAGTATTTATATTGACAGCTAATCATTCGGCAAACCACATAACTCCCAATCCAATCTCGAAAGAGCTTTACAAACAGTGTGGAGTTTGTTGCAAATAAAAATAAAAAAATGAATAAATAAATAAATAACTGGTAGAAAATATTTTTGTAAATAAACTCGAGTTTGTTTCAGGAAATGCAAAGAATGATTTTCCTTTGAAATTCCGTTAGAGATTTATCTTAAAGCGTAATTCCTAAAATACTTTTTTATAATTACTATAAAAAAAAATCCGAAACGTTACTGATTATTTCCATGGAACGTTTCGGGATTTCACTGGTTTTCACCTATTTCAACGTAAAATCAAGTACCTTTGCAAAAAAAAAAAAAAAAAAAAAAAAAAACCTGAATTGCTTCAAGTTGCACGAATGCAAACTTTTCATTGTCGTGAAAAATATTTTTAGATTCCAGTTTAAAGATTGATTGAGTGTGTTTATTTAGTGTATGGGCTTCAGTTCGATTACTGCCCGTCCAGGTTGACTGCGCTCCCAGTGAGAGCGAATGAATCACTGATAGCTGGAGAATTTGCAAGATAAGAATTGCTGACGAGGGAGATGCTTGGTTCTAACTTGCATTTCTGTCTTAACTGCATGGTTGCATTAATGCTGCTGGTGCTTTTTGGATAAAGTAGAAAAGGTCTAATCAATTGCTTAAAACTTACCTTATGATTCTTAAGGATTCCCGAGACATGACTGGCTTTAAGCGGGGAGCTTTCAAAATTCTTCAGAAAATTTCTAGAAGAATTTCAGAAAGGTTACTGACATCTAGCGGAAAACATTCCTGATTTTTGCAAGATATGTTACTGGCAGAAATTGGGCAAATCAGCTGCCCATTATTTTTTAGGAACGTTTCTGAATTGTTTTTAGTGATTGATTTATACTGAATTTCACATTAATTTTCATTTAAAAAAAATGCATATTTTAAAGCGCCATCGTTAAAAGAACTAAGCAGTCAGAGGGTTAAGTTCTGTAAAAAGTATGACATTTCACTTTCTGAAGATAATGTCGCTCAGTCGAAAACTATTTCTGTGCCAACAATCTTCTAAAACGGACTGATCGCTTTTCGTCACTCGATGAAGCAGGTCAGGTCGCATCCACGCGATTTCTTATCTGATATTCATTTTTAGTTACTGTTTAGTTTGTGGTCTATAAATGAACACGCTCATTAGAAAACCCGTAAGAAAAAGCGGGAAGAGTAAAAATCCCGATACCTAGTAGTCTGGTAGGCAACGAAATTATTATGTCATGCTTGGTTATGAGTTCACCCGGGAAGAGTTCACTTAAAGCAGCCATGGACGTTTTTCAAATGCAACAAAAATAAGTCTTGGTACAAAATTCATGGTAAGGTAGTCCTAATATTGCGGACTGTGGATAAATGTTTCAAGGCAGAACGTTGTGAGCTGCGCGCGTCAATATACTCGAGTACAGGGGTGCTTACCTGGGGGGGGGGGGTCATGGCGCAGACTGCGCCACTGAAATTTTAGGGGGGTTGTTTTGAGGGGTATTTTTCTCATTTGGGATGGGGAGTCTCCACGATATTGGGGGGGGGGTCACCCCTGTCGAATACAATAAGAAAATTCCGAAACGTCACAGATTATTTCCAGCAAACGCTTCGAGATTTCACGAGTTTCCGTCAGCTTCCTGTAAAAAATAAGTAATCTTTGCAAAAAGTTTCCTGGAGTTCAGTAATTGTGAAACTTATTTATTTATTTTTTCTTGTGTTGGCTTCTTTTCTCCTCGGCTCTTATTTCATCCTTGTTTTGAGAATAGATGTATGAACGAACTCCAGTGATTGAACAGCTTGTAATTTGTTTTAAAAAATATGGTTTCAAATATTTGGTGGTTTCAACAGTAAAAGTTATCTCATCAAAAACAACCCTGTTGTAAAAATTTCCCCGCCAAGAAAACCTTTAACTTTTCCGCACAAAAAAGAAAACCTGCATCCTAAACCCAAAAACCCTCAGCCATGAAAAGTTATGATATCTAGTTTGCCCGCCAAGTATCTGTCAAACTATCATCCTCCCTCTTCTCCTTTTTCATCACAGCTACTTCCATTGGAACCTCCTCCCACCTTCAACTCCTCAGAAATATGGATAGATCATTTAAATTGTTTATCTTGTTTGGCGGGAAGCTTTTTGCTCACCAAGCAACCACTTCACTTTGAAAAGCTTCCCGCCAAGCAAGATAAACAATTTAAAAGATTTATCCATATTTCTGAGGAGTTGAAGGTGGGAGGAGGTTCTAATGGAAGTAGCTGTGATGAAAAAGGAGAAGAGGGAGGATGATAGTTTGGCAGATACTTGGTGGGCAAACTATATATCATAACATTTTATGGCTGAGGGTTTTTGGGTTTAGGATGCAGGTTTTCTTTTTTGTGCGGAAAAGTTAAAGGTTTTCTTGGCGGGGAAAGTTTTACAACAGGGTTGTTTTTGATGAGATATCACATCTTTTTGCATTGATATTATTACTTTCTCTGTATTTTTAGAATTGAGAGCTTCAAGTCAGAAAATTTTCAATTGAAACAACGCTGTTTTGTGTTTTTAAGGAACAATAATGGCTAACCTAATTTTACGTCAAGTTATTTTCTGACTATTAAGATTCTATGTTCATTTTGCGAGAATTGGGCGGTTTAAATTTTATTGCAATTCTTGTATCCTCTCTGTTGCAAAAAAACTTCTTGGATAATAAAATACTATATTTTAAATTATATTATATTGTTTTCGAGTATTTTACAACTTCGCAATAAATTCTATTACAGTTTCTTTATTTGACAGATTATTCAACATTTTCATGAAGGTTTTTTTAAAATGTTTTACAGCTTGAGGGCTATTTTAATCTATCTTTTCACTTTTTGTTTAATTACATTTTTTCTTAAATCGTAGATTATTTTACGTTTTATGGGATAATTTTAATTGTTTGGTGGTTTATCTTTTTCTTGATAGAAGTCTTTGTCTTGTTTAATACCTAGTTTTGTTTAAAAGTTCATTTAAAAAACGGAATAACGCATGTTATCACCAAACCAAAAAAAAAAAAAAAAAAACTAAGCCATTAAATATTTTAAATTTGAATGTGTCAGAAGATCTATACAACTTTACTCGATGTCAAATCGCGGATATCCCAAATTTGCCATAGCAAATGCGCATGTTGCGCGCGGACTAAGCTCATTAAAAGTCTTGCTTAAATTAATTGCAAAATTTTTTTCAGCTAACAAATTACTGCAAAGCACAGATATCCACACACGTATTTCATATATTTTCAATTCATTATGTGTTGTTTGTGAAAAATCTATTTATTTAGAAAATAAGCAAACCAATAAAAAAGTGCTATTTTTCGCTTTCAATTAAAAAGTTATATGTGCCGTATTCATATGCGTACAGTTTCATATAATTTGTCACGTAAAATATTGTAATGGTTTAACCCCAGTTTCGCGCCGACATTTAAAATTTCTTCCCTCCATAAATATATCAAAACTGAAAAACAGGGGGAAGGAAATTTCGTATCGGCAAAACTTTGCGGGGGGGGGGGGTTGGGAGGGGAGGACAGCATTCTAATCTCATTCATTAATTTGTTTCTCAGCTTAAGTATAAATAAACAACATAGAATCTGAAAACAGAAAGCCCAATGAGCTAAATCCGCGCGCATGCGCAGTCGCTGTGGCAAATTTGTGATATCCGCGATTTAACTTCTAGTTGCAACTGTTGGATATGTTTTAGTCTTGATTGAATTTCATTTCCTAAGACAACTTTGGAATAACTGTTAGATGTTCTAACCTTGCAATTGCAGTCCGAGGTAAACAAACCCTATGAGTTGAGAGTAAGTACATAAGAATTTAGGGAAAATTAGTGATTTTCAAATTTCAATTACTCCGGCCCATGATGTCCCTGGGGGTTGAATTTTTGTATATGTACTCAATGCCCCCCCCAAGTATATGTATACAAAAAATCATTACCGTAGCCCCCCGGGGGGCTGTGATAGAACCCCGGGAAGGTACAATTTGGAGGGTAAAAACGAGGGGTGAAGGGGAGGGTAGTCAAATGGTACAAAAGGCACATCAGTAGGGCACAAGGAATGTGTGTGCGAAGTTTCAGCTTGATTCCTTTTTTCGTCTGGACTGTAGCCTTATCAAAGAAAGCGAAAACTTTTTTGAACAGCGATTTTATAACTTTAATACCTACTCCCCCTCATGGTCCAGGGGATTGTATTTTAGTTTACGGCGTCAGGGGCCACAAGAGATGGAGTGTACCAAAAATCAACTCCGGGGGTCTTCATGGGACTGAGATACAGAGGGGTGAAAAACCCAAAAAACCCCAACTTGTTCTGTCGTGTAATCTTGTTCTTGGTCGGTTTTATTTTCTTTCGTCTTTGGCGGTGGATTTGTTTCTGTTGACTGCTGACGTTTGGTTTCCTTGGTGGAGCGGGACGCTCCCGCGTCCCGTGATTCTTGCTGTTGGATCCCTCTTCACAGTTTTGGGTAGAAGTGAGAGTAGTGAGAAAACAGCAATTTATTTTCTGTTGGGAATTTTCCAGCCTGGTTGAACTTTTGAAAAGTCAGGTCGACAAAGTATGAAAAATATTATAGAAAAAAGTTTGCTTTCAAGCATCGTGTAAGAAAAAAACTATGTCATTAAAGTTTGAACCCACCGAAGTAAAATATATCCATTAATTGTTGCGTCGTTTCTAAACTGTTAGATACAGACTGGTGTTATTAATTTTACATTAGCCTATTAACTAACGTTCATTTTAGCAATAGAATGACGTTGTTAATTCTCTTTGTCTGAGAATGGCAGCCATTGAGTTTATATTTTGCAACGAGAGAACAGGGAGACACCATTAATTCGTTGCTCACTGCTCCTTGCCTGTAAATGAACACTTCAGTGAATGAACAGTTAGTAATTTGATTTAAAAAACAAGGTTTCAAATATTTTTTCTCTTGTTAATTTGTAAACGTAACTTTCTTCTACACCATCATTCAATTTGAATTGAAAGTGAAAAGAAAAGGTTACGTTTTTCCCCTGGTAAGGCATGTTTATATTCACTGGGTTGCTACACATTGTTTCATTTTAAGTGCGGAAACAAACTCAACCAGAACCATCAAAGTTCTTGTAGTTTTTTCTTATCATTATACACATCAATTTAAATGTTTTTAATGTCATGAACAAAATGCTAACTATTAACAGTTGTCTAGATTTCTAATAATGAAACTGTTCCAATTTTCTCACTCACTGGTCATACAACCCTATACAATATTATTTAATAGGGTTAATTGGGATAAGTGAGATCCCCTTATGAGAACAATTTGTTTTTGAAACCTTACACAAAAATTTTGAAGTAAAAAAATTTAAATTTTTTGTCTTATTTTATCTTGGACATAATTAATAAACAAAAGTTTATCATTATTTTTGAAAATAATGCTTTAAATGCTGTTAACGATTAATTTTTAAAAAATCAGATGATTTTCCTACCTTATCCCATTATACGGGATAAGTGGAGCACCCCCTTTTATTTAAACTTAAATCAAGCAAATCTAAAAAAATGGTAAGGGGTTTTTACTTAAAAAGGATGTAAATTTTTAGTGTGAATTATTTTTTTGTAAATGCATCCACAAATGAGATATTTATTGTCTATTGAATCTGTATGACGAAGCATTAAAAAAAAAAAACTATTACATTTGTGAAATTTATTGAAAGCCTATAGGTGCATATTTTACTTTTACATGTAAAGGTGTGTTGAATGAATCTAATACAGTTGATAAAGATCAAATTTTGGTAAATTAGCCAAAACTATAAATTGAAAAAGAAATTGGAAGCACTAAATGGCTGCCTCTAATTAAAGTTGGATAAGGAAGACGTATTATCACTTCATCCTCAGTAAAATTTCCAACATCATCTGCACCAGGCCAATAAAAAATCTTACTATTTCCATTCGTTCTTTCAAATTCCACATTTTTTTTTTGGTATCATCAACTTCTAACATTAGACCAACATAATACTTTATGGCTTTCTTTGATACAAGTTTCACAAATTCATAATCACCAGCTTTAGTAGTTTTTGCAGCTGAACTATCAATTCCAACAAGGTCATCATAGTTGTCTTGTATTTCACTAATACAAATATTTCACCAGAGTTGCTTTTGATTTTAAAATCCTCACTATTATAATGGAAAACCTCTTCCTATAGTGAGGGGACCCACTTAACCCTTATAGCGGAAATTTACGGGTAAGTTGGACCCCTCTTCTTAAACACTTAATAACAATACTTTATGCAAACATTCTTGTTGCAGTATTCATTTTAAGTTAAGCTATACATGAAATTTTAATGGCTAGGGTCTGGTGGGGGAGAGTGGTCAATGGGGTAAAGTGGTCATTCGTCAAATAAATGGCTATAGCTTGGAAATAAATGTTCGAATGAATGTAAAAACTTTATTTTAGAGTAGGATAGTTAGAAACTACATTTTGAACACAAAATTTTACAACTGGCAAAACTTTACTTGGTAAGAAAAAATATTATGTGTGAATTTGAAAAATTTAAAAATCTAAACACCTTTTTTAACTTGCTTGGGAAATTTTGTTTGCTGGAATTATAAACAGATTAACTGCACTGGTCGCTTCCTACATGTCTCAAGAACTTTTACTCATTAGCAGTTATCTGAATCCATTATAGATAATTTTTTAGAACTGTTTAAGTAAGATGGGGTAAAGTGGTCGTAATATTAGGCTTGAACGAATATTGTTCTTCTAATGTCATTTAATCTTTAAGTATAAGGCAGATATAATTTAATTATTAATTTCACTTAATCTGTATTGTTTTTACAGTAAACGGGGTTAAATATAAGAGTATATACGTATGCATACGTATATATACTCGTGTAGGCACTTATATAAATGTATTCACATAAATGCACCAATAAATACGTATAAGGGCATCTGCAAGTATTTTTATCTATACATATATACATTCTATACATATATACACGTATATCCTCGCTTATACTCGTATAGATACGAACACTTATATACTCAGGTAGACACGTATATACACGTACGTACCCGAGTAGACACTTACATACGAGCATATGATATAAAAGTGTACAGGGTGAGTTTACATTCTTGAGCAAATTATTAAAAGGTGTTAGAGGGGAGGATAAGAAGTAAAAACCATAAGTAACATATGGTCACAATGCTGACGCACTACATGCACGCAAAGCCAGGAACTGACGGATGCAAAACAAGTCACAAATTTATTACACAAAGACAATTTTACCCAACATTTGAGGTCTTAAGAAAGTTTTAAAACGATTGATGAAAATTTACGGCCTCCAGCTGTTTTTTACATCCGCCGCAATCACAAATCACTCTCTGTTGCAATAACAAGACTTATGAAAAACTTTCATCAGTCGCTGCGTCTGTGTTGCGATGTTTGTATTAGAGCTACTACAGACCATAATTTTTAAGAACTGCTCTAAATATTTCATAAAAACTAAAACTTTGGGTAAAAACATCTTTGTGCAACAAATTCGTGACCTGTTTTGCATTCATCAGTTTTTGGCTTTGTGTGCTGTAGTGCGTCAGCGACCATAAGTTCCTTATGATTCATTGCTTCTTATCCTCCCCTCTCACACCCCTTAGATTTTTGCCCAAGAGCTTGGATGCACTCTGTAGGCATACATGTATGTAAGGGTATATACTCGTGTATACATATATGTACTGGTGTATGCGCGTAATAGTACGTATATGCGCCTATACAGGTATATAGTCGTGTTTACACGTACACGTATACATACGTATGTACTCGTGCGAAAATATGTATATATATATGCGTGAGTAGACACTTACCCAAAGACGCAGTGGATGTATCCACGAATTAGTTCGTGTATACCTGTTTATGTATGCATGTATACTTATATTTGCATATATACGTCTAATATACACGTATATACTCAGGTATGCATGCCTATACCCGAGATACAACTGCATATGCGCATATGACGTTCGTTTATGCGTATATACTCGTATGTACACGTGACACGTATATACTCGTGTAGACACGTATACACTCCTGTAGGTAATCACGTATTCATGCTTATATACCCGTGTATACACGTATATACTTGAGGTGGCAAGCGCATACATGTATCTGATACATGTATCCCATCATATATGAATGTGTTTACTCATGTTTACACGACACGTATATACTCGTGTATACACACATATACTTGTGCATATAATTGTAACTATAAAAATAACTGAAATATACAAATATTAAGGTTATTTATAATGGTTTTGCATCAATTTTTAACTATGACCACTTTACCCCATGCTATGACCACTTTCCCCCACCCCATGGGGTAAAGTGGTCATAAATACATAGGGAAATAAAAGTGTTATAAAACTACTTAAATCAATATTTTTCCCCTGAAATTCAATGTACCGTGTTCTTTAATAATGCAATGTAAAAAAACAACAAAAAAAGTTGAAGTGTTTAAAGAATTAGTTGTATTAATTATCCACCTAAGTTGAAAACCTACGATTTTATGACCACTTTACCCCACCAGACCCTATGAAAAAATAAGAGAATCTAACCTGGAAACACTTTTTTTGAAAAATATTGCTTGAACTATCAAAAAAATATATTTCGGAATTTTTTTCTGACTAAGATCTATGACCTATAAAAAAAAAATCCACGAAACCCAAATATATGCAAAACCAATCAACGTGATGACAAATGACATGCCCAGTATAAAAAAGTATTAAAACCATATCCACATTTCGGTTTTAGGGGGGTGACCCCCTTACCCTAACCAACCCTATACGCTAACGTATTTTTAGTCACCAGTATGAAGATATACTCAACTTTTTTATGAGGTTCTTCCAGCGGAAACCAAACAAGCAAGCTTTTACAAAAAAACTGAATAGATTACAAAAATTTAGAAAAAAAGGAAAAATTGGCAATTACTGCGCTTTGCCTTCAGACAGTCGAAAAGTTCATTACATTTTCCTTCGATTACAAAGTCTTTGTAAAGACGTACATTAACGATTTAAATATGTTCAATTCAAATATGATTTTCCTTCGATATATAATAAATTACTTTAACTTAAAAGCGAACCAGGCAACTAGTTATCTAACTTAAATTGTACAAGTAAATATGTTTTCAATTGTTTTAGCAAATTATAAACAATACGATTAGTTGGGATTTTTTTTTTTTTCACGGTTTCTGAGTTATGTAAGGTATTTACTATTATTATTGTTTTTTTTTTTTTGAAAATTATCAGTTTATCATGCGATGATAAACGTATTTTCGCGTAGAGCTTTAGAGCTGAGGATACCACACTCTGCCGGGGGGTCTCAGATCACTCATAACGCTCCAGCTATTCCCTGGATAATTTTTTGAAGTACCTGATGTAAAGAAGTATTTTTAACTTTTTAAAGACCATAAGCTTTTTAGCAGACTATGGACATATTTATACATAAAACTAATAAACGGCGATGTAAATAATACGTAGGTCAAGTTTTAAGAAAATTGGTTATAAGATTTTGCGTAAATGGTTGGGACATATTCGTTCATCTTGTTCATAAACTATTTTCTAAAATTTGATTCATTTATTATTAGACGAAATATTTTGTAACGCTTTGTTACAAAGTTCGTTTACTTTGTTGTCGCTCGCGTTTTTATAACGCTTTGTCATATACTATTCAATTAAAAAGTAATCCTGAATAAAAGTAGAAGTGTTGAAGTATGAATAAAGATGCATATATTAAGATGTTTTCAAAAAATACAGTGTTTTTAAACAATAATTCATTTATTTACTTACTTTATTATTATTATGATTCTTATCCTTCAATAATATGAAACATAAATTATCTGAATTCGATAATTTTAAGAATATGTATTTAACTTTTGGGACTCAATATCCCAAGGTCCTTCATTCGTTCAAGTGCCTGAGGTAAGGAATCATTGAATCTACATAGCAAAAATTGTGGCAGTTTCGTATTAGTTTTCATTTTTATGAGCTAAATGAGTGCCCAGGTACCTCTAATAGCTTCCCCCGAGCGTGCACTTATGATTTAATACGGTTGTACATGCATTTTGATTTAATGGGAACTGTCAAGATTTTGAACTTTTGTTCGAGCTGGGTTCAGACTAGCTCGGCATTTCCGTCAAAAAATTGTGTACAGTGAGACTGTCGCGTGATTGACAATCAACAATAGAAAGAAGCTAATACATCCCTTAATTAGTATATTTTTAGGTTAATCCCCTGATAGCACAAAATATGACGGCCAGTTACAGAAACGTCACCGCGAGTTCGAACGGTCACAACCATTAAATGAAAGAATTGTTACGCCTCACGGGGGGGGGGGGGAGTTATGCTGTGACTTATTTGGGGCATGTTTCATGTGACTTCTCTTACAACATTGCTTATTCAATTATTTTGTGATCGTCATATTAAGACATTAATAGTGACACTGCAACATCACTTAGCAACGTCGATTCCGACTGGCATTTGTAAAGTGCTGCAACGTGTTAATAACCTTACTGATTTGTCTCCCCCCCTCCCCCAGTTATGTGATCTTCCCAAAACTTTCACATAAAAGTCCTATAGTTTTACTCTTAAGTAAATTTTTTATGCAGTGTTTGCTTTTTATCAGTCCATTAGTTACATAAAGTAATTTATTCTGTAGAAATACAATGATTTATGTTCAGTTATATTCAATATGATTTGTTTAAGGAGTCTCTTCGTTTAAATAAACCGAAGTAAACTATTTTGCCGATCATAACTTCACCCAACAGATTTTTTAATATAATCATCATCGTCAAGGACCAGGCTAAAAGCTTTTTCCAGCTTTTTTTTTTTAGTCAGCCACGGTTTCGCTTGCTTTTTGTCTCGTAGTAGAATGCAACTCTAGGCTCGCCTCGTTTCATACGTCGGAGTCGGACATGATCTTTCCAATCAATGCGGTATCGATTAATTTTCCACAGATGCTAAAAACCTTTAATTATCTTCTAAAAACTCCAATTCTTATTTTGTCCATAAAATCGCAGCACTTAAGAGATCATAGGTGTCGCATCTCAGCTGCCAGGACTCTGCTACTATCTTGATCATATAGAGTCCATGTCTTGGAGCCATATAAGCAAAGTAGAAGCTGCCATGACCTTACAGAATTTTAGTCATTTCTTTTCTTGTTTCCTCTTATAGTGTCCTTTTGACAGTGCCGCATATATGTTGGAATTTGCTTAGCTTTTTTGGGGCATCATCGTCATAGTCAAAGGTAATGGCCACATACTAATCAAAATCCCTTTAATGCAACTCCGAAGCATTTCTTAATCACCAACTTCACCAAACTATTATAATACGTGATGAATACTAATTAAAAATGTGGTCTTCTCTATTGTTGAAAAAAGATATCATAAAACATATCTTTTTTTTAGTGGAAGTAAAATCAAGATTAACACTAATGATTTCTTGCATTTCATCTGCTGTCGATTGTGTCATACGAAGATGTTACTCCTATCTTTAGTTACTTTTTACTTCCTTTTACAAAAAAGGAAGTATTGTATTCGCGAAAAAATTTTCACTCAAAAATCGCCCTTAATTTCCATTTTGCTCACCCCCAAATGAATGTTGAGTTTTTTTTTCGATTCGACCACATGCGGAAAAGTGCCTAAGAATGTATAGACACGCGAAATATCCATTTTGACCATCACCGAGGTAATTACAACGACTTTTCTCGTGACGTCTGTATGTATGTGCGTATGTGTGTATGTGCGTATGTGCGTATGTGCGTATGTGCGTATGTATCTCGCATAACTCAAAAATGGTATGTCCTAGAAAGTTGAAATTTGGTACATAGACTCGTAGTGGGGTCTAGTTGTGCACCTCCCCTTTTGGTTGCTTTCGGATGTTCCTAAGGGGGTCTTTTGCACCTTTTTGGGGGGAAATCATTGTTAATTTCGATGTAAACTCAAGTGGCGTTATAATTTGTCGGACACTTGGCGATATATCGCCAGTCTTTTGGTCGCCAAGTTTTGTCGCCAACTTGGCGACAAATTTGGCGGAGTTTTTTTTTTTTTTTTGGTTTCAATTTGGCCATTGTTGGTGATATTTAGAGAATAAATATTGAATCACATTAAAATAGCGAATAATGGGGAAATGACATTAAATTGGAGTAAAAGGAAGTCATGTGATGCACACATCAGCTCGTTTTTTCTTTTTGTGGCCATAAAAGCAAACGTTAAAAAATAATTACGAAAAACATGTCATTAATAAAGCGCTTGAGACTTTGATAAACAGAAGGGCAGCTTTCAGAAATTGTAGAACTCATGAATAATTCAATTGAGAAAGGACTTTGATAGACAAAATGGACATTCAGTCCTTTCTATGATGAAGATAGGTAATCAAATTCAGAGCAAGGTAAATTATTAATATGTTGAATACACCTGCTTTCAGTCCAATTGCGCATATACGTCTCACTTTGTGATGATTCAAGGTCAAATAATTTCGAAAAGTAACATAGATTATTCAGTACTGTTTTGTGTTATGGGATATCTCTGAAAGTTAATGAGTTTAAAAATAAAGGGAAACTTATACATTTTAAAAAGATTTTCCTTCAGCAGATATATTTTTCGATACATCCGTATGTACGAACGTATGGACAGCCAAAATATCCATTTTGACCATCTCCGTGTTAATTATCACGAATTTTCTCATGACGTCTGTGCGTACCTATGTATGTACTTTTGCAGTACGATATGCCACAGAAGATTGAAATTTCATCTGCAGACGTTCGGTTGCATTCCAATGTTCCGAAAAGGGCCTTTACACTCCTTTAGGTAAACAGACGTTAATGTCAATGGAGACTTGGCGCCCTAGCGACCCCCGCACCAGCCAATTTACTTAGTTTAAGGTTTTAAATGACATGGAAAGTCATGGCAAGTGGGTCATTGACGTGCGCACAATTTCAGCATAGTTCTGAAGGGGAGGGAAAGTCTTTATTACCTTGCACCACAGGTTAATGCTAGCGGCAGAACCTAGGACTTTCGGATTTTGTGAGCACGTATTCCTCGCGTACTTGGTAGATATTTGGCGGCGTCAGGATCCGAACTCCGAATCCTTGCCCGCCGGCGTAATCACTTAGCAATATATCGCTAAGCTTTCAGTCGCCAAATATTTTCGATAATTTGGCGATTGTTGACAATCTTTTGCTCACGTAATTTTTTCACACACAGTCTTCGAAAGCAATTTGAATTCATTACATTATTGTGTTATTTTCACCAACTTGACGATCTGTAACCAAATTAGTGATAAATTTTGCGACAATAATGAGATATCAAATCCAGTGTCCGTTTTTCAATGCTGGCGATGTTTATTGAGATTCCTGTAGAACCATAGTTAAAATTTTAAAGAATCAATTACTATAATTTTTCGAAATCATTGTGACAGTTATAGGTCAAAACAAAATTTTTAGGTTATACAAATATATTTATTTCTATATTACACATCAAATCCGTTTATTTGGCATCAGAGCTTCATATTTTATTGGACTGTTATAACTGTACCACAATACATTTTTTTCTCAAAAGATCATGTGAAAGCAATCTGAAGACAGTTTTCTTTTAAGAAAATGACCTATTTCTGTTCCTGCTCCAAGAAATCACATATCACAGAACGACCAAATTACTAGGACTCGACCGATGCATCGGCCTCATCGGCGCCGATGGTTCAACAATTTAGCCATCGGCATCGGCGGCCGATGCTAAATTGCAAGAAACATCGGCCCATCGGCCTTAAAAACTTCGAAAAGCCGATGGAATTGACCGATGTTTTTGAAAAAAAAAAAAAGACCTTTGATGTTTTACCTTTTAATACAAAGTAAAGGTTGTTTTCATATAAAATTGTTTACTAAATTTCAGTATGAATTTTTATTTGAGTCGCCCCTGAAAGAGTTTTTAATACTGCATTCAGGTACCAAACAAGTTAATTATTGCGTTGTTTCTTGCTGCTGGATGTACGTAGTATCTCTCATAAGTCAAAACTCCAAAATGGTAAACTGTAGAAGGATAAGATTTCGCGTATGGGGTGTGCGTACGTTCCAGTTGTGCACTTCCCTTTTTGTTTTCGATCGGGTGTTCTGAAAAGCCTGTTTACTCATTTTTTGTAGCTATTAATTACTTATTTCAATGCAAAACTAAGATAGCGTCTCAGACTGACGGTCATTTGGTGATATATTGCCGAATTGGAGACTATGGAAACAAATATGAGATGGCAAAACCCCGCTATTCATTTTAAAACACTCTGTAATTTAAATCCGCCACTGCAAGTCAATACAAACACGGGTGCAAGTTTCGGAAGGGTTTTTTTGCTCAATGTTTATGATTATTTTGAACTCTATTTTTTACGACTATTTTGAATTTCCGAGAACACTTGTGTGCCCCTCCTCCCACTCCCTCAATTTTATCCTTTTTTTTTTCTTTGATCAATTACGATTGTTAATTGATTTCACTTCGTCGTGACTTGGCTCTTATTAATCTCTGTTATTGGTTTTCTTTGTTATTGGTTATCGGTTGATTGCGAGTCACATGATCCATTGTGTTATCCAGGGCTGTGGAGTCAAAGTCGAAGAGTCGGAGTTGGAGTCGGACATGCTTTTCTCTTTAATGTTCACTGACTCTCCTTGCATTTTTTAAAAAACTGACTACCAATTAGTTTGATTACAAGTATAAAGGTCTACTAATAAGAAAATAACTGTCATTTTGGCAACCAGCTGGCTTGATTGTTTATCGAATTTTCTGCAACAGTTTCTTAGGGGTCAGTCTTGGGGGTGGCGAATTTTCTGCTACTTACGCCACCCCCAAGTTTGTTTGTTTATTTTTTAACTTTATTTAACTGGATAGTAACTGTCAGCAAACAGTTTTGTTGCCTAACATTTTCTAAGTAATCACTTTCAAATTTAAAAAAAAATTATAGATTTTTTTACCTCGTTCTCAGTTATAAAATAGTAAAAGGAATTTATGTATGTATCGCTTGAGCAAGTCGAGAAACTTCTGAGGGTGCTTGGTAAATTCAAATAAGTGTTGGTACAAAAGCGCGAATCCAAAAGATCCGATAAAATATAGATTTTTTTTTAATCTAAAGATTACACTTATGAGCTTGGTTCTCACTGAAAATTAAAAAATAAAATCAGTATATGATTAATTGGTTACAACGCTCAATAATTGCAGTCAATCTTAAAATCTTCACATTTTAAAATTAATTCTAAAGCTGCCAATAAAACTAAAATTTAAAATTGAGCCAAGAAATGTAGGTATAAGTAGTAAAAGCCATTTGTACAAAGTTGTATATTGCCGTATTTTGTGTAAAATTTGCTCCAGACGTACATGTACCCGACCTCTACCCGCAATATAGTGTTTTAGTTGAAATTTTTGAGCTGAAATTGAAGATTTATTGTTTAGAATTTTTTTTAGAATTAAAATATTTATATTTTTATAAACTCTAAAACTAAGTTGAGGTGCCACATACCAGATGGGTGTCATCCGGGAAGGGAGGGGGAAGACCGACCCCTCTCAAGTAAAGTTTTTTGATTTAGCAAAAACGCTTTTTTCTCTCTCAAGTTACAGCTTTAAAAAATTGAAAGCACAGGATTAAATCAACATCTATTTGTTAAACATTAAAGGGGAGCAAATTGATCCTTTTAATTTTTTTAAATGGGATTTTTAAGTAATCTCACTTTTAAAATCGCAACCATTGGATAATTGGATTTTCAAATTGAATTTCTAACTTGTATGCATCTTAGGTTTTTCAATGAAATACAACGCGAAAATTTCTAAAAAAGGAATACTATTTCAAAATCTGTTTTAGGTCCCCCCCCCCTTACCATGAGGGAGGGGATTTGAAAAATTAAGGAAATAAATATATAAAAAGCCGGAGTTGGAGTCGGAGTCGGACGTTTCAAAATCCAGGAGTTGGAGTTGGCCATTTTTCTTCCGACTCCGCAGCCCTAATTTTATGTGTTTTTTTATTTTGTAGTTTTTGTCTTAAGTTGTCATATAAAACTTAAATAATTAATAATATTCATGGGAAATTGCAACATGTATTTCAACCATGTAAAATATGATTCGAAATATTCATTGTGTGCGGAAAAATCCTCAATGTTTTCCAGTATTTAGTAACTAGAAATTTTTTGAATATATCTGAATTATTTATCGTTTTATATTCATTTTTTCAAAAACGCCGAAACATAAATTAAGATACATATAAATGAAATTGTATTATATAAACAGAACAGTCAAAAGCATTCATTTGCATGAATTTTATTGTTCTGAAAATTTTCACCACATGAACTATCTTATTACAAAGTATTCAACTTTCTTTCAGAGCTTAGAATGCGTTCTTTCTTTTTATTTCAAGTTAATCTTTCATGAATCGCCCACAATGTTGATTTCTTTCTTATTCTCCTTCCACATCCTATGAAAAGAGTGTCTATCTTTTTTCAGTGTATCAAAATCTTGGGTTAACGCTGTCAGCAGAACTGCCTCGTAAAATTCTCCAAGTGCCTGGGGTTGTTCTGAATCCTGTTCACCAATAACAAGCAAGACAAGGATACTGTCATCAAAATCTTCTCTTTCCATTTGCAAACCATAAATTTTGAGGATGAATATTTTCATCCTCATTATGCAACCAGTTTTAGTTTTGCGCAGTTTTTATTATGATGTTAGTTGTCGTGTTTCTCAGACTATTGGCAAACATATCGGTGTCAAATCTAACTAAGCGTTCTTTCACAGACTGTTCAATTATAAGGATTTCTTTTCCTGGAACAAACTGGACTTTATTTCTTGGAAAAGTTAAAGGACTTTTGAATGAAAATCAGGCAAAAAAATTTCATTCATAAGAGGAAAATATTTTATGAAGTTCTCCATGAACTGGCTCTCGGTTTAACAGCCTCATAAATCAAAGCACCCTTAGGCAAAAATTATTGCCTAACCATAACAAAGACAAAGATATTCAAATGTATTTGATTTCCTGGTTATTCGTGAGAAAGCTAAAAAATTAAGCGGAAAACAGAAATGTATTAAAATTATTATTCTATGCTAACCTGAGACAATATAATACGTGAATAATTCCACATTTTATACTAATGTTAGTAAAATTTGATAGGCTAATTTCTAAACTTAGTATCCTCTGAAATAAGATAGTGAAAACTTTCTTTTGTGTAAATTTCATATGTCTGCGGAAACTTCGACTTGAAGCGTAATCAAATTTTATACAAGCAAAGAGCTCGAAAAACTAACCTTTATGAAATACGAACAGAATTGTCCCTTTATCAAAGAATCCGTAAATGTAGCAAGCGTGAGAGATAAAACAGTAGTTACATTTGTTTTTACTGCCGCCGTTACTTCTCCCGGAATAGGTTATAGGCACTTTCTCTCGGTGTGACTAGAAAAATCGGAATTTAGCACTTCGATTGTTCGACCGCGCGTAAAATAGCCCGGTCAAAATAGACATTCGAGTTCGGAAAAATTCCCATAAAGCTGAAAATTGGTACAGACCTTAAGAACATCATTATAAGTGAAATGTCAAAAGTCCTCATCGATCCGAGTGGAGCTAAAAATTTTATGCAAGGTCAAAGGTCAAAATTGAAATTTTTAAAAAAAAAAAATTGAAAACATTCATACAGTGCTGAAAATTGGTACAGATTTTAAATGCATCATTGTGAATGATATATGAAAAATTCCCATCGATTCCACTTGAACTAAAAATTTTATGGAAGGTCAAAGGTCAAAATAAACAAAAAAAAACTTAAAACATCGGAAAAATTCACATAGAGCTGAAAATTGGCAGAGACACAAAATACACAATTATAAATGAAATATAAAAAATCCCCATCGATCCCACTTGATATAAACATTTTATGCACGGTCAAAGGTCAAAAAATGTTTTTATTTTTTTTTATTTTGCAATTATTTCAAAACATAACTGTTATTATAAAAAGCGCATATTAATTTGTAAATTATACAATATGTTGAAAAGACGTTTTTATATGAAGTTCAACTCTTTCTGGTTCAAATTATGTGAAAATGGTGAAACAAGTACAATATTATCCCTTATTTAAGGGGGTCCGGGACACAAAAATCCTCAAATTTTGCAATTTTTTTTTATAATTTGAAAAATTGCTCCGTTTTTTTCTGCTTAAGAGGACGTTTGAATCTTGTTTCTACCTTAAATAGAACGAAAGTTAGAGTTATTTTTGTTGCATGCATCTAGCGAATGTGTACATAACGTTAAAACTTTAAACGCGTTTTTCTCCATGATGCAATTTTTCCCGATTTCTTGCATTCAAACTCTTATAAGTCAGGAACCGATAGAGATAAAGTAATGAAACTTGGAGCATATCTTTTTCAAGCAATTTACTTTAATTTTTATTCGGCGAATTTGAAAAAAACGTTTACTTCAAAAATTATGATTTTTTTAAAAAAAAGTATCTTTGAATTTTTCGAAATTTTTCTTCAAATATTTTTAATTTTTTATTGAATCAATATTTTTAAAATCGCCGAATAAAAATTAAAGCTTAGATATTTGTGCATACTTTTTTGAAAAAAAATTGAAAATTGACCAACAATATTTTGAGTTATAGCAATTTAAAGCAACCCCATTTTTTTGAAAAAAACTAATTAAATTTAAATAAAAAAATAATTTGTTTTCATATTTATGTTATGATTTTGCTTATTAAATAAATGATGAATCAGTTCAAAAAATTTCAAAACTCTAAAGTACATAATAAAAAAATTTTCAAAATGTGTCCCGGACCCCCTTAACGGATATAAGATGCCTCTCAGTACCTATTATCCCTAATCAGACTCTTCAGGTGCAGCAGCAACAATTTTTTTTAGTCTTTGCATACAAAGGTTGATCAAAAGTAACAAGTAATGCTTTGTATTCTCCAAAGCACAAAGTGAAGTAGTGTATATACTATTGTAGTTATTTGCAGGTTGGTGAATAAATGGTAAGAACAAAATTCTAGACATTGAAAAATCCATATTATTCTTTATTTAAACCTTCAATATAACCGTTCCAACCTGATAGCGATAAATTATTCCATTTCCCATACAACCATAACAAATCTATTTTCCGGAGTAAGAAAGAAGTTGTATCACTGTATCACTTTCATAAGCAAAATTCTGAACAGTTATTTTACTATATCCTACTACACCATTATTGTGGTACTCTTGTGTTGGCACATGAGCTTTTTCTGCAAAATCTTTCGCTGAAATAATTTGTTTCATTCGCGATAAAGGATCTTCTGCTAAAACTGAACTTCTAGGAGTAATAATTTGGATTATGCCCATTATGTGTAGAGTGTTATGGCCCTCTAAAGTGTGTACGTTAATACCAGCATTGTCTGCTGCGTATTGAATAAATGTCCCGGTTTCTGGTGGTAAAATATGTGGCTGATGGTTAAAAACTGTAGCCGCCTCATACGCCATAGTATCATTATACGAAGCACTTAAACCAAAAGATGAGAAAATTTGTATCAAACGTTTAGATCCAAATCGTCGATGAAAAAAAACTGAGAGACCCAATTGTAATCTCGAGATGAAAGATCTAGGACGAACAGCAGCCATAATACAGTGACTGACACTAGTACATATTAATTTCAAATGTTCCAATTTAGATCGTTTTCTTTTTAAGATAATTTGCTGCAAAAAATAAGTCAATGACTCCGGAATGTCACTATTAATATTTTCAAACATTTGACATGGCGGGGGATAATTGTTAGTATCGCACACGACAGATTGAATATCTTCTTGAATAATTTCTGCCGCAGTCTTTAGTACCCAAAATCTTTCCTCTTTTGCTGTTTTTTTTTTTTTAATTTTCGTACCAAGCTTTGTTCAGTATAGTATCGTGCTGAGTGTAAACAAATCATTGCTAAACTTCCACGTTTCTCGGTTATAATCATTCTATTGGCATACCTTAACTTTAATCTGTTTTTGATTGTTTTATCATCTGGGATTTCAGTTTTACAAATATTTTTTAGTTCTTACAGTGAAAACTGACAATCATCATTATTTTCAATATAATCGAATATTTCTGTCATCGCCATAGTAACAGCGGGATTTTCAGGGCGACCTGCTTTAAGATCTACAGAACGCTTTAGAAATGAAGTGTAGGAATTAGAATGGTACTCCGCTTCAGCAGCAACTAAATCGTATTCATATTGTATGCGTGCAATAACAATTTTTGCTACGTCATCTGAACGATTATGTGCAATCTTTAGAATATTATCTTTAAAGGAAAGAGTAGCAACTTGACAAATTCTACGCCGTATATTCTGCTGTTTTTTTTTTTTTTTTTTCAGTCTCTTCATTTGCTTCATCACCACAAAATAAGCAACAGTTTTTAAAACAAAATGTTGTCTCACCTGATAGGACTCTAGTACGAGGTGGACTACTAAGAGATGTACTGGCCTACTGGCCTCTGTCTCTTGTTGTCTTTTAGCTGCCGCAATGCCCACTTTCGGGTGTACATTTTGCGACACTACATGAACTGATCCACCGACTGTTTGTCTTTCAAGTATTCAACAAACCCATCGTTCCTTGCACTACTTGAATCAATTATAGATTTTAGTCCGCGTTCAACAGTAACAATTTCACCGTCAGTCAAAGATTTATTGCAAATGAAGCAATCTTGCGGCATCTTTGAAGAATTATTTGTTAAGGGTACGTATTCATATCAAAAATAGTATCAATAAACCCGACTTTTCACAACAAAGAATCACTCCCTGTTAATAGGAGCACTTGTGCGACTGACTTTGCTCATACAAAGGAATCTAAGCGCATCCACTCTCCCCTGAATGTAATTTGATCTTTTAAATTTGAAGGGGGAGGGGTGTGAATCGTAAGAGGGGATAGGCATAGCGGTCAAGTGTAGTTTCTCGAGGTCACTCGAAAGAAAGAAAAGGAGCTCCAGTACTATTTCCAAGTTTCAAAAACTGCAATACCTTATGAATGTTATCATTTATTGGGGGGGGGGCACAAATATTGGGCTTTTTTAGCACCTAGGCAGATCCAGTTTCTGGTTTTGGAAGTACTCGTTATCAGAAAGGGATCAAAGTAATTTTAGGGCACAAATAGGGGGTTTAAGGTCAACGAAATATGTCATCAAAATGCAGCTTTAATTTTGTCGCTTACGGGGGGGGGGGAGGGCTGGGGGGTAAGACCACCAAGGCACAGCCTCTAAATCTCCGCTTGTATGTACATAAATGCATAGTTTTCAAACTTTGTATCCTCTATTTTAAGACACTTACCGTTTAAGAGATATTTGTGAACAATTGATTTTCTGAGCTTCGACCCTGAATAAAACGTTTAGCTCCACTGGGATTCGTTGGGAACGTTTGAAATTTCGTTTATAATGATGTCTCTAATTATTTCTATGGTAATTTCATAGTCAAAGTGCAATATTTAGACAAAAATTGGGATTTTAGGGTGAATTTTTAGAAATTTGAGTCCTTGAACTGCAGTTTTAGACTTTATTTTATCGCTTTAGGGAGAGGGGGGTATGACCCCTTGACCCATCCACTGAATCCCCTCCCGTTTGTGCATAATTATCTATTAATTATTTATTAATTATCTATTAATTTTCAATCTTTGTATCCCCTATTTTTACAATAACACTTACCGTTTAAGAGATAGTTGCGAAAAATCGGTTTTTGACCTTTGACCTTGAATAAAATTTTTAGCTTCACCGGGATCGATGGGGACTTCTGACACTTCACTTTAGTGTTGTCCTTAACTATATTTGTGTTAATTTCATGGTCAAAGTACCAAATAGAGGTACAAATAAGGGGTCTAAGGGATTTTTTTTTAAAAAATATGTCTCCAATGCCATTTTAACCTATATTTAGTAGCTTTAGGGTGGAAGGTATGACCCCCATGACCCATCCTCGGAATCCCCACTTGTTTGTACACAATTGCATACCTTTCAAACTTTGTAACCTCCATTTTTTCGCTGACAATTATCGTTTGAGAGATATATATGAAAAATTGATTTTTTGACCTTTGACCTTGCATAAAATTTTTAGCTCCACTCGGATCGATGAGGACTTTTGACATTTCATGTATAATGATGTTCTTAAGGTCTGTACCAATTTTCAGCTTTATGGGAATTTTTCCGAACTTTCGCTGTTTTTTGGTCTATTTTACCGGACTAAAAAGGATGCACCGGGATCTAACGTTTAAATAATGAACAATAATTCGTGAATCTTAAACATCAAAATGGAGAGTATGCTGCTATCATTCACACATGTTAAAGTATTTTCAATTTGAATATACAGTGGCTTCCAAATATGCTTCCTTTTTGTGCAGAAAAACATTTTCATTGTATGCAGAAATGCAGATTTTTCTAATAGCAGTGTTCGACCTTTTGTACAAATGAAAAAATACTAGGCCAAATTGAAACTACGAATTCCACCCAGTAAACCTTTAATTTTTTATTCTTCGAATTCCATATAAAACATTAAAATTATTATCAACTTCATGAGTAAGAAATCATTTTCTACTCCTCTGCTTTCGGCTGAAAAAATAAATAAATAAATAAATAAATATATATATATATATATATATATATATATATACGCATTTTGTCTACGTTCGAAAAATTACACTTAAAAGACGAACTCAGTTCAACTGGTTTTGGTTTTGAATTTTAAATGTTCGATTGAAAGAGAAACATGTGCGGGCATTTAAGCCGTAACGGTTTAAGCAGCCTGCTAAGGGAAATAGTTCAATATTCAAAAATAAAAACACTTATTTTCATTCTAATTTATTGTTCAACTGCTACGCGAGATCTTCCTCATTCCAAAATCAAATTGCATGTTTTACGAATAATTTTTCGCCGTATTATGCTGGCTAATGACAAAACATAGACACATGGTCTTTTTTTTTTGGGGGGGGGGGCAAGAAGCTTTTTTTTTTTTTTGCTATTTTTATTACACTGCTTCAATGAATAGCATTCGAAAACGAAGGCACAACTGCTAGGTCGGCTTGAGTGTCATGCTGTTAATCAGAATGGCGCCAGTTCAAATCCGTGCCAATAAATATCCTATTAATGTTTCTTTTTTTTTTCGTCAGATGCTCACATAGGCAGGTTTGCCACAACCCGTTTTTTCACATGCACAATTACTGCTTTCCCACGAGTCACTCAGTCACACTTTTAATGATATTTATGTTTGCATTGAAAAGACGTACAATCAAAAGATGATTACATTATCACAACGTTGGATTAACCGAGGTTTTGTTGCTGATGTCTTGAAATTACAAGCCTTCTTTTTTGCGTTTACTTTAATTCGTTATTTTTTTTTTTTATTATTCTTCATAATGCTCTTTCTTAAAGGAGGAAATGTTACATGAAATGATTTGAAGCACAGTGCGGAGTTTCGCACGGGTCGACTAGTAATTTTAATATTAATAAGTGCTTGAAAACATCTTAAATTTCATTAAAATGTGTAAGTAAACATAAAACCGAAGCAAAAAATGAATGAATACTCAGTCAATAAAATAAAACATAAGTAAAAGTTCGAGCCTCAAACTCAAGTTACTAAGATTTAGCATGTGTATCCTCTGGAAACCTCTTAACCTTCGAAGAAATTATTGGATTTGGGCAGTTTATTATTCTCTGGGTTCTGTCCCAAGGCAATCATCCCATTTTTTAATTAAAATAGCTTATCAGTTTTTAGTTTTATGTTTTAAAAAAAGAAAAAAAAACATTTCGTTTTTTAAAAGATTTAATGACTTCTGGTTCAAAATAACAGAGGCGATTTGGTTTGAATAAACTGAATCAGAAAACTGAGCTTAATTTTTGTATTTGAGCAGCATTTTACTTAGAACGGAGAATAAGTGAAAAAAATATTTAACTTTTTTTTAACGATACAAAATTCAATTTCATCGGCACTCAATGCATCAATATAGTTTAATCATTTATCAAAATTCAAAAAAAATATTTTTAAACTGATCAAATACGTGGTTCGTATTTTTTTAAATGATGTCAAAAAAGTTTTCTTCGTCAGAAATAGATTAGAAATGATAAAAAATATAATAAGTAATTTTAAATTTTTCATTTCATGTGATTTGTAGGTGACAATATTAATGCAACAATTTTGTTCATTTATACAGGTGCATCAAATGAGAAGCAACAGAAAAAAAAAGTGGAAAAAAAACTTAGCTTTTTAACCTGCGTATTGTATTTGTATGCAAAGTTGAAACATTGAAATATTTGTAAGTGCAACTACAGAGCTTAAACGATATTTTTTTTAATGTAGCTGTTTATGCTCTAAGTCTAAAATCCGTTAAAAATCGAATGTTTGACATACACATTTTAAATTTATAAATATTGCGACTATTAATGAAACATTTTCATTATAAAACTACCGAGCACTGAATATCATATAATTATATTGATTGACAAACATAAAGAATAAAATATCTTTCCCTTATATTAGACATTCCAAAATCCACTGCCTTATTCATAGTTTTTCTACAAAATACTACTTGTATGGGGTGTGTGTATCCGGAAGTTGATTTAAGAAAATTAAATCAGAAAATGGGGGGGGAAGCTAGATTTCCTAAATATCGTCCATTATGGGTTGATCTTGACAGGTGATAAGGAAATCAACTGGCAATCTTTCTTTTTCCAATCGATAATGGATTTCACGTGTGTGCTTAGAATACTCATTTTTTCATAAATTATATATATTAAGAAAATGTAACTGATCATCTGATAATTTGATTGATAAGCATGAAGATTTTTCGGAAGTACCTCCAGGGAATTAATTATCGTCATCACAGCTTTTGCGTCGTTGATATTAGCTGCGTGTGTATTTGCAAAATGATAAATTACTGAAACGACTGATCTTTCATTATGTGTATGTAAGACATAATGACGTTGCTGCGTATGGGTTTTAGAAACTTTCTTTTTATAGCCTATTTTCCTGTGCAAGTAAAAAATAAACTACATTTAGAAAGTAGATGAAAAATAAGTTAATAAGAACATTAAAGAAGGCTTAATTTTAGGAACGCGTTAAACTAAAAACACAAGGAAATAAATTTATAAGTTTGAATGTAAGAATGAGATATGGAAAGTTGCCTGCCGGTCTATATGTCTACATGACATCTGTCTGTCTGCGACCTCTCCCCCTTCCCCACTTTAATAACTTCTGAGATGACAGTCTGATTCGAGTCGTTGTTTGTTTAATTTTGAAGAGTTCAGAAAACCTAAATTTTAGTCTTTAAAGGTAAGTTGGAATTTTTTTACAATCCTAATTTAACAGCTAAACTTTCTATGTACAAACGTAATCGAAATTATCGTTTGGCATTGATTATGTAAAAAAATGCTTTGATAATTTTACGGCTAATTTTGAAAATTCAAAAAAAAAAAAAAAAAAAAGGAAAAAAAAACATTGATAAAGATTATTTTTGGGGATTCACTAAATGATTGTAAGATAAGTGACTCTTTTGCCTAAAATTTTCACAATTATAGTCAATACTGATGCTCTTTTTCCGTAGCACCTAAAAAGGTTAGTTAAAAATTGATGATTACCTAAGTTTTAGTTTTAGACGATCATAATTAAAGAGTGAGGACAGGGTTAAACTGTGATTAAGAAAATTAATATATTTTGCGGTGTTATAGTGTTGCCGCATAAATGCCTGAAAATTTTTTATTATACACGGTGCATGTTACATTTTTTAACCAATTAACTTTGTCTAGATGGAAAAAAAAAACTTCTAACTTCTGGCTTGACTTTTCTTTACCCAGGGATGAGGAATTGCATAATTTACTCGCCGCAAGCAAGTGATTTTCCGGATGTCCTCAGTGTATTTTTATTTACAATTCGCCATCGACACGCAAATGGCAACCGTTATATTCGTCCGCATTAAAAATAAGTTGTGGCATTTAATTCACATTTATTAATAAACGAGAGCAACATAAATAAATTTGACGCAATAAAAGTAAAACTAAAATCGGGTTTTTTATTTCGAAACCTTGAAAATTCGATTCTGACTTGCATTGGCTTACAAAAATAGCTTTCATAAAGTGTTAATCATTAAAGGTTTTCTTCATATAAATTAACCGATGGTTTTTACTTTTTTTTAAAACAATGGTCGATGTTAAGCCATTTTTTAAATTTTTCTTTGAAATTTTTATTGTTGTTATTATAAGAGTTTTTCTTCTTATTATCATTTATTTTTGTTTATTTATCTCTTATTGCTAATCTTATAGTTTCTCATTTATTTATTTATCTTTTTGAAAAACAATTGTCTCGTTTATTGATTTTTAGAAAGATGGCGAAAGTTAAAATCAGTAAACTTAAAAGCTATAAATTGCATTGATCAAATCTTTTTTTGAAATAGAGTTATTAAGAGTGCATTTCTAATACTAATATCCCGTTGAGCAGTAACACAGTAAAATAATCTCTGAAAAACCAAACGCATCCCTTTTTGAGCAGCTCTGCTTGAAACATGAAAAGTGTTTCACCGAAGACAAATCCACTGTTGCATTGATTTTTAGAAAGACCGCAAATATCAAGAGCAAGACCTACATGTTGGAAGTAATCAAAAAGCCTTCTTTGAAGTGATGGGGATCTTGAGCATTTGATTTTATATTACCTGTCATTTCATGTGTACACACTCAGGAATTACAAGACGTTCAAAGTCTATAATCAAGCCATCCAGACATAGATTCGACAGTCATTACATGGACGATAATTGCCTGCTAATGACTGCCTTAAAGGAACACACCGGTTGTTCCTTCAGGCTGATGGAAATTGTTTCCCATTGAGAAAGGCCGTTTGTTTCTTTGCCGCTCTAATGGGCCTACTTAGGGGCATTTTTCTGAAAGAGAGCCAGAAAACGAGACTTTGTGGCAAAATACATCATTTCAACGCGGGCTTTCTCATTTTGGATTTCGTGGAAGAGTAAAAGGATAAGTTATTTAAAATGTAAAACAGTCTTGAAATGATTTTACTTGCAGGCGGAAAAAAAGGCTGGAAGAATCATGTACTCAAATATGACTCATCAAGTCCACTGAAATGCAAGATTTTGGACTACACTTTTATTTTAAGTACCCATTTTGAAGGCTATAAATGACTGGGAGGAGGTTCCCACAGGAATCGTAACTTGATTTCCCCAACTTAAGCTATACTTATGCAACAATTTTCTTCAAACAGGAAACGCATTTTGCAGTTAGTGCAAAATGCTTGTTCAGCTATAACTTATTTGGAACTTCAAAATAATTCGAGGAATGAAAAAATGCTCTGTAATTAAATTCTTAAGAACTTAGTTACTGAAAAATGCATTAACTGAAGGCACATCTGCAAAATTGATGTTCTATGCAAATTGAGATGATATCAATCTCAAATAATCCATAATTTATACTATCCAAACTGGTTTATTTTAAATGCGAAGATTGAAAGAGGTTTTAAAACAGTGAGAAACAAAAGAGAACTGGAAATGGAAACATGAAATTTCCAAGAAAATCTTAAAAACATATTCGTACCTTTAAGTACTTAACTCCTTTAACTTTTCTCAATATTCTGACCAAAAACAAGTACATATTTTCTCATTCAATTTGCATTTATATCGATTGCAAGAGTTCAAATAAACAGTCAAACAAATTTAAATATTGCATTTATAATGATGATGTTAACCTGCATATATGATAATGTTAAACTGCAGCCATCGAAAAGAAGGTTTCTCTTAGCGTCTTTTCCGAAGCAGTTTAACTGGAAAACAGTACTTTTTATAGGCGATAAATGTAAGAAAAACCATGCCGAGCCATTCCAAGAAAAAGTAACTACATTTTCCCTCTCGTGACGGATCAAATATTTCGTTAAAAAACAATATTTTTAAGGGGTAATGACGGGGTTTTTGCTTAGAAATCACACAAAATTTTGTAATTTGTTAAGGAAAAAAATGTTCATTACCATTTTAAGGTTAATGAAATATATGAGGCGTTACGTTTGGGACAAAATGACCGTTTTCCGTGGAAAGGCCCTGCATTGTTTTTTTTTTTTTTTTTAATACTTTTCCCGCTTCGTCATCACCAAAGAAGTCCAAAATGAACTTTCACAACTAATAGAATTACAGAGAGAAATTACAGATTCACTATCGGATCTGATATTAAAATCATATTCTGTTGAGAGCCCCTCTTGATTATTCGTTCTTCTTTTAGTTTCCACAGAATTGAACTAAAAAGAAGCATTCGCGTAGTTCATTGCGCATAACACTGAACAAGCGCAAACAAAACTAACTCGCTTAGTTTTCATGCCTAAGTTACTAGCAATAAAACCCATCCTTGACCGGATTTTACTATATATTTTCTCCTGGTTTGTGACAAACTTCTATTAAAAGCAATGAGAAGTAAAAAAGATGAAAATGCCGAGAGAATCAGTAAGTTGGTAAAAACTGTCAAGTGGTAAATGCAAAAAAAAAGTTTTATGCTACATTTTCCCTGTTCATAAAACGATTATTGCTACCAGAAAATATATAGGTTATAATGTAGGAGCCATTATGAAATAGAATTTGGAAAGAAGTTATTAGTGAAAAATTAATTTTAAGATATAGGCCAATAACGTTTAGTACATGAAACTGTTTAAGAGTTATCAAATGGTAGTGTGCTCACAGGTTTTCGGTGGCTAGTAGCTATAAGTTTTAATTTTCACTTCATTGTTTTGTTCTTCATTGTTTCTAAGAAACACAAGTATTGCGGCGCTTTCTTAATTACAAATTGAAACAACTACTAACTAAAACAAGACACCAAGCTGTACGTCAAAATGTTTCACAGAATGAGGAATGCATAAAAACTGTAGAAATGAGTGAATGGTTTTTCTCAGGCAAACAACTTTTCTTTACAAGCACACGGCGCGGGATAGCTTGTTTTTGCTTCCTTCACAATGCCTAGTTTCTTGAAAGTTGATTGACGTTTTGCTCACCAGATGGTATAATGGAACAGAATTTTTCTTAAATCATTTTGTATCCCGTAGTATGTCAGCTTATCTACCAACTTATGTGATTAACTCATTTTGTTAAATTTTTGTTCATTAACTCATTTTCTGCATAATACCGTCCACAAATGATTTGGAGTTACTGTGGGTGTCGTTTTTTCAGTAACAAAACTATTTTTCCACATAGTTGTACTCTGAGACAGTGAAGAAAATTTTTTCCGTATTCCCTAATCGTGTGTGTACTTTAACTTGGAAATACATTAGTGCTTTGTTTTTCAACATCCAACACTCGGTACAACCATTTAGTTGAAGTGATGTCATAAATGAAGTCAATGCAATATTTAATTTTTGAATAATATCGAAAACACTGCTACACACTAGTTCCGTCTTTAGACGGGTCACGACTGCTTGGGCGAGCATCTCCGTCGATAAAGGATTTTTGAACAACCAAACTGCCCTCTTAGTAATCTGGATGAATCGAGCCCACCTGCATCGTTGCTTGTTCATAAGTCAACCTTTTGTCCCACACGTGACGGTTCATATATTTCACTAAAAAGTAATAATCTTAGAAGGTAATGACGAAATTTTTTGCTTTATAAAAATACGTACCGTTTATGATTTGTTAAACGGAAAAAAAAAATATTCATTAATTTTTTAAAGTGTTCTTTTTAATGAAATATATATGAGGTGTTACGTGCGGGGCAAACTGACCGTTTTTCGTGGAATGGTTCTATAGCTCCTTAATTCGTAATAGAAAGCTAAATAACATTCAATAAAACGTAAAAGGGAATTGAAGCTGTTTTAATAATAGCCATTAATTCCCCTTTGCATAGAGCTTCGCTATTACCGAGCGAAGCACTTCATGTACGAGACTTGACATTTAGTTCTTTTCATATTTGACTGAATTTAAACCCAATGAGTTTGAGAAAATAGCTTCCAGAACTTTTTTATTGACGTTTTCTTCCATTATACTTTTTATTCTTAATGAAATATGAAATCCCGTTTATCATTGTGTATTATTGCTGTTCGTATTACTACACATCGTTGAAACTACGAAATTGAAGAAGTGTGTTCCATCATTTGTATTTGATCCATCATTCAAAATATTTCCCAAAAGATTTGTGCAACTGTTAAGTATTTAACTGAATACACACTGAAACTTGTTTTGTGCAGTCTTTTTTTGTGCGGTATATGAAAATGTCCATCAGATTGAGACTCAACTGACGAAATTCTTTATAAAACGAGCGAGGTTGTTTTATGCGATTTTTTATGCGGTCCCTATCCACCGCATAAAATCAGGTTATAGTGTACATTCATTTTTAAATGAATAAAGTTAAAATGTAAATGACAATTGACAAACTTAAAAACGAAAAAAAAAGAACATTTTTTCGTCTAAAACCACGCAACACTAACTAAACAAATTCCTGACAAAAAATTGATTTAACAATTTACAAAAATCACATCCTACACAAAATTAACAGTTGAATGAAGATTCGACCCGTTTATCATTGTGTATTATTGCTGTTCGTATTACTACACATCGTTGAAACTACGAAATTGAAGAAGTGTGTTCCATCATTTGTATTTGATCCATCATTCAAAATATTTCCCAAAAGATTTGTGCAACTGTTAAGTATTTAACTGAATACACACTGAAACTTGTTTTGTGCAGTCTTTTTTTGTGCGGTATATGAAAATGTCCATCAGATTGAGACTCAACTGACGAAATTCTTTATAAAACGAGCGAGGTTGTTTTATGCGATTTTTTATGCGGTCCCTATCCACCGCATAAAATCAGGTTATAGTGTACATTCATTTTTAAATGAATAAAGTTATATAATAGTTTTCTTTATTCAATTCAAAACATCAAACTTTATCCAAATTAGTCGAATCTTCATTCAACTGTTAATTTTGTGTAGGATGTGATTTTTGTAAATTGTTAAATCAATTTTTTGTCAGGAATTTGTTTAGTTAGTGTTGCGTGGTTTTAGACGAAAAAATGTTCTTTTTTTTTCGTTTTTAAGTTTGTCAATTGTCATTTACATTTTTACATTATACGTGTACAGTACGTATATGAATATACACGGCCACATTATAAATAAAAATATATTAAAATTATAACTTAAACATTTCTATTAATTGTTATTATTGATGTAATTCTGTCTTGTCTATACATTTGCAGTTCTAGTGAACAGTTTCGGTGTACAGGGAAATTAAATAATCTTTCATCCTGAATTAGCAAATTAAGTTTTTTTTTTCAGGTGGATACTTTATATGCACACATAAAAGTATTCAAACAGAAAAAGCATTAGAATGTAAATATTATAAATTTCTAAATACATTATTTCGGTTTGAAAGTTCAAAACTTTTAATTTTTCCCAAGTGAAAAAAAAAACCTCCTTTCGGAAAAAAACTGAAAAAAAAAAAAAAAAATCCACAATCTATCTCTATCTCCGAATATTAAATATTCGTTATCACTATCACTCCTTTTGAAACCATACATTTTTTTCAATCTATCGGTTCAAAACGGTAGCAACTTGTAATGAAGGGACTCATTTTTGCTGCCTGTTGGAATGAATTTAAACCAGTTGCGCAGTAAGACAAAGGCTGCTCTTATGGCGTATTTTGGAGTAAAATAAGCACATTTTATCAGCTTTGAATTGAGTATGTACATTTCATATAGAGTAGCAATAAAAGTCTAGAAAGTTAACTTTGAAACAATATATAAAATTCTTTCGTTGATCATACTCTTTTTCTTTTCATATTCATTTTTTTAAAATAAAAAAAGGGGTCAATGGCTATATATTTCATTACGAATACAATGTCAGGTGCAATTGAAACGCTGTTATTTAAATGTAGGAAAAATTGGAAACGATAGGTTGGCGGTAAAAGAAGTGCCATTTCCTGAGGGAAAAAGTTCTCATTACTCTATCCATGTTTTAACGCGTTTTCTCTAATCACTTGTTTCAAATATCATTAATAGAATGAGATATTTAAAATTAACATTTTCCTCTCTTTAAAAAATGAAAGAAAAGTTAGATTTGAAAGTGAATTTTTCAGAGAAATTTAAGATCATATTCGATACGAAATTTAAAAACGCTCTGAAAAAAAAAAAAAAAAAAGTCTGGAAATGTATGGTAAAAATTTGGACATCCTGGATTGAATGAAAATGCGAAGAATATGTTTTACACCGTAAGCAGAATGATTTCATTTCATTTTTTACCTTAATTACATGTGTGAATGTAAGTATCTTTACTGAAAATCTGCAATGCGATTCATATGTAAATTCCAAGATGAATATATATATATATATATATATATATATATATATATATATATATATATATATATATATATATATATATATATATATATATATATATATATATATATTGTGAACATATTTTCGGATGCGTGTCTTATACGAATGAGGCTGATATTCTGGTTTTACACCGAAAAGTAACTGTTAATAGGACACCCTCCTCAGAAAATGAAGATTTCTTTCAATAATATTTTAAGAAGGGGGGAGGGGCTGATACCCAATAAGTCGCTCTCCTTCCTACAAATGTCCATGCTTTTGAACTTTCCACTTCTCAAGCGCTCCCTCCAAATCAAAATGGTTTCCATGAAATTGTTGAAAATGTTTTTTTTCTTTTTTCTTTCTTTCTTTTTTTTTTTTTTTTTTTTTTTTTTTTTTTTTTTTTAAGGAAGGGGGAGAAGGTTGTGCAATTTGCAAAACGGGAGTCATATTTGGATTCAGGAAGTCTTTTTACATAAGAAACGGCAAAAATGGTGTCAGATTTTTTTTTCATTTCGCACTGTGTTACTAATTTGTTCATAATGAAAGAAATGGTGTCAAATTTTTTTTTAACTTCGCACAGTGTAACTAATTTGTTCATAATGAAAAGTGTAACTTTAACAGCTTTAAGATGCTTTCATTTTAGAGTACAATGCGGGTGATCTAAATATTACGTAAGAATAAGTCAACTTAAAAATTTCCATTTTTTTAAAAAGGATGTTATGATTTTTTAAAATGAAACTGCTCGTGTTCATTCACTAGTAAGGGAATGTGGGCAAAGTGAAATAGTTAAGATGACTGAGCTTTTTCAAAATGAACAAGATGGAAATTTGTTTTAAAAATTACAGTAAATGAAGAAAAAACATTGTTCTTGCATTGAAATAGTATTTTTTATGGCAGTAAATTTGCACTTTCAAAAAAAAAAAAAAAAAGTGGAAAATTTTCACTTTTTTTTATGGGGCAAAGTGAAAAATAAAATACTTTTCTAATGAAATATTTTTATTCGTTTATAAAACATGTTTTTGATCAAATAAATCAGTAAATAAAACGTTGAGTAAATAAATGAAAAGATAATGAAACAATAAAAAGGAATAATTAACTTAATTAATAAATAAAGAAATATAAATGAGTGAGTAAAAGAGGAAATGAATAAGAAAATAAGTAAATGAATGAATATATAAGTGAATTACTAGATGAAGAAATGTAAGTGAATTCATAAATAATTGAATACGTAAGTGATTTAGTGAACGATTGAGTAAGTAAGCAAAATAAACTATTTCACTTTTTCCCTAGTCATTTGCCCCGCATGTACAAACTGAGTGTACAAAATATTTAAAATACAAACAAGCTTAATATTAAGTAAATAAATACTGCACTGATTTTTAGAAGGCTTCAATTAGTACTTAAAATGTTGATAACTGAAACTGTATCACCTTATAATACCAAAAGTAGTTTTAGACTCACAACAAATTTTTCAATACGAGTATCCATTTTTACCCAATTGCTTTAAACTTCGGCGGTATTTTTTTCCTGACTGGAATAGACTACATGTGTTACGGCATAGTTAAAATGATAACAGGTGGCGCTAAAAGCAGAGAAAATACTTCACCGTTTCACTTTGCCCCGTCATTCATTTTGCCCCACGTTCCCCTACATTCGCAACGCCACCTCAGAATCTTGGAAAAAATCTATCTACGTAGAAAAGAAAAAAAAAAAAAATCACGAAAATTTTAGATTTTCCAGTGTGCTTCCGAATGAAACTGATGTTCTGTTACCTTATCTTTTTATTCCTATCTATTATCTATCTCATTCCATCTTTTCATATCTATCTTTATCTTAATCTTCACATCAAAATAAACAGGAGTAAAAAAACTGTCGCTCATAGAAACTTTTATTATCCTTATGAATCAACCGTAATAAGGACTCATAAGATCGTCTAACGAGGCAAATATTCGGGATTATTTTGAATGTTATCATATAAAGAGTGTAAGTAACTTCTCGCCAACAGATAAAGGGAAGGAAAAAAAAACTTACTGCTTGTAGCTAGGATAAATTTAATTTTAATTGATTAAAATATACATAGAAATAATTTGTAAATTGGAAATATGGAGTGGTCGCTTATTGACTCAGCTGCTGCTGAGGAGTAATTTATTCTTATTACGTAGGGGTAAAGGGGGCACATGTGAACTTTTTTCTTTATTTTTCAAAAATATTATCAATTTCTTAGAGTAAAGCTGTCCCCATGATTGAATATTGTAGCAAGGATTTTTTTTTTCAGATTTTTTTAAAACATTATTTCTTTACTTTCTGTAATTTTCAAAAACAGACTTCAATTGATCACACTATAGGGGGCACATGTGAACAAACCTGGGGGACTTATGAACACCATTGAAAAATGCAGGAAAAGCATCATATTTCAATGAAAAACTCTTTAATATGAAACATATACGTATATACCTATTTCAATGAAGGATTTGTTCCCTCTATTGTGTCAGATTAGTGTACAGAAAGTGTGTCTTTAAAAAAAAAAAAAAAATACTTTTCCACGCTATATAACTCAGTTCACGGAAATTTTCAAGTTTCGTAGCATGTTGTGATCGCTAGATAGACAAGAAAATACATATAAGACTGCATAATACAAAGAATATTTTATTGTGTAAAGATTACTGCTATATATTGCGTTAAAACTTCTTTTTATTTGATGTATGTATTATATAAAACTAAACTCTTGACCAAATAGTAAGTTGCAAATACATTCAAAAGAATAAAGTAAAAATAAATAAACAAATATTTAATAATAATAATGATAATAATAATAAGTTCACAAACTGATTTCAGAAAAATAATAGTTATAAATATTTACACACTTGTTTAACAGTTATAATACCTTACACTAATATTATTGTTACGGAGAGGATTAGAGAACTGTTCACATGTGCCCCTTGATGATGTGTTTACAAGTGCCCCATCATCTACTTCATAGCTTACTTGCAAAAATAAATTTTTTTAATTAAATTAAAAAAAACATTGTCATAAATTTACTTGAATGTTCATAAAATGTTTGCAATAGTTTAAGTTTCGCTTTAGTTAGCTAAAAATATGTTTTTATGTAAAGACGACAGTGATAAAATGCCATCATCATCTGCTAAAACAAAGAAGCTGTCACCACAGGAACATAAACTGTCTCCTTGCTTTAAAAGTTCGGCCGAGAAGTAAGACTGGAACTGCCATTACTGGAGAACTTTTTAAGATTTTTTGCTTGGCGTTATCCTAGTGAAGCATCCCATGTTCACATATGTCCCGTGCTCACATGAGCCCCCCTATTCCCAACATACGAACTGATATGTGGACCACATGTATCACTCATCAGAGGAGGGTAGCCCAAAGCGGGTAGGTTAACGAAGAACCCTCGAAAGTTGTAGTTTTTGAATTGTTATCGCAACAACTTCAGTTTTATTTCCTAGCAGGGTTCTTGAACTTCAAAATAAAAAGTGATTTCTGCATTATTTCAAACTCGATGTTTATTTATTATCAAACATTACAAATACTTGAAAAACCCGCTTTGCCCTACCAGGGGGCCTAAAGCGGGTATATCGTTCGGGTAAAGTGGGTAAGCTTAACTAATTGGGCTTTGGTACATTTTCCAATGAAAAATGAAGTTATAAATGATTAAATTAATTGACTAGCTAACTGCCATTTTAAAAAAATATATAACAAAGTTATACTTATCCTATTGAAATGGAAAATCTAAGTAAGAAATTATAAATAATTATGTGATTAAATCTTATACCCACTTTGCCCTACCCGCTTTGTCCGAAGGCACGTTTTTTATTTCAATAATTATAACCTTAAATTTAACAAAGAAACAAACGAAATTACCATCGTAGTTTGTGGGTGGATGGTATCAGAATAACGTTATATTATTGATATTTAAAAAATAAACTGGTCTTCGAGTAATTACAAGTTACATACCTACAGTTTTTTTTAAATTTTATTTTATTTTTTAGATATGTATTATTTTTCTTACTTTAAGAATGGTTACGCCATGCCGCTTCACTGCTGTTTCGCTATGACTGATTGAAACTCACGGGTGTTCGGGTAAACACGACATAAGCATATTACATCGCACCTTGCACACCATGCGACGGCATACGAGTAGCTACCCGCTTTGGGCCACCCTCCTCTATATGGACGAAATGCATCAGTATGGGTAAATATTAGAATAGAAAATTGTGTACAAATAATGGGGAATATTGCTCTTTAAAACAGTTCCAGTTTGACATCCAGTAGCAGAAACAGCACGACGCTGCGATTATCGTCCCAGATTCTTGAGAGAGACTGCAGACTTCTTTATTGTGACCTACAATTTATACCTAAACTTTTCAAGGGGTGGCTCTTAAACGATTGCACTTGCAGGAAACTGGAACCACGACACCTGCACCTTTAACCTGCACCTGCCACCTTCCGCGTATACGTCAGGCATTGATCAAGTCATAACTCGTAAATCTTCGGACCTAAGCCCATCGCTCTTCCAGCCGGCCTATCGCGGCTGGAAGAATTTTGTACTTATTAACCCATTTACTGCCATGGTTATCATATGTGATAGCTGGTGATGTTTTCGTTAGGACACTGGATACAGGGGCGCCCCAATGAGAGGTCGCAAGGGGTCACTGCGACCATCCAGAAATTTTCCTTATTCGGCGTTTTTAAATGCCCGAAGGTCAATTTTCATTAGATTTACTTATGTCTGCGCTCTCGTATTTTATCGTTCGCAAAATTTTAAGTTCCATTCGGCAAAGAAGGAGTTTATGTCCCCCCAAAAATGTAAGTTCGGGGCAACCCTTGACTTACTATCAGAAGTTCGTATCCCAACGGTTGCCCCATGGTGAATATTTGGTATTTCGGAAGAGCAATCAAAGTTTTAAGGAACTATTGTCCGAGTTTAACGATTTCATTGAATATTAACGAGAATTTTTTCGGCTCAAGTGTTTTGCCGGCAAAATCGATCATCCTACATTCAGTTTTTAAGTGATCTTTCATTACTATATTCCAAGCTATAGTAGTGAAATAAATTTTGAACAATCAAAAATCCTTTTCAAAGATACTTAATAGATCTATTGTTTAACTATTTAATTTTCAATATTTTCCCACGTTCTTTTAACATGGTGCTTTCATCCTGTATTATTTTTATGACATGAGCACGTCTCTGACGTCTGTGTTTCCGTGCATGTAACGTTGTTTAAATTTTATAGATGTAATAATGCATGTGTGCGTGTGTGGATTTAGCTGGAGTGTTATTATTTGCACTAGTATTGTTTTAGTGACTTTTTATTTTTGAATTAAGATTCAGTTTTTATATGAATTAATTTTCTACTTATTGTTTACTCTAATGACATCTGGTAGTTGATATGCTGTTATGTATTTGTTTGCGCAATGCAGCGCCGCAAAGGTGGAACATCCAGATTTTTATTTATTTAACTTATTAGTTTGATTTTATTGTAGTCTTTTGAGGCTGTTACTGAGAAGTCTGTAACTTATATCACTCTAATTTTTAACCGACTTCAGAAAGCAGCCGGTTATAAGGTCATATCGTCAGTATGTTTTTTTAATGCTTTTAACTTCTCATTGGATTAACTAATGTTAATGATTTTTCTTAATTGTCAAACTTGGGTCCTATGCTTTTATTTGACCATATTTGTTTCTTAGAAAACAGTTATGGATAGAAAACAGCAATTCCCATGTAAATTAAAAGGCTTACGCCGATATTCCCTTACTAAACTAATAATTAAATAATGTTTAAAATATTAGATTCAATCTTCGCCAACTTTTGCACATTCATTTTCTGACTCATAAAAAAAGGGGAAAAAAACAATTCCAAGTGAAAAATTTAAATTTTTAATTGTTTTTCATCAGTCTTAACAAGGAAAGGAGATTTTACCTTGTTAAAAACATGGGTCCTCACTGCTGGGCCACCAACTCTGGGTAAGGATTACCTCAGACAAGATTAAAGCCCAAAAAATAAAAAAAAAGTACCATAAAGCTAGAAAAAACTAAAAAAACTATTAATTTCAATATAAAAACATGTTAAACTACACTCACGAAAATCAAGAGCATTATCAAAAATTCTATGTTAAGGAAAAGCTTTATATCCGCCATCCGATACTCCGGTGTCCTAAAAGACCAACAATGACCTCAATGGGGCTTCAATTTACTTTTTTAAATTATCATATCACAACAAAATGTGACGATACACAACCGCATTTCTCTTTTTGAATTCGTCAACTACATCAATTAGTGTCAAGAACAACTCACAATTTTAATCGCTCCTTATAAACTACAGTGAACCATGAAGAAACAAAATTTACTGTAAAATAAGATCAGGAACTTTGACATCATTCTTCATGAATAGCTTTTACTACACTTTTACCTGGTAATAACAAACTGCTTGTTGTTTACGCTTTATAATCAGTCAGACTTTCTGACGAGGATAAAGTCGCGATTTAGCGAATTTTAGAAATGGGTGGATGGCTTTGCTGGTCTACATGACCTTATTTAGCGCACCATTATAATTGGTCCCAAGACATGAAGAAGCTAAAATCACTTGCATATAACTTTATGCGTTCAATGTATTTACGTTCTGAAGTTGTTACAATGAGGGAATAAAAACTATTTTTTTGTTTTTAAATTAGGTAATTTAGATTTAAATTTACATTGGTAGAGAAAATGAACTGCGATGGGGGGGGGGGGGGTGTATGACAAGTTAAAAATAAAATTTAAATTAGAAGTATATTTTATGCACTTGCTGTCGTAATTAAAGCTAAAATCCTACATTTTCATAGACCTAATGAAGGGTTTTAGATCTTAGATTGAGAGGGAAAAAAAAGGTAATGATCCGAGAAAACTAGAAATTTTCAGTTGTCCCTTCTGGACGTTTTTTATAACAATTTTTAATTTCTTCAGTCTGAACACAATTTCTAAATTAAGGGGACTTTTTAAAAGGATCCTGTTGCAGCTATTTTGATTGCTGCAGGAACGATCTTAGCGTCGAGATCTTCCTCTAAATCCGCAGGAGTCACGCACATCAGTAACTTCCTATGTCCCCAGAAGAAGTAACTTAATTGGTTTTTCTAGATGTGTGCTACATTAATTGGCAGATTTAAGACTATTTAGAGAAATAATCATCATTACTTTTAAAGTCATTATAAAATGACTCGAAACAAAGTTTTTGTGCCCTCTAAAAATTTGCTAAACGTTGTATCCGACTGCAAATACTTTGCCCGCTGCAGGTTTCGTTACAACTTAAAAGAATTGTTTAGTAAATAAAAGCTCTAACTCCCTTTGCTATTGTCCTATCAATAAAATATTTGTTGGGAAATACTGCGGAATCAACTCGGAAGTTAGTGTTCGTATTTTTCTTCTCAACTTCATTCACTAAATATTAGTAGTAAAACACTTGCTAACAAAATCTGTTCAAAGTGCCCAATGATTTGTATTGAAAAAATGTTTCCTTTAAGTATCTGTTGGAAACAATTAATTTTTGTTTTTACTATATCATATATTCAATTAAAATTTCAAATTTAACTATAAGTGCATTGGGTTTGATTTGGTGTTTATTTGAACTTAAAATATTGAAAAAGAGATATCTTTTTAGAACTACTGGTAAAGATAGCAGTAAAAAAAAAAAAAAAAAAGAGCAATAAGGTAAATCTTAAAGTTTCAATTTGGGAAATTTTTAAGTAACTGTGTTTATACTACGTTATTTGGAACTGAAATTAAGTGTTGAAACAACAAAATGCTTCAAATTTCATATTTCAAGAAAAGGCGAAAATCTACGACTGGTGAGACGATAAATGTACATAAATGCAATGAAAGTCTTGTCACCAATTTATTTCATTTCTTTTTCCATAGGTAACCACGAGGATGGGTTCATGTCTCAAATTCTGAAGTTGAAATTTTTAGGAGGAGGGTTGATTTTAGAGGGTTTTGACCTCTTTTTGCGGGGTCTCGTTATTTTGGGGGCTTGGAGGGGCACAAAGCAATTGAGACGCTGGGCCGTCATCCTTGGGAGGATGGGCACCTCTGTTTTTACGTCATTATGTTTTGAATGTCTTGAACTTACTTCTGAAATTTACAAGTATTTTTGAAGCTGAACGAATGTTTAGATTTTTTAAAAATAATTATTTGTTTGAAAAATTTTAAATTCTAACATTTTTTTAATGTCTTTTATCTAGGTAGTCGTGAGAAGGCTTATGTGTATGCAATATCATCAGCAGGAGTAGCATATAGCGTTACGCGGTCGTGCAGTAAAGGTGAATTGGGTGAATGCAGATGTGATGAGTTGGTTCGAAAAAGAGACAATGGAGGGCGCTGGAAGTGGGGCGGTTGTTCTGACGACATCAAATTTGGAGCTCGTTTCGCAAAAGATTTTGTGGATTCTGGTGAAGATACACTAACACCTGAAGGACTTATGAACACTCATAACAACGAGGCAGGCAGACGGGTAAGTATCAACAAATCAATTACCAAATATATCTCTTTTCCTCGACTAGAATTGACTTCCAGAGTTCTCTTCAAATTTCTCTGAATGTTTACTTTTTGGAAGGGATTCGGAATAGTTCTGCATGAAAATTAATTTTGAAGATTATAAGGCTCCCGCACTTCTTTCGTTAGAAGTTAGACCACACTTAGTTGAATCAACTTTCGAACGAGCGGAATGATTATTAGGAAGTGTAACCAGGTAGAAAAGCGAAGGAATTGCCTAGCCTCCTTCACACCATAGTCAACTATGCCTGGTGTTCCTAGCACAGTACTCTAACTCTACCCCAGCAAAATTTATGCTAAATACCTTGACGTACATTTAATGGGAGATTGTAGCGTACGATTGGGTAGTTTCATTCCGATTCAGCAAGCTGTTTCGATTCACTCGATTTTACTTTACTATATATAGTTAACTTTAATCGAACAAAACTATCTTTATCTTAAATTAATATCTCTCTGGGATACTGATGGTATCGACATTTTTTAAGTATAATTTAAGAAATCGTTCAGTTGTTTCACTTTAAAAGTACTCTCTTAAAAAATTCCAGCGATTTTAACTCAGACTGAGTAAATTTTCACTCCTTTCCAGTGTCGAAAACGCACTTTCCTTGTAGGAGTGAATTTCATTCCTTTTGCGGTGCGGTTATTTTCACTCCTTTTGGATAAGCTTATTTCACTCCCTTTTGATAAATGTTTTTCACTCTTTTTAAGACTAAATTAATATCCTAAATGAGTGGTTGCTTTCTGTTTTGGAAAGCCGCTATTTCACTCTTTTTTTAGAATAAAATAGGTAAAATCATTTCACTCTCCTTTGGTGAAATTGTTTTTTAAACGTGTTTTCATGTGCTTATGCTGTGTATTTGAATTTAAAACTGTTTTTAAAATTTATTTCATTTGAAAAAAAATTAGTTTTTTAATTTAAAAAATGAAAAAAAAAATGTTTTTAGTGTTTCCGAAGAGGATGCACAAGAACTGTACGGCAAATACGAAGAATTTTCTTTTTTATTAAAACTTTAACTGGAAATATTTCTTGAACTACTGGTACATCGTTACAAATCACCCACGTGCAATATTACGTACATTTCCGAATCTGAAGATTGAAATAAAACTAAAAAACCCACACAGTTCCAAATAAATAGATTTAAAATTTTGAAACTCTATATTGATATTCTCGGTGTGCCTTTTAACATTAATAATGTTTTAAAAGTTACATCAGTTCAAATTAATTTAAAAAGTCACTCATAAATTGTGACAAGATACGTTTGAATTCAATTTTGTCTCTTCGAGGCCATTCATTAATTACGTAAGAACAATTTTGGCAATTTTTGACCTTCCCTTCCCCCTATGTAAGGGTATGCAAGACTCCCCCCCCCCCCCCATCTTAGGTAAGATTCTTTTTTTTCGTCACAATAATAAAATAACAAATATTACATCACTGGGATCGTTCTTAAATTAACTATCAATTTTTTTTTAATTTTTTTCAAAACATTTTTGAGTAAAGAAATGTTTACTGTAAGGAATCTAGACCGAATGTTTTTTGACAAATAATTTTTTTATATGATGCGATAATAATTAAAAATAAGACATGCAAAACACAGTGCGATTCTTTTATTACATTTTACACGTTTCATTCTTTGAAACACAAGTAAAAAACAGCTCATCCTATAATACATACTTTTACCTTCCTGAAGCAAATGAAATATAATATTTGCCAAACCACTTGACCGCGGATTTCTAATATAAAATATCGGCTTGGAAAATATTACGTAAGAATGGATCTACCCCCCCCCCCCCTCCAAGCAAGGGTATGTAGAGAATTTTCCATCCCCTCCCCCTCAGGACCCTGAATTAATGAATGGCCCGTTACACATATGAATGAGTGTATTATACAAAGTTTATGATACTCTTTAAAGTTTATTATACACAAAAACAATGTTTGATTAATTTAAAATATACGCAGTGGTTGGAGCTCCGACCATCGGGAGCGGATTCGGTATACGACCTATAGATTTGCGCATGGTCGGGTCTGTAACACCTGCCTAAAATATATATATACAGTACACACACACCAAAGATGGTAACGACTGTTTCAAATGTCATATTTTTGATTCGATGATCGAAATAAAATTGTTGATGAAAGTTTCATTCATTTGGAAGAAAAAGTTACAAAAAGTTCGCCGTAACATTGCACGTGGATGATTTGTAATGATATACGAGCAGTTCAAGAAATATTAACAGTTACAAGTTTTAATAAAAAAGAAAATTCTTCGCACTTACCATGCAGTTTTTGTGCACTTCCTTCAGAAACCTCATTCGGCAACAAATATTGTTTAAATTCATTAAATGAAGACATTTAGATAGCGAAATCCACTTGGTACTCGCGACCAACGTTGGGTAAGCCTAACGTGGAGGTGGAGGGAGGTATAGAAGATTCTCCCTAAACAAAATCACGTGACAGAATCGAACCAATGAAAATGTTTTTGAGTCCTTCTTTTAAAGAATGTTTTTATATTTCGCTCATCAAAGGAGTGTTTCCGAATTTCACGCGAATAAAGAAAAGTTTTAGTCTTGTTTTTTTCGTAAAGCGTCTTTTTTTCGATAAAGCTAGCACTCAGAAAGAATGAATGCACCCGCAATAGATTTCACTCTTTTTAAGAGTTATTTTTTCGCTCTTTTGAATTAAGAGTGTAGAGACTCCGTTTTCCCAATGCCTCTAACAAATACATCTTTTTCATGCAAATTTAAAGTTAAAAGCAAATCTAAAAACTAGCCTTAACTCGTTTTAAGGCTTTGCTTACGAGACAGTCCTAACATACACTTTCGAGAAGGCTTTAGGAGCAAATTAGAATTGAAGACTTTAGGAGCAAATGGATGTAAGTGACATGAACTAAAAACTTCAAGAAAACTACTACATTCGGCAGGTGAAATTTTCCCCAGTTTTGGGACAGGAGATGGTAGTAGTAACCCTGGAAAATAGTGCTAAATAGCATGACTTACAGAATTTTTCAATAAAAGCCTACCTTGCTCAATCCATGAGCACAAATGAGACATTTAAGTGGCATATATTTGCATTTAACTATCGGAAATTTAAACTTCGACTTTTAATTGTGATGTATTCGAATCCAAGGAATCATTATGTGTCATAATATGAGGTATCAACTTTCTGAAAAGCTTTCTTGTATTTAAAAACTGATGATGTGTACGTGTTGCAGGCTTGTAGTCACCCTCGCAACACGTAGAAATCATGATTTTTCTAGTGCAAAAAAATGCTCAGCCTCAATGCATAGAACTACGAGACTTCAAACATGACACTTTTTAACTTTCTTCGACTAAGTTTGGCCAACCCTACTAGACTGCACTGAAAATCAGCCATAAAAGTTAAGCCATATTTCAGTTGAGGTACTAAATGTCATGTTGTAATCACAAGAATTTCTTTAGCTATGTTTTTGATCGAATTTGAAAAAAAAAAAAAGGCGACTTGGAAAAATTTCTATGGTTGGGCACCATTCAACGGATTTTTACAAGTCCCCAAAAAAAATTTTTGGGGAAAAGAAAAAAATCGCGTTTTCTGGAATCTTTAGAAGAATCCACCATACAAATTTCATCAAAATAAGAAATGGTGTGTAACTTGGCACCCCATTTCGGACCAGTTCTTATAAAAACATCCTCTTAATAGGGTGGAATTCATTTCATGCATTTCAAGCCTCCATTGAGAATGACTCTTAATAGTGCGTTCACGAGATGGGACTTCGCCCTGCCTCATAAAACGCACAGTACATTTTAGCACGTGTGTGATCGGTGAAATTGTAATTATGACAACTTTAAGTTTGGCGCGCATTTAAATTAGCGAAAAAGTCTTGGTAACCTTTATATCTTTTCTATTGCTTGTCTGATTTTTTTCACGTTATTCTTTTTTCGTTAGTTAAATGCATCTCAAATTTTAAAACTGCTGCTTTTACGGCAAAATGCATTGATTATAAGCCTCCTTCCAAAAACTTCGAAATAGAACAGTCGGATACCACGTGACGGAGCCAAGTGTGTTCTCATGGCAAACGAACAATACTAACCCGCTTGCATTTATTAAGCATTTGCAATATACTAAAATTACAAATGTTTTTAGAACAATTAAAATGTCAAAGTAATTTTTCTAATGTGTCCTCAATTTCAGGGTCTCCGTTCAAAAATGGAATTGGTATGTAAATGCCATGGCGTATCCGGATCGTGCTCAATGCGTGTGTGCTGGAGGCGCCTGAAACCATTTCGGGAAATCGGAGACCTTCTGACTTCCAAATTCGATGGTGCCACATTAGTGAAAGCAGTAGAGCGCAGGCATAAGACAAAGCTTCGACCTGTCCGAAAAAACGTGAAGAGGCCGAGTAAAAAAGACCTCGTTTTTTTAGACGAATCGCCCGATTATTGCCTGCGCAACGAAACGTAAGTGTGCTCATCCTTCTTTTACTTTTTTTTCTATGAAGGCGGTAAAAATACTGAGGAAATATTCTGAAATGGGTTCATTGTAAGCGTGATAATGAATGAGATGTTCTAGAATTGAATATGATGTGCATGAAGTAGAGAAGGTAATAAAAAATAATTAGTAATACTAAATAATTTTTAAGCTAAATATTTGCTATCAATAAGTGATAGACAATATTTGGTATATATAAAGGGTGTCCGAAAAGTTCTCGACACACTTTTAAATTTCTTAGAAAACCAACAAATTGTCGTTTGAATATGCGATTTACGCCATAATACTTCACAGGTTCAAGAATTTTTTACAACATCATAAAAAACAGGAAAAAAGTGAAAGAAAAAAAAAGAAAACGGTGCAATTTTATAAGTAATCATTGTATTGGCACAGGAAGAGCTGTGAGGTGTTTAATCATTTTATTAAACAGAAAGTAATACCTCTCATTACCAGAGTCCAATGTATGCTCCGTTCGTTGCACGAAACACATACAGGGTGTTCTGTTTAAACCTGCAAGATCTTTATTTTCGCAACCCTGTCGCAACCAATTGAACATTTTTGCAATTGGAAGGATATATCCAGGACTAATGGTTGCGAAAATAAAGGTTTTGCGGGTTAAAACGGAACACCCTGTATAAACATTACTCAAGTTCTTCCCGTGTCCACAAACGGTACACACATTGAACTCTGGTAAAGCTTGACCACGAAAAGAAGGCGGATGACCTTGAAGCTAACCATCATTTGTATCATTTGTAATAGTTAGAATCTGCCAGAAAGCACCGAATAGTAAGAGGCATGGTTTTGCTAATCCTATCTATTCCAAAATAATACCAAAAAACCTATTACAAGTGATACAAATGATGGTTTTCCTCCAAGGTCATCCGCCTTCTTTTCGTGGTCAAGCTATAATAAAAGGCACTTTTTTTTCTGTTTGATAAAATGATTAAACACCTCACATGACGTTCATTTCGCTTATTTTGAAGATACAGCTAATACTTATAACAACCCCCTTTTTTTTCTCTCTTTTTTTACGATATTATAAAAAAAATCTTGAACCTGTCAAGTATTACGACGCAAACCGCATATTCTTAAAAAATTTGTTGCTTTTCTATTAATTTTTGAAATATGTCGAGAACTTTTTGGACACCCTGGATTCGTATGTGTATGTAAAAGAATAAGTACAATCGTAAACTTTTTTTTTTCAAACGCTGTTTTAGGCAATTCCTCCATGTTTCCCTACCTGGCCAAAATCAACTTCCGGCCTCAGAGCTATTTGCTAGTCGTTACTTTTCTGTTAGTGTTTGTATATTTCGATTAAATTGTAGAAAGTCAACCACGTAGTAGGACGAAGAAAATTATATTATGGCTTTTATAAATGGTACATTACATTTTCAGTTGCTATAATTCATTGGGCTTTAACAAGGTGATATGTCATGTTTATAAACTGCTGTAATCTACAAACGCCATGGCTTTCGTGAACGTGATGCGGAGTATCTTAGTGTACGAAACTGTTAGATCTTCATTTAGCTGTAAGTTACCGCCCCTTAGCCAGGACTAAGGCAGAACTACATGCAATATACTAGACACTCCGGTTATCACATCCAGAGACTGCAGTTTCATTCGTATTCGAAATCCTCAGTTTGGAATAGGGAATAACCGAGCTGCAGAAAGATGTCATCTCATTGAAGCTGAGAGTGCCAACAAACTAATAGATAGAGTAAATATATCTCACTTGCGGCGTGTCCGCAGCATGGTTCAGATCGACTCGTAAATTTCAGGCAACCGGGCTGTCTGGAATATTGTTGCATGTAGTTCTGCCCTGGCTTAGAGGCGGTAACTTACTGCTAAATATCCAAGCTTTGCCTTCAATTCACGAGTCGAGCCGCACCTTGCTGCGAACACTCGCTGGTGAAACTGGTTTACTGTATCTACCAGTTCGTTGGCACTCTCAGCTTCAATTAGAGGACATCTACCTCCAGCTCGATTATTCACTATTCCAGACTGCGGAGTTCTAATAAGAACAAAACTGCAGTCTCTGGGTGTGATAACCGGGCTGTCTGGTATATTTCATGTTAGATCTTAAATCTATAAAAAGGTGTAAAGCATACCAATTTAGAATGAATTATGTGATGTTCGGATCCACAATCGGACTAAGTATTGCGGTAAGTGTATTGATTTTTTTCTTTTTCTTTTTAAAGAAGATATAATCAGATTTCAGCGGGAGGCAACGCAATCTCGGTAGCTCAACTCTCTATTGTACTGATAATATAACTTTAAGTTAAGATTATTTTGCAATAATTTTAACCCCTTGGAATACAGTGACGTCTGGGAGATATCATTCATTGTTTTTTATTTTATGTATCATCAAACACTTGAATTTCTCCGAAATGTCATTCATTCCAAGTTCCAAGTGCCTTTCTAGACTGGCGTTTCCAAGATGCTATTCATTTGATGCGCCATTACAGGTTATATGACAGACTTGAAGACGTCACAATTTGTCAAGGGGGTAGTTCAAGCAAACAGTTCAAGAAAAATGAAATAACCCCTAAAATTAAATATGTGTATCCGTTAAGCATAATTCTCACATCTTGGAGTCAAAAATAAATATTTTCTTTAGATGAGTTCTAAATGACTGAATAAATACAAACTCTAATAACTGGCAAAAAGAAACTAAGAATAATTTGTGTTTGTTTCATGTGAAATGTGCTATTAAACATATCTTTCTTTCTTCTTTTTGCCTTAGCAGGATTGGCGTACTTGGAACACGTGGCCGGTTATGCAACAGTACAAGTTACGGAATGGACGGCTGCAGGCTGCTTTGCTGTGGCAGAGGATATCAGACTGTGATTCGTGAAGTAGAGGAGAAGTGTCACTGCAAGTTTGTCTGGTGCTGTAGAGTTCAGTGTGAAATGTGCAGCTTCAAAAGAGAAGAGCATTACTGTAACTGAAGTGATATACTGTCGTCCAAATCGAGCAAGTTGATAGAACCTCCATTTCACCTATTTGTGTGCAAGTGCAGCAGTGCAAATAAACTATGGTTTTGCAAGGAACGATGAAATTAAAAGATTAGTTCTTGTACGAGGCAATGCATTTGTAAGAAGCTCTTTTGGTTTACGCAAAAGCTGCTCGACAATCGTGAGAATTTTTGTCTCTTCTTCAAATTTTAAAGTACGCACATGCACTTTGAAATCGAGGATACAAACGCATGCTGGGCGAAATTCAAACAGTATAATTTTTTTACTCATTTTTGCAACTCACGTTATCAAACCAAAGACTGGTTTGAAGACTTTTAATGGACATTGGAGGCTTCATACTGACACCAATTCAAATACATCTTTCATTCATTCATTACAGTTCACCTTCGTTTTGTACAAATTCTTAAATTTTATGAAAAAGTTCGAGTTTGTGTATGATATTTATGTGCCATGTATTTAACTACTACTTAAAAATTTTATGCTACTCATTATGTTCGTGCTTCCGTTAAATGATGAACTAATTTTGTTTATGTACATAGATTGAATTTGCTTTGATCCTACATTTGTGAAAATTATTCACTTTTTGTTTTAATCACTTTCACCTGATGTGAAGCCGCTTGTTTATAGTAATTTTATTATATCTCTATTTAATATGTGTAATTTATCTTGCTATAACACTGTTGATAATCCATTATATCACACTCAACTAAATGTAAGGATTTCCTCAAAAGCGAACAGTAATACTTTTCATAAAAATCGTCGCTATTAAATAAGTAATAGTTGATACAATGTTTTGCTGTAACGTTGCAGTATTAATGAGTTACAGAATTTAATAAAACATTTAAAGATTAAAATACTTGATCAAAGAATTTGATCATCGACGAACAAAACTACATCCTAAAAAAAAATTTTTAAGTAAAATAGCGGTTAACGATGAAGCTTAATATAAACATAATTTAAAAATTAACAGAGAAAGTCAAAAAGTAATTTAAGAAGAAATATAGAAAGAAACTTTAATGATCTTTTGCTTTCAGTTTTAAATCAAAATTCAAAACTTTGACTGAAAAAACTTACATAATTGAGTTTAAAATCTTCAATAAGCTATAAAAAACATTTAATTACTATAGCCAAACACTAAGCTGTTTTTTGTGAATCATTATATGAAGTAAAAACATTTTTTCTCAGTGTTATTATAAGGTTCACTGCGATGCAAAATCAAAATGCAGCTTCCTTGGCGACCGAAAAATTATTTGGGTTGAGCTGCTTTCAAAGAAACAGTTTGAAGTTACTTATCTCCTGCCACGCCCCACCTTTTAGCTTTTAGCCAAAAGTTTCATCATCTGCAAGGCTGGTCAAAAGTGGTCTGTGATTGAGGTGTTTTGCGCCAGGGAAGATCCCGCACAGGGCGTCAGCTCAGTTTGGAGTTCACCCCTTAATGTGTGAACCTGACACTCCATGGCACGTGACATACCTTACTGGTCTGCTGTTGCTCCCTAGGTTGAAGATTCTGGTACAGTCGTTGCTTATGACGCTTCAGTTTATTGACAACATACATTTCTCGAGTAAGTGTACTTAATCCGGGAATGAAAAACACAAAGTAATGCACAAAAATAGCAAGATCTAGTGCTATAAAATTAAAATTCATTATAACAGATATGATTTAAACCATAAGCATAAGTTGTTTTAACTACCCCGACACAAAATGATATATACGTATATTCAAGAAATTGGTTTTACACCTCACTTTTAGCAGCCTGGATTTCAATCCTCAGCTAAGATAAAATTCAAAACTTATGATTATTTAAAACTTTGGTTTTTATTGGGAAATAGTGTTAAAAAAAGCATACTGATCACTGGAAGAAAAAAGTTTCTGACCGTTAATTTATAAGTTCAAAATGGAAACTAAAATATGAAGCAGTAAATAAAATTGTCATTAATTTAATGTAAAATTGTGAAACCAAAATTTTCTACTCATTAATGTACTTTCAATCTTAATATCATATCACTTAAATTCTTCGGGTAAAAAACGCGTTTTGGAAGATTCTCACTGAAGTAAACAAGTTTACTATTTGAAAAATAAAGTTTGCTTAGTAAAAATATGTATGTAATTAATATGTATACCTTGAAATATCCGTTGCTGCTGCATTATGTACATACATGTAATTCATTTTAAAAACTTTTATGTTTTTATTTGTAAAGTTTGTCACAAGCATTTAATTTATGCGCATGGAGGCCTACTAAGGATTTTAATCAGTGGATGATGATTATATCCGTGTAAATTTCTTCTGGAAGGCTGGAAGCAGTTGTAAAGATGATAGTATTTATCTTCACAAAGTTTTTTTCTTTTACTTAATGAAAGATTATGTTTCTTAAAGAAAAGATTGCTTGGTTTCAAGAACATAAAAATGTTTGCATCCCAGAATATAAAAGAATGTTGCAACTGTAATAAATTTCAATTTACCGCCTCTCAAGCCGGGGATAAAAAAGAACTACAAGCATATACTTAAAGCTTTTACCTTCATTTTACGAGTTGAGCCTCATCATTGCTTGCGGATTCTCACTGGTATGCTAAATAAATTTTAACTACCAGTTTGAAGGTAATTACAGCTTAAATGAGAGGACATCTGCATTCAGCTCTGTAATGACTTTTCCAGACTGTTGAGTCGATAAACAATGACGAAACTGCGCTCTCTGGATGTCGTAGCTGGGCTGTTGGTATATACCTGTAATGCTACGACTTATTTTCGATTTTTTGATCAGAATTCAGTGTGTTTTTGTAGAACTGAAAGCATCTTCATCATTTACTGTAGAGCAAAAATGTGGTGCATAATTTAGTTTATTAGAATTCAGCTTGGGTTTTCAAAAATTGAACATCTGTATCAAATACTGCTGAAAATAGATCGAGTTTAAGATGTTTACCAATGCAATTAAAAAGCTTTCAGTAGTTAACTCGCAAGTTTTCAGTAATAACACAAACTTTAATTACATAATTTAAAAGAATTGTAATGATATTTTTTCTAAAATTTAAAAACAATATTGCTTAAAAACAGTTTTGTTTTTTGTTTGTCAGGAATAGCCGACATAGGACTAAAAAGATCCTGAAGTATTACATTTTCTGTAAATTTAGTTACATCCAGTTTATATCGACACAATGAAAAGCTCGACTTTGTTCAATAATGCCGAAAACTTGCGATGTTTGAGTCAAAAACTTGCAAGTTTTCAGCATTGTATGCTGAAAACGGTACCTTGGAACAATAACAACCAAAGTCAAATTTTCACCAAATTTTATTTGTAAATGAAATCTGTTCAAGTAGCAACTTTTCTGTGCAACAACAGCCAATCTAATGCAGCGCAATAGCATTGAGTTACAGTAATCATATTTACCTGTGTCCTTTAATATTTGTTTTTTGGACAATCGGTACTTTCATTTAGATCTAAAATAAGCGATGCCATTTGTAATTCAAGTATAATAAAGAATATTAGAGTTATCTGTATATTCCTAAAGTAGCATGAGTCGTTAATCTCTTGAAGTGGAGTGAAAATTTGATAGAGCCAAAAATATCGAGAAACTTTACTACTACTTTTTGCAAAACTGATATTTTTAGCATTAAATGTTGTTGTTCCCAAGGACAGATATCTGGGCTTTAATTTGATGTTTGAAAAGTAGTATTGCTAAATTTTCGCGGATTTATAAATTCTCAACTAATTTTTTGCGTTATCAGACAGTTTACACCTATATATATATATATATAATCCAGTGGTGCCCAACCTTTTTCTAATCGAGTGCCGCACCTCATATTTAAAGAGATTCTCGCTGGCCAGAACATACTCAAAATTTCAAAACATTAAAAAATTTTCTTAATAACATGGGAAAATAGAAAAGAGGAAAGACGTTTAAAAAACGATTAGTGTTGTTATTATTATACTCCTTTTATTAAATGGATCTGTTTTCACAAACCTCTTTCTAAATATTTGGCTTCAATTTTGAAACATAGTCATATTAATTGTTCTTTTCGATTTGTAACATTAAACAAAACAACGGGACACATGGATCAACTTTCCGAGCCGTAGGTTGGGCACCACTGTACTAATCCATTCAATATGAGCATTTATTATTACTTAAAATCCTAACAATAATGTCACGGTCTAAAAAAACTCTAGAATGTACTTACTATTATCTCAATTCTACCGTGGGTAGGTAAACAGCAGTATCTGCAGAAATGAGTTTTTGAGACATTTCAAGAAATGTTTCATTAACAGTTTCATTAACATCAATTTCATTCAATATTAACAATACGGAAATGATGGAATTGGGCTTTTTTTTCAGCGGAAACCAAGTAAGCAATCTTGCACAATAAAAGTAACGTACAGTGGATGACGAAAATTCAAAAAAGTGAAAACTTTGCTATTACTGCCCTTTGCCTGCCAACGGCAGTATTACTCTTTGTAAGTTTCATACTGTATATACATCTTAAATTTCAGCCTCACATAAGTAGGAAATACTTTAATATCATGTGCTGAGGTTTATTCGTGGATTCGTTACCATCTCGTTGCCGAAGCGCAGCACTGTATGTCTTGATGCGTTTTCTGAACTGTTTCATAGTGTCATAAATGTAGCCTGTGTAAAAAAGCTTTGTGATTCCATGTTTTCCAAGTATGTTTGTATGCTTCATTTTAGAACAGCGAGTGAATAAACTTGTGATCGGATAAGTGTTGTATCGTTCCATTACTGAGATCTCTATCACCCACGAATGCGGGTGGTGGGAGGTCGGAGATTGAGAGATAATTTCCGTCGCTCATTTCTGTTTATTCTGGTACTGATTGCTATCGTTGGGCTGCACCACATTTAGAAAGGTTGATTACTGCGGGAACTTCCAAGAATGTCCTGAAATCTTCATATCACAGCCATCTTTGCGGTTGCTCTCGCATACCTTAGCATCGTTTGGGGATTTCAAAGCTGAATTGCAGTCATTTACAAAGGACTAAGTGTTTAAGGACTAATAATAAGTCAAATAGTTGAAATATTTGAGGAATATTGCATTGTCTAAATGATCTTGAAACGCGAGGGAAGTGTTTAAAGGTGCCGTATGTATAGTGGCAGAACTTTTAAAAACGGGAGACGAAGTGTTGGGTCTCTTATTTTAATCCGAAATTAGGGGCACTTTGCTTTCAATAAAATAATTCAAATTATATTTTAAAGTGTAATAAGCTAGCTGCGTTGCCCGGTCTACCTCGAAAATAAAAGTTGTGTCGAGAGACGCATGATCAACAATCATACTTAAATTAAAGGGGAGGGTTGGAAATAGTGTGAAATTTTCCATCAAAGTGGAGAATAGAGAAATTTTATTATTCAAAATTTAAACGTGGACCTCTTTGGATACTTTTAAAAATTCAAATATTCACTCATTAGTTATTAGGCAAAAATATTTCGTTTTACGAGTTTTGTAGTGAAAATTCTCCTATGTTAATTTTTCAACATCAAAGAACTTCTGAGCCAAATTCGGTAAAGATCCGACGTAAACTGAATTTGTTTGAGGAGCACATACACGCTCGCAGACAGTAATTTTTATATACGATATAGATATATATTTTTAGAAAATATGGATCGCCTAAGATAGTACGTTTTTGTAACTATAGACGTACTTTGAAGTTCTCCAAAAATATTAGAATAAAAAGTACAATAAGAGGCAGAGATAAACAAAAGTTGTCAATATTAGCTTCCAGGAAAATTTTAGGCGCCGAACAAATTATTCTTCCGAGTGTGGAGGAAAATTTAGTTCAACACGGTTTATGAAAAACTCTTGTTCATACAGAAATATCTGCCAATATATATTTTTTAATTCGTCCGATACACCTGGCATCCAGGATTTGTCGGCTCCTGATAATAGATGCACAATATATAATGTATGCATTTAAATTTCTTATTGTTTAAATAAGTAGGGTAGACCGACCAGTGAATGAACAGTTAAGCACAATTTCATTTTTTAAAAATCCTAGTAATTTTAAATTCTATACAGACCGTGATAGTTAAAACATTTTAATTGATCTATGTAAATATCTCTAAAAAATCGCGGGAACTTAAATGGTACCGCTTCCGACTTTTTTAGGTGTTTAAAGAAAAAATGGCACAACGACCCAGTGAATGTACACTTCGAACCAGTAAATGAACACAAATTGGTCCAGTGAATGAACATGATAAATTTTGATTCAAAACGAAACTAAGTTTCTTTGATATCTATTTATCGATATAACATTCTATATCTATTTATCTATCTATTTATATAACTATCTATATCTATCTTTTTTTATATCTCTATCCATCTATCAATATGCCTTTCTATCTATTTTTTTATCTACACATCTATCGGTCTATCTCCTATGTCTATTTACCTATTTATCAATGTACTTATCGTTTTTTCTATCTATATATCTATCTATATATCTTATCCATTTATTTATCTACTTATCTATCTATATATCTGTCTATCTATTTATATACCTTATCTATCTACTTATCTATCTATCTAACTATCTATCTATCTACTTATCTGTCTATCTATCTATCTATCTATTTATCTATCTATCTATCTACTTATCTATCTATCTATCTGTCTATATACCTAACTATCTACCTATTTATCTGTCTGCACATCTAAATATCTACCGATCTATTATCCTAATCAATCTATGTATCTTTCTATCTGTCTATCTGCTTTTTTACCTATCTACCTGCTTTTTACCTGTCTATCTACCTACCTATCTATCTATCTCCTTATCAATATATCTACCTATCTATATCTATCGGTCTATCTACCTGTCTATATATCTACTATCCATCTCTATATTAGTCTCTCTATTTATCGATCAACCACTACCTATCTATTTATCTATCAATAAATCTATCTATCTACCCACCTATTCTATCTCTATATTTATCTACCTATATATCTATTTACCTCTTATTTTTTATATATCTATCTCTATATCTTCCTATATCTATTTATCTATCTATCTATATACAAACATACATACATATCTACCTGTCTATCTATCAAGAGAGAGAAATATATAGAAAGCTAGATGTAGGTAGGTAGGTTAATATACAGATAGAGGTATAGATAGATAAGAGATAAAACTCAGTAAAAAGTGCATTGTTTGCAAAGACAAAAACAAAGAAATTATATAATATATAATGAAATACATAAATAAATAAGCATATAAAACTATCTGCATTACAAAAAAGTACGAAAATGAAAATATCTCAAAGAAACTTCACATTTCTTTTTAAATCAAAAGAAATTTTGTCATTGTTCATTCACTGGGTTTTTGCAATTTTTCGTACCCAGTGACTGAACACGCCTCTACCTGAAAATCTACGCATTCTGCATTGACTGAAACAATTTAAATCCATAGCCTAAATATGTATACTTAATTTTTCTTTCGTAGAGTTAAAAAATAAAATTTATCGATAAAAATAATATGTATCAAAATAATTGCTTCCCCGAAACCAGCCTTATTATTTTGAAAGAGAGAAAGAACGATTCACGGCAGTAAAAATTTCAAATTTTTTCCAGGAAAAAAATACGTCTCCAAAGTAACCAATCAGGTGTCAGATAGCTTAGAATATCAATAAAGAACGCTTTTGTAGTGAATTTATTCAGAAAAAAAATTTTGGAAGCTTATTTTTAAAAAAAAAATGACGCGCTGTTCATTCACTGGGTGGTGTTCACTCACTGGTCGGTCTACCCTACTTGCTACAACAATAACAGAGTTTTTTGATAAAAGCGTTTTTTACCACGCATTTGAAATAAACGTAAATTTCTAAGTAAGTCATTTCATTATATAAATTCAAAGGTAATGTTCTTAGCGACGGAGTTTGAGAGTTTTCATGAATTTTCATAACTTATGTGTTACTGATATGCTCTGAAAGCCATATAAAACAAATTCCTCCCGATCAGATCAAAAACAGCTGCTAAAAACTAGTGTTGTTTCAAAACGAGCTCAATCCATGCTTCTACTAAACGACCATCACAAAAACTCACTGGTAACATCAGCAACATTATTATAATTAATTGCTTAATTGACTCCCATTTTTCATTTTACGATTGAATACATGGCATACAGTTGAGATACAATAATTCACATGGAAAAAGAAAAAAAAAATCAAAAACAGCTCAATGCAAATTACTTTAATCAGTAAATAATTAGCTAAATTATGTATAAATGCTGGTAACTAAAAAAATAAATGAGTTCGTGCCTTGAAAGTTGTTTAAAGGAAAATCCTTCGGGTAAATAAAGTGTGCATAGCGTTAAAGCTTTTTTACTTCCTTTTACAAAAAAGGAAGTATTGTATTCGCGAAAAAATTTTCACTCAAAAATCGGCCTTAATTTTCATTTTTCTCACCCCCGAATGAATGTTGAGTTTTTTTTTTCGACCCGACCACACGTGGATATATGCCTAGGAACCTACGGATACCCGAAATATCCATTTTGACGACCCCCGAGTAAATTACAACGAATTTTCTCATGACGTATGTATGTGCGTATGTGTGTATGTATATCGCATAACTCAAAAACGGTATGTTCTAGAAAGTTGAAATTCGGTACGAAGACTCCTAGTGGGGCCTAGTTGTGCACCTTTTCTTTTGGTTTCATTCGGATGTTTTTAAAGGGGTCTTTTGCCCCTTTTTGGGGAGAAATCATTGTTAATTTCGATTTAAGCTCAAGTGGTGTTATAATTTGGCGGACACTTAGCGATATATCGCCAGTCTTTTGGTCGCCAAGTTTTGTCACCAAATTGGCGACAAATTTGTCGGGTTTTTTTATCTGTTTCAATTTGGCCACTGTTGGTGATATTTAGAGAGTAAACTATTGAATCACATTGAAATTGCCAGTAATGGGGAAATGACATTAAATTAGAGAAAAAGGAAGTCATGTGATGCTCGTTTTCTCTTGTAAAAGCTTTAAAGATATGTTGAACTGGTTTTAATACTGAAAACATCTTATGTATACGTACATATATATCCACGTGTGTACTTGACTACCAGTTGCGCCCCGATGCGAGATCATGGGAGGTCACAGTGGCCTTTCAAAAATTTCCTTATTCGGCAAAAGTAACATAATTCAGCAAAATTTTGAGTTTCATTCGGCAAATTGAGAATTTCCGCCCTCCCACAAATTTGAGTTCGGGGCACCCCTGGTGGCGACATATACATTATGATTAAGTATATTCTTTTCCCTCCACACCTTAACTTTTAGCAAACTACCTCATTAGGATTGTCTTACGTTACTTCAAGGCTAGGATAACCTCAACAAGGTATAACGAATAAATTTTTTTAAGAAAAAAGTCTCCAATTTATAAATACTACCACAAGAAAAAAAATTACAGTGCGAAGAATGAATTTTGTCAATTTCTTTGGATTTCCTTGGTCCTTTTATTCTTCAAATTTTAACACACACTCTCTGAAAATTTATTTGAAAGCATCACTCGATGTCGTTAGGTTAAAAATAAACTTGTGTCGTTTTTCTTATTTGGGCAAAGATTTCTGAAGTTAGATTACTACATAGGATATCGAATTAACACTATCAAATTTATTCAATTATGAAATCAGTCAAACATCATGAGTTGCGCAATTCACATGTACGATACGGATAGCAAAAGAATGACATTGGGTTACTCTTTGAACGAACACAATATTATTCAAAGTTACTTTTTTGAATTTTACTAATTTTGAAATTAGTGTGATGAAACAAAGTATAATTATTTTTAGAATGGCCTAGCGATTGACATTACATCACACCTCGGGAAGGAATGTGACAAAACTCAAAACTTGGGCAAAACGTACTGGCTACTTATTTGAAATCTAAGTTTAATGTTTTTTTCTTGCCACAAAACTCGAACAGCGTTAACTTACATAGCTGGTGCGTCGCGGCGCAAAAGAGATATAATGCATATTGACTCATCATGAATATTTTATAATTTAGATGAAAATTTTTGGACTTTAAGTATATATTATTAATGTCGACAACAAAAACTGATCAGTAAACACTTCATCATAATTTTTTAAGTGATAACTTCTTATGGGAGGGTAAACCGATTTGTGACATAACGCGCGTAACGCGCAACTCTCGTCTGCCATTCCTTTCGTTCGCGCATACGACAGAAGCGCACATGGTCGGGGAAATTTTGTTTCTTTACTCTTTGGGTCAGCTTTAAGCGTTAAGTGATAGCAGAAAATTAATGAAACTAACAGAAGATGGATGATCGTCGCAACGTAACGCAATCTCCTAACGAAAGGTGAGTTTAATAATGCAATTATAATACCAATAACATTGTAAACAATATATATTCAAAACAGCATTTAATCTTTAAATTTATTTTCAAAACAAAAACATTTTTGCGATTAGTTATACTGAAAATATCTCGCTTCATTTAGGGTCTTGAACTGTGATAAGGTGTACATATTTTAAACGAACTTCATCCCCGCAGACTCCGCAACGCGGCGGTTGGGGATGGCCGAGAAAACAAAAGTAATAAATAAATATTTCATTTGTTCATCACAGAGTAAAATCTAAAATGTTTCGTAAGTTTGAGTGTTTTTTCTGATAAACGAGATATTTAGAAACGACGCTTCATTTAATCTATTGTTTGTGCGCCAACATCAAAACTTATGTTTAAAAGTAATCTGAATAAAAAGAAAGTCAAAGAATAAAATTATTCATGTAGAGCAATTTTGAAGTCGGTCCTATTTTTTTTCAAAATTTTTTTTAAATAAAAATCTTAACTAGCAAGCACCCTTCTCTCTCTCTTACGTATTGAAACGTTCAATATTATTTACAAATCATTATTTTAGGACTATTTAAATGGAAGTCGTTGCAGATGTGCATCAACATCAGCGACACTTTTTTCAATTAATTGTCAAAGCCTTAATGCTCATAGTCTCGATCTTATTGATTCGGTCTTTCAACGCTGTAATATTCTTATTTTATGTGAAACATGGTTTGAAAATGATGATACTAAAATTATTCCATCTTTTAAACGTATTGTGCAATTAAAGAGTCAAAATATAAGAGCAGGAGGCGTAGCAGTTTATCAGAATGGTCTTGATTGCATAAATATTATCACTCCAAATATAGGGTGACATGTTAATAATGCTACAAGCTTTAATATCTACACAAAACGATATTGGAGAAATGTGCATAGTGGAATGTCTCAATGAAGCAAAGTAACAAATTATTATGGCCAACATAAATGTATCTCCAAACAAAAGTATTTTAAGTATTATTCAATTTATTCATAAACAGCTTTTAAATTATACACACGCACTGTCAAAAATGAAACGCTCAATTTTGACGATTCGGCAATCCTCGAGCACTATTTCGTTATTTTCGACGATCCTTTCGTCACCGAATCACGTGATATTTGACGAAACCAGAAATCTCAAATTTTTCACGAAATTATTTCGTCCCGATTTCGTCACATTTGCAGTGCATTCTGGGAGTTTTCGTTTCAATCTTGTACTTTGTCGTTAAATTATCTTATCTCAATTATTCTAAAGGATTCATAAAAAAGGTTAGTATTTATTGAAATTTGTATGTGCAATGTGCCTTTTTTTATGTATTGTTACATTTTTGTATAGTGTTGTGTTTATAGTTGTATTTAAAACACATTAAAATTGAAAACGAACGGTTCGATTAGGTTTAGAATTCTGTGTGTTAACTTTGAGTCACCTCCACGTTAGGCTTAGCTAGCGTTGTTTTTTTTTTTATTTAAAAGAAAATGTTGGTTCGTTGACATTTGTTTTCAAAAGCGTACTTCTTTTATTTCGTTAAAGAAATTACAAACATGACTAAAGAGTTTTTACGAATTTAAACTTACAAAAAAAAAACTCCACCGTAGCTTAACTAACACAGATGATAAATACAGCGCTTTTATAAAAGGCATAGAACTTTGAAGCTTTTAATTTCAACATGAAATATATTATATGGTTATGTGTTTTCATTCTTCTCCATGAATTTTACAAAAATAATTCTGTTAAACGAAGTATATTTTTTAGTTTAATAGTTCAAATTTGTTTCATTCTGCATTTTTATTTTCTTAAACAAATACTATATACCAATCCCCCAATATGCTTACCAGCTTACCCCACGTTGTTTATATAATCTCTTTCCCTGCGGCAGATGTTTCTAGCAATCAGTTCTGATGTTCATTATTTGTGCAGCCTTTTTTTTTTTAACTTGCACAAAACATGAAGTAAAGTAAATATCAATTTGATAAAATCATTTTAAGATAGAGAAAATATTAATTTCCATAAAGAACTCTTTGTGCTTTATATTTCAGCAGAATATTTTCAGTATTTTTTCAATTTTTCCGCAAATTAAAATAAATTATTGAAGTGAAGTTTTAATGTTTAACCTCGATTTAAAAAGAAAAAAAAGAAAATATAGTATATAGCATGTTTGAAAATTGTGATAACAATAATAAGTATTATTTGTTGTTTATTTTCCCACTTCATGCACTAAATTTATAAGTTTTTCTATGTCAATTTGTGTTACATGATTTGTCATAATTATGAATTTTTCAATTATACATAGTTTCTGCTGCTAAAATAAATGCAGCATTAATTTTATTGCCATATTTGCCGCCTCAAGATAGTGCCAACAAAAAGTGAGAAATCCCGGTCTACATTAAATCAGACTAAGAAGCATTTTATAGATGAACTTCCAATAAATCCAAATCTTTTAGTTGGAGTTGTGATTTTGCTGCATATAAAATAAAATGTCTGAAAATTTACCCGAACTTCAATTGAAAAATTGAAAGGATAATGAAAATATATGAAAAATTAAAAAAGATAATGAAAATTTATGATAAACTTTATATATGTAACAAGCTTTGCTCACCACACTAGTCCCTATTTTCATTATATACCTTTAAAAAAAATCCATTGATATCAGTCAATTAGTTCTCAAGACACAAACAAACAAGAAAATGCACTTTGTTATTGGGTTTCCCCTATCTTTGGCAGCTCTTCTCCCTTGGCGTTTTTTTTTTATTTCCTGCGTGAAAATTGCATATTTTGAAAATCAATTATGCTTAGTTAAAAGATGATACTCCCTTCGTCTCCGTCCCAAACAAGTAAGTAGAGCTACGTTTGAATATTTTTGTACTAGTGATTGATTCTGATGATTTTATGATTTTGTTCGAATATTTTTTAAAGATTTCAAAGTAGTATACTATCAATTAACAACTTTACTTGGCAAGCATTCCCTCTTAAAATCATTACCAGCTGAGTTAAAAAAATCCGAAATACACACGCCCTTAAGCTACGCCCCATTTTGTAAGTACTCTACCCCCAGTATAGCAGAAAAATCAGTTTTTTTCCCTACTAAATCCCTATCCATCAGCTAGAAGGTAGCTTTATGTAATTACTAGTTAACTTACGAAATAGAGCGTGGCTTCGAGTGTTGGAGCCCTGGGTTTTTGACTCTAATTTGATAGTAGTTTAAGGAGGTAAAGTTCGGTAAGTAAATGTTGTTTATTGATAACATAGCACAATAAAATCTCTGAAAAAAGTGCAAATAAAATCATAATCACCAATTTCAGTACTACTTAATCGATAAGTACTTTATTGGAACTAATTTGGGTGGGGGGGGGGGAGAGTACTTCAGAAAACATTCGTGAAGAAAACGGAACACGAAAATCGGAAAAAAAACAACGGTGTATTTTGGCTATCAGTTAAAATAAAAAATAAATTTAAAAAAAAAAATCACAGATCAACAATTTTCGCACTTTTGATTTTTTTATAGCTCAAAAAAATGAAAATTCACGACTTGATGTGCAAAAGAATTAACTCGTTTAATGGCTAAATAATGCTGATTCTCGATAAATTGAAGAAACTCTAATTCTAGAATATTATTCAGAAATTAATTTCAGAAACTAAATGAGAGTCTAGCTGCCTAAATAAAAATTTTGTTCATCCGCTGTAAAAATAACTCATTCTTGCAATCTGCTTGAAAAAAAGCTGTCAGTATCGAAATAATCATATATTTTGAAAAATATGAAAATTAAATCAGATGCTTTTCAAAGTCACAAGAAAATCGTAGCTTTTTAACTTAAGGAAAAAAAAAACTCAGTTTTTGAAAGAAATCGTGAAAACATGTTTTATTTCAGAAATAAACTGCTGCATTTAATCGCAAACTTTCATCGAAATAGAAAAAAGATCCATGTGCATGAGGGCATACACCCATGGACTTAAATCTTTACTTATTATGTATATATTCTCTTTTTAAAACTTTTTTAGGATGGATCCAACATCATGGAGATAATCAGAACAAGGACAGACGAAGACTTTTTCATAATTATAACAATATTCTAAATGTTCGTATATTATACATTGATTTCATGTTACACATGTTTGGAAATAAAAATAAAAACTTAGGGGTAAAAAGCAAAGGTATATTTTTATAATTATTTAACAAACATTACACTAAATTAATTTTACCAAAATATTTATTTCACATCTGCATTTTTTTAACATTTATATTTTCAAATACCTTTTGCAATTTTGGCAGAGAATTGTTTTCAAAGTATGAAGTATGCATTGCATGCAATAATAAAGTTTCTGTATTAAACATAAATTTGGCCAAATAAACATTCTACATACAAGCAAAATTAATAAAACAAATAATTAATTGGAAAAAGAAAAAGGTAAGCTTTTTCTTAAGATTATCTAATTTTATTTTCTGTATCTAATTTTAGAACAAATATGTACTAACTTAAAGTTGTCCATTTTATTATACTTTTTCTTTGAAATTTGTGGTATAAGTTGGATAAAAATCTTTTTTTTTTTTCTGGAATTTTTTCATGCGATGCAATGAAGAAGAAACTTTTCAGCAGTTTTCTTCCGAGCATATATCGATCTGACTGTGCATAAAAGTGGCACATGATTTTTTTTCCAGAATCCAATGTCTGCTGAGGAAGTAGCACTTTTATATTCCCAGTAGGGGCAGGGTGACGTAGGAATTTCTACATCGTGATGCATCGCCATCCTTACATCGCGATGTAGCGATGTAGTTCAAACAGTTTGAAATATTCTTTCCGCTTTAGGGGCACCCCCTCCCCAATTAGGGGAGTTTTCCTTACAAAAATCCAGGCTTTTGTCAGATCTTTTTCTAATTTGGCACATAGGTTCTTTAATCACATGGGGTAGTACCCCATATGAATACTACCCCATGGGAAACTATCCTATGTGGATTTCCAGCATCAAAGGATATATGGGCCGAATCTGGAAAAGATCCGACGAAAACTGGATTTTTATGAGGAAAACTCCTATAAGGTTTGCCACACATAGCGGGACGAAAACTACACTATATGAGAATTCCGAAACATCAAAAGACAAATGTACCAAATTTGGAACAAATCAGACAAAAACTGGGTTCTTATAAGACCCCCCAACCACACACACACGTGGTTTCCCACTCCATAGCGGGACGAAAATGGGCATTCCCGAGTGTCAAAGGACATCTGTGACAATTTTGGAAAAGACATGTGATAAAACTGTTTTTTTTTTTTTGTAAGAAAACCCCTCATTTGGTGGTTGTCCCCCATAGCGGGACAAAAACTACCCTATGAGAATTCCTGAGCATCAATGAACAAATCTCTATGCCAAATTTTGGAAAGATCCGACAAAAAATGAATTTTTTTCAAGGAAAACCCCCCATCGGGGTTGCCCCCCTCCCCACCCATACATTGACGAAAGCTAACCTCCGTGAATTCCTGAGCATCAAACCTCTAGGGTAAATTTAGAAAAGATCGGACAAAAACTTTTTTTTATATAAGGAGAACCCTTAATGCGTGGTTGCCCCCCCCCCCCCATCATGGAGGGTTGAAAACTACCATGTGTGAATTCCCGAGCATCAGAGGACCTCTGTTCCAAATTTGGAAAAGATATGATAAAAACTGTTTTTTTTATAAGAACCCCTCCCGTATGGGGGTTGCCCCCCATAGCGGAAAGAAAACCACCTTATGAGAATTCCTGAGCATCAAATAACGAAACTCTGCAAAATTCGGAAAGATCCAACAAAAACTGGATTTTTTGTAGGAAAACTACCATAGGGGTTGCTCCCCCCCCCCCCCCATAGTAGGCCGAAAACTACCCTGCGTGAATCCCCTTGCACCAAAGAGCCTATGTGTCAAATTTTGGAAAGATCCGACAAGAATTGGATTTTTTGAAGGAACCCCCCCCCCCTCCCCTTATAAAGTGATGAAAACTACCCTGCGTGATTCTTGAGCATCTAAGAACCTCTGTGGTAAATTTAAAAAAGATAGGACAAAAACTTTTTTTAATACGGAGAACCCAAAATGCGGGGTTGTCTGCCCCCCCCGCCCCCCCACACAGAGGGGCATAAACGACCTTGTGTGAATTTCCGAGCCTCCAATAACGAACCTCTGTGCCAAATTTGGAAAATATCCGACAAAAATTAGATTGTTTGAAGGAAAACCCCCATTATGGGGGGGTTTAATTAGATACCATGGGGAGTTTAATCTGCAATGATTTGTTTTACCTTTTTTAAGAAGCTGTTTGTTTGCATTTTTACATAAATAAAAATTTTCTTGACGTATTTTATGTGCCTCTTTTTTAACAATTACTTGTCTTTTTTTTATGGGGGGGGGGGCTGTAGGCCCATTGTTTCAATTTTTCCCCAAATATGACAAACAGTCAGTACTCAATAAAAATTTTACAGAAAACGGACTAAAACAACGGCCAGTCATGTGTAAAAACATGAGTGTTCAAAAATCAAGACTGGTGGGGGGGGGGGGGGTCAATTGACCCCCTGACCCCGTAAATGACGGGTCTGTGAAAGTGACTATACGCAATAAAGTGGGAAACTACGGTGGTAAGATTCTGAAGTTAGGATTTTATCACACGCACACAAATCTTATAAAATACAGTCGAACCTCGTTATAACGAATTTAAAGGGACCATTAAAATCGATTATTATAAAACGTGGTTCGCTTTATCCAAAAAACAATAAACAATTAGACAAGGATTGCAAAAAAGTTCATTTCAGCATTTATTTGTTTTAAGCGTGTTCGAATTAACGAGGTTCGACTGTATTCTCAAAAAAAAAAAAAAAATGTGCTCAAAAAAAATAAAATAAAATAAAATAAATTTTCTTAAAAATTTACGAAATTAACATCCTCATACATGACGAAATTAATTTGACGAAACTAATGCACTCAAAACTACGAAAATGATTGTTAATTTGACGAAACTAGAATGAAGAAATATTTCGTTACATTTGACGAAATTCGCATCCTCAAACCACTAACAAAAGCAGTTTCTTCAATTTGACGAAATGTTCGCTCGGAGCATATCCCTGGAAGTGGTTTCGTCCAAAACGAAGAAAATTTCGTCAGATTTGAAAGTTCATTTCTGAGAGTGCGAAGGTTCTGCTTTAGTTAATGAAGATTATTATACAATTCCTTTAATTTTAACCGGAGATTTTATAGGTTAATTTTGCTTCTGATCGAGCTAAAAATTTAGTATCGTTTCTACAATCTAAATTACAATTACAAATGATTAATAAGCCAGAAGAAGCCACTACAAGTCACGGAACTGTACTTGATGCAGTCTTTGCAAGATTTTTTAATAACAGAAAATGCAAAAATTTCGTTCCTTATTATAGCTACCATAAGCCAATTGTTACTTTCGTAGGATTAAATTATAATAATAATTAAATCCTATGAAAGTTATCACTTTTGCCGAGCGTTCCGTGACGCACATTTCTTTTTTTTTTTGTTTTTTGCTCATACAGTAATACAGTGAACACTGGCACAGGGTGTCCTGAAAAATATTGACTGTTTTTAAAAATTTATAACAGGAAAACGGTAAATGATAAAAAATAATTTTTGCAGAAAATTCATGCGGTGGGCCGTAAATTTTTCCCCCTCAGTTCCAAATTTTAGTTGAAAATGTTTCCAATAGATGGCGGTGCAAATAGTAAGCCCGTAAGTCAAAAAAGAAAAAAAATAGAGAGAGAATTGCATCATAATTTTTCGAAAATAATGAACAAAAGAACAAAACAATATTTTCAAACAATCGTCGGTTGTAATCCCATGTCGCAACTGAAGGAAAAATCGGTGAATTTCAATTCTTCTTTTTTGACTTACCGGCTTACTACGTGCAGCGCTCTCTATTGAAATATTTTTTGAACTAAAATTTCGAACCCTGAGGAAAAAAATTTAGCGCCCACCCCATGAATTTTCTGCAAGAATTCGTTTTTTATCATTAACCGTTCTCCTCTTATAAATTTTTGAAATCAGTCAGTCTTTTTCAGGACACCCTGTAATTGAAACAGGTAAATTGAATAAACTTCTTTAATGAGCCAAATAGTCAAAAACTGAACAAAATCCAGCTTTATTGAATTAGCCGCTTTATTAAATCAGGCCGCTTTATGGAATCAAAACTCTTCAGAACAAACGTGATTTATATAAGCGGCGGAGACTGTATTTGATGTTTTAATCGCTTAAAACTACTATTGCGTAAAACCTAGATTTTTTCCCAATTCCGTTTTTTTTAGTTGTGTCTTTTTTCATACCGAGGTACGCTATATTCAGCTGTTTCATCACGTAGCTGTTTCTAACGGAGCTGCGTGTAGAACTTTCATCATGAAAAAGCTCATTTTTCTATCTTTTTAGTATTATTATTACAAACATTTTACTATGCACCAAATTAGTACAACACGGCACAGAAAGCACAAATCAGGCTGAAATTTTCCTCACAAAGTGAAGGAAATAGCACCCGAACAAACGCGGGAATAAAACCGCTCCCCTCCTTTACTGCATTCTGGCAGCTGTCGGAGCTAGTACTTCTGACCGCGTGGCCGCGGAGGTCTTTACTTAGATCCTTTCGAGATCCTAAAATTCTGCAATTGTGCACAATTAAAAATGTGCAATAGTTACACATTTGTCTTTAAAAACATGTGAATTTGCTTGCCAGCCGAAATGAATCATTCATTACTTCTACTGTTTGTCTCAATGTATGAAATAACGATTCAACAACTTATCTCAACAACCTAAAACCAGGCACTACGTTATAAGTTTATGAAAGCAATTATGAAGGAGATTAAAACTTTTCCTTAAAGCTATTAAATTATTTATATTCATTGGTTTCAAAATCTATATTGGCAGCATTTCGATGCATTGAATGAAAACAGAATTTGCTGTTATATATAATTCATCCAAGACTATTCTTTTTCTCCCATTGAAACTATCTTTTGTGGACTTAAACAAGATTGTATTTAAATGTCAACCATGAACACTTCTTACTTAAAGTGCTGTCACTTGAACAGAACAATTTGTTGAAAATGGTCGAACCTGTTTGTTTATTAGGCAGCTTTAAATCTACAATTGCCACTACATCACATCAGGTAAGTTGAATATATTTTACATCTTCGTCACACGTTTTATGCCTTATACAAAACTTTAACTGACGATAAATTTTCTGTTTCAAGAATTGTTAAAGCAATAAACTTCTTTGTATCTGCTAAAAACTAAACGTTTAGCTCAGATTTATATTTTAGGACGGAACTCATCCGCTGCTGAAATTGAATTTTCGCTTCGTAATGTTTTTTTTTAAGTGATGTAATATGCTTTTGATGTATCATATGCGTAGTTAAGTGTATATGTTTTTTATTGTATTTTCTGTATTCTAGTGGCTTTTTCCGTTTGCTTTGCACAACATGATTGTACAAAATATTATATAGGTCTTAAGCGATTTTATACTGCGAATAGTTTAGCTCACACTAAAAAGTTTAGCATGCTCACGCTAAAATACTTTCAATAACATGTGAAAACACAGATTGCATAGCATTTAAAAGATTCATCAATAATGAGAAATCACTGTAATAAATTTGAGCTCAGAGCTTTAACTTGCTAAAGATGTAACATTTGCCTATTTTAACGCAATCCTATTTTTCAACTAGCAATCTTAACTAGTGAAGTGGGGTGATTTACACCCCAGATGAATTGCACTTTTGCTTTCAAAGGTTTTATAATGTTCGAATATTTGTATTTATATGTATGCGTTGCTGTGAAAGTCCGAGATCTTGTAAATGTCGACATTAGCTGGTGAATAGCAACATTCACATATGAAAGATATCGAACCGAATCATTCTGGTGAATCACCGGTGAAAATCGACATTCTTCCATTTCGGTCTTCCACAGTAACATATGAACAATAAATTCCTGATTGTCAGCTATACGGTTTATCAACGTCTTTCACCTTTTCTTTTTTTTTTTTTTTCAGTGATGACTTAATGTGAAAAAAAATGCATCCATTTCAACTTAACAACGGCATATTAATTTTTAGACATTCCAATTTCTTTCTTCCAATGTCATCAAGCCTTTCTATGTCAACGAAAAAACGTCTGTTTGAAATCCAATTTTTACATTTACACTCTTTAAGCGTGTAAACGAGTTATCAGACTAGTTTCGTACGGGAAAAATCACTTCCCCCCCTTCCCCACCATTTTTATGCACTCTTTTCGTTTTTAGCTAGAATTTAAATGTACGTGTGAGGTTTGTTCATTTTTTTAGCTATTGTGTGCACTACTATCGTTTCTAACCTATTTTGAGGATTCTCCACGAAGTTAGCGCATAAAATCGATAGCTTTCAGTATATATTCAAACGCTTTTATTTAAATAAATAACATAAAACAATGGAAGCTTCGCAACTTAAATTTCCTAAATTTTGTGGAGTGTACAATAAATATGATTTTGGAATTGCACCCCATCTCACCACATACGTTCTGAAATATCACCTCACTTGTAAGGTGAATTTATGATTTTACAGCATGTTTAGTAATCATAACACCCCATATCACCCCTTACGTTACACAAAAAAAAAAAAAAATCTCAACAGTTTAAGGTCAAAACTATTTATGATTCAACAGCATCCGAAGTAAGTAATTAGTAATTCGAACGGTATTTGCGAGAACCACGTACAATTCCAGTAAGGTTGAAATAACTGCCGCTATGGTAAATGTTTTAATGAAGTATTTAAAGTAATTTCAGTATGTTTTGATGCTTGTGTAACAAATCATATATTTTCATCGTAATAATCAAAGAAATCAACGTTCACAAGAATTTCGGAACCAATCTGATATACCCCCCTCTTGGCGACTTTTTCCTGTTGGCGCCAAAAAAGCGTCGCCAAGAAAACTATGTATGACGTCATATGTCATACATCGTTCTTAGCGATGCTTTTTTAGCGCCAACAGGAAAAATTCAAATTATGTCATTAATTATTTAATGAAATTAATGCATTAATTTTTTTCCGTTGTTTCTCCGGGATACGAGCCCTCGGTCTCATAGTACTTTCGTAATGAGACCTCGGCTCGCCGGCCCTGCCTCGGTCTCATTACGAAAGTACTATGAGACCTCGGGCTCGCCAGGACCTCGCTGCCGCTCGGTCCGTTATCCCTCTGACTTTTAATATACATCACAGTCGGATATAAGTCACAGATCTCCTCCGTTCAGTATACAATAAAGTCACAGATTTTATGTGAAATTGACACCATTTTTGTGCTACAAAAATGCCAACCAGACCAAAATACAAACTACCAGAAACACACAAAAAACACAATAATTCAAAATATGTTCACTTACCTTCTTTACTTTTCTTTTACTTCCTCACGTGAGGCAGTGCACATATGTTCCGCTCTTAGGGAAATTATCCCATTTTTTATTATCATTACCTGACGACCTGACGAAAAAGAAAAAGAAGATTCATTCAAAAATTTCAATTGATACTTTTGGACAACATCACAAACCGAACTCATAATTAAAATAGAAAATTCAACTAAATTAACATTAAAAAACAACAAGAAAAAGAATACTCTAAAATAAAGTTTGAATTGAAACTTTATTTTACAGTATTCAACTTAAAATCTCCCTAAGAGCGGAACATATGAGCACCTACCTCCTACCACACACACGTGCAAAAAGACAGACTTCGAGAAACTACTTTCCAGCGTTCAAGTTGCAAAACCAGGGTTGCCAAGTTATCGCCTTATTGGCGATTTTCGTATCGAGCGAAAAATTAAAATCTCGCCAAGAGGGGGGCATATCAGAGGAGAGCCAGAATTTCTAAAGCTCGATCATAATCTATCTTCTCGAGCTGAACAGTCAAACAAAAGATTTCCTTGTCTGACTTACAAAACAGTTTGGAGAAGGGGAGAGCGGAGTAATAAAAGTCACACGCTGTGGAGTTAAAAAACTTAATTTTTGACGCATAAAAGGGAAAAAATGCTATTACTCTGAGCTGTAGATGTTCTTGTATTTTTTTTCTTTTCAATAGTTAACATATGAGGCAGTGGGAAGCAAAGGGATGTAAGTGGAAAATTAAAAATTTGGAGACAACCAGTACATATGGTAGGTGAACCTATCTTCTGTCTTGGGGCAAGAGATAGTACTAGTAGCCCTGGTAGTTGCTGCTATGCAGCATGATTAAGAAAAACACTCAATCATAGCCTACCTAGGATGTTATCTTTAAACGCGTTTTACTCAAAACTTGAAAATGTCAACTTACATCCCTTTGCTTCTCACTGCCTCATGTGTCAAATATTTTTTTAAAATATTTTCCTTAGTTTTCTATGCCTCATATTTTTGAAAAGAGTCACTAAGACAGTCCTGTTACATCCGATACATTTCAGCTTTAGAATTTTAACACAGAATTCGGAGACGTTTCAGTTACAGTCGGACCTCCATATATCGAACTTCCACATATCGAAATTTTCTATATATCGAAATTCCAGCACGTTTCCATGTTCATTACACAGAAAAATTGTTTCTATGTATCGAAAAAATCTCTATGTATCGAAATTTTTCTCGATACATTCGTAGATTTTTTTTTCCACTTTAAACTGTTTGTCTCATGAAAAATGAAGGTTGGGGGAGAATATTATGTTCACTAAAGTTGCTATGAAACTCATATGGAATCTGGGGCTGAGAGGTGTGTAGATCTGTGGTTGTTCCGTTCTGGAGTTCTAAAATTCCGTCAAGTTCATTTCAAATCTTATTACCAGTAACACTGTAAAATCAGTTTCAAATTATCCCTTTTGTCTGTTGATTATCATGTTTAGTCTTTTAACTTCAAGAAAAATCATTCAGGTTAAGGAGATTGTGGTTTTTTTCTTTTTCTCTCGATCACATTGTCAAAACGAAAATACCCTAATATTGCGGATCAAGTTGAATTGACGAAAAATGAAGATATGTGACGACGCAAAAGTGTAATTTCTGTTAATTTTTCAATTCTTAACTTTTAATCTGATGCTCGTATAAATTAGAAATTGGATTTCATACACGAAAATGAGCTTTAATTTTAATGTTTTAGGAGATTTTTATGATGAAAACAGATTGTTTCTATATAACGAAATTTCTATATATCGATTTTTTCCGGCAATTTGCTACTTCGATATATGGAGGTCCGACTGTACTAATAACAATCTCTCTATCTAAACAAGTACTTAAAAATATTTATTCATACATAATGGAGCAAGTTTCATTTTACTGCCGACTGACAGAATTCGAAAAAAAAAAGAATTTTTTTTTTTTTGAAAATCCTTACCAAGAAAAATAGTTGCAATTTTTAAACGTGGTTTTTAAGGACTCTCAACACACTGAAAAGTTTTAATATATTTCTTGTGTTTCAAATGCAAATGTCTTTTGAATGAGAAATGTATCTAAATAATTGATGAACAATTTATACTTTCAATTGCATACTACATTGCGACTTTCAAATTGAGTTAAATTTTTAGAGTATTTGTTATCTTTAAAATGATTGATACTAGAATACTTCGATGTTTTCACATTTAATAATTCCTATTTCTGAATCTTGCTGAAAATAGATTTTTTAAATCTAAAAACTTCCTATCAAATAACTTCAAAATACTCATGATTTTTGCTTGTAGGGGAGACTAGGGATACTTGATCCCTGGGGATACATGATCCCTCAGCCAAAAATGTACCAAAATCATTAGGTAGAGTAACAATGTTAAAGTTATACTTGTACATAAAAACTGGCAACACTGTCTTTTTCAAATATTTTGTTTTAGCTCAAGAAGTGATTGTCTGAATGTGTCAAGAGAAACTCTTTTTAAGAAAAGCATTCTGAAGTTTGCATTATCTGTTATATACAATTAAAAAAAAAACGCGAAGTGTAATTTTAAAGTATATGCAGACGCTAATAATTAAGAAATATTTTTTAGTAAACTGCCTCTGGTTGTTAATAATAGAACATGTATGTTTGTAAAAGTCTCATGTTAGGGATACTTGATCCTTTTGGTTTCAAGGATACATGATCCCAGGGATCAAGTATCCCTTGAACAATATAAACACAATGAAAACAATATAACTAGTTTATTTACTTGACTTTAATTCTAAGCATTCAAAACCATGTTAACATAGTAACATTTATCTAGTATAAGTGAAAAATATAAACAATCACTGCAGTTAATATGCTAAATAATTAAAATATCAGTTCACACATGTAACCAAACTCAGGGTTTCTATTTACAAATGACACCTCAAACATATAATCATAAACTAACTCTATACTACCGTGCTAAGCGCAAAAGTCGTATCTGCAGCTGAGGTCAAACCGAAAAACTACTATTTAAAGTTTTACTCCTCCATGTATTTTTGATCCAGATTTCACTTTTTTAGATTTTTTAAAAAATAGTTCCAGTTCACAAATGACAATAAAACATTGCATAGGGGTAAAACATGTTATAAAGAACCACCTCGTGACAATAATTCAATTTTGACAAAAAGTGTAGATACCACTTTTGTTCTTAGCACGGCAGTATAGATAAATTATGTTCTGATCACCCAAATGAACTTGAACAAGTTGAAATTGATTAACCTAATTGATTGTTTGAATTTTTTAAAAAAATGATTTTACTATAGTTAGATTTACAGCGAAAAAGATAGTTGCCCATTATGTACATAAATTAAATGGAATGAAAAGTTCTATTTCCAGAGTTTGAAATAAGTTTTTTAAAACGAAAAAGTATATGCTTAATCAATCTATTTTATACTAAAAAATTGACAAAAGTGTAGTAGATGAGAATGAATGTGTTGAGATGCCACATCCAGTTAGGTTGAACGGAACGTTAAGAACTACAACAGCTGTAATGTTTGCATTTGAGTTTTCAGGTTTTGAAAACATATGCTAGGCTTTCTTTTCTTTTTCATAAGTATACAAGTACTTACATTTTTCTCTTTTAAAAGAAAAAAATTTCAATTGAAAAACTCCTAATTTTTTATTATGGCAAGACAAGAAGCAAATACGTGGAGTTTTGTAGGTATCATCATACTTTTCTTTTATTAATTGTTTTAATTTTAGCTTCATTACACTACTTTTAAAAGAATTATTAGTTTTATTTATAAAATATATTGTTCACAACCGTATTGGAGAATAAGTAACTGATCAAAAACATTTTAGTTCAATAAAGTTTTGTACATTTTTCTACAAATTTCCTAGTTGACTTTAAAACAATGTTATTTTTGCGTTCACATTATTATCATCTAAGACAGAAAATGAGAAATATTGTTATTTTTTAGAAATACTATGTAGAAAACCTAAATCAATAGGTAAATTGCTGAGCTAATGAAAAGTATACGTATTTTCTCAGTGGGTTCAATCCCCCATGAAGGGCTCAAGTATCCCTTGATGTGGAGATACATGATCTCTTTTTAAAAATATTGAAAAAAATTATTTTACCAAAACTATTTATTTAGTTTCAACTGAAAAACATACTGTCAGATAGAGAAAACAATTACAATTGTTCACGTATTTTTTTTTTTTTTAAACTGATGATTTGCACCAGAGAAAAAAATTGAAAACTAAAGTGGTGATCAAGTATCCTCAGTCTTCCGTAATGTTAGAAGTTCGGTTGTCAGGAAAATAAGGGGGCAAAGTTTTTTTTCAAAAAATGTTTCATACTACAAATTCTTTCTAAAGATAATATTTTCACTTGGTAATGCTTTACAGATAATTACTCAAAATGTCTAAGCGAAGATCACTACACAAAGGAATTCAAAAATAACTCGTAAGTTCAGATGTTTTAGACCTATGACTGGAGATTAATTTATCATTTAGAAGAAAAAAACCCCTCTGAAAGTATATTGTTATCTGATATTCTTTATTGTGACCATAGTTTCGTAATAAATGTAAGAGCTTTTCATTATTTTTCTTTAGCACAACCTGTTTCTAAGCTCTGTAGTTGAAATCACATTCGTGAAGTTCCATTTCAAAAATCTGACTCATTTTTGGTCACTTTCCTGCAAAAATTTGAGAAAAGAAGCATTAAGGAAGATTCAAACTGGTCGTAAAAATGCGTCTAAAAACACAAAAAATGTTTTAAAAATAATTGAAAAAAAAATTTTCAGGTGCTTTTTAGCAGTTCAAAAAAAGAAGAAGAAGAAACTTAAAATTAGGCTTTATGAGTGGAAATTTGAATCCTTCTTAAATCCTTATCTAAGAAGTAAAGTTGCTGTAAACAATCAATCTTGGAGAAAAAGCTTCAAATTACCCTAAATTTTTTGATACATACTAAAATACTATAATATACTCTAAAGATTGTAATATGTAATGATAACTCGTTGGTTTTTGCAGTTCAAATTTAGTAGTGTATCATTATAGTTTGTACCATTTTCTTCTTAGTTGGAATTTTTTAAAAAAGTACCACTAATGGAAAAAATAGAATGGAACAGAATTATTAATTATGTTTATTCTATATAGAATAGAAAAAGAAGATGCACCACCACGCACGATTTATGTATACTAACCTTGTGCCAGAATTTGGGATGGGAAGCAGTTTATATATATATATATATATATATATATATATATATATATATATATATATATATATATATATATACACCATGGTAGAAGCCAATAAGCGATATCGGTGCCACAGCTCGTCTCATAAGCAATTGTGTATGTGTGCTGGGTTCAATGAATGGAAGCAATTGTGGTCTTATCAGCAATCCGTGGAAGCAACAATACTTACTACATATTTTACACTTCAGCGTGGGTATCCTGATGAAAGGACATGGGAGGTTATTACGATGTCTGACATTTGGCAAATTTAGAGACAGTATTGCATGTTTTCTTTCATTCTTTCTTCTTTTTTTATGCTTGATGTCTTTACTCGTTAAATAAAGGTACCAGGGGCAACCAAAACGCAAAGCTTTGGGAAGGCAAAAGTTGTCAATTTGTAAAATGACATTAAAAATTTTGCCGAATGATTAATTATGGGTATGCACACATAAGAGTTCTTCTAATGAAAAGGCACATTCGGGCTTTTAAAAATTGCAATTATTGATACACATGCATGTAGGTACACATTGCATGCTCGCATTTTTTAACTCTGTAAAATTCAGAGTTTCATTAGGTAAATTAAGAATTTTCCCCCTCTCAGAAATGTATCTTCAGGGAGCCCTTCCCTTGCATTTCAGTTCTTTATTCACATCAAGTATTTTATTTCTCTGAAAAATCATGTTTTTGTTGAACTCTGTAAAAAGACAAAACACAATCTAACTTCATCTAATTTTTTTAAAGAAACAAATATTCTTTGTATAAAGAACAGTCCTAGCCTCAGTGATATAATCAAAAACCATATAAACACTTCAAGCTCTTAAACGTAGTCAAATTCATCATTCAATTTAAAAAGAAGCCACTTGAAGAGAATTTAGTTGCATTTACTGAATCAAGCTGCGTAAATTCTTTTTAGCAGCTAATCAGTCACAGTGGAGCATAAACTAAGATACCGCCTTGATGTATAGCTCTTATTAACGAAGTAGCAATGTTGTTTATTTATAACTTCATATATATTCCATAGTCGGCGCCCTCTTCCTTTTATCGCGGAATTTCTTTTTAAACTGTGTGCAATTCGTTTTCCTCGTGATTTTTTTGAGCTCTTTAGTCGTTGAGACATTTACAGATACCATAAGACTGCTGCAGGCGAAGGCAATGTTTAAACTTTTTTTTCTCCTCTTTTTTTTGACTTACTGAATAAATTGTCCCAGCTGGAAGCTTCTGTTTCATAAGGCATCTGGGCTTTTCATCTGTTTTCTAGAGTTTAACGTGTTGAATCATTGCAACCTGCATATTTACTAGTGTTTAAAGATTTGAGATATTAAGTAGTAATAACTATATATCAAGATTTTCAACTGTTTTCTAGAAGTAGGCAACATGGATTTTTCATCATTTGAAACCTGCTTTTAGATAATTAGTGTTTGAAAATTCGAAATCTTAAGCACTAATAATTAGATATCGAAAATTTTCAACTGTTTGTCTGGAGTTAGGTGCTACGCATTTTTTTAACTTAATGTGCCTTATAATTGAAAGTTGCATATTCATTAGTGCTTAAAGATTAGATGAATGATGTTGTTGTTCAAATACTTGGGGGTAAGAGTGGTGCAAAAAAGAGATAAAATGTGGTGAGTTGAGCGTACTATTTTACAAAGCCCAAAATAGAACGTTTTCATCATCTCTTCTCCATAAAGGAAACACAAAATGTATCTCGCCTTGTGACGCGCACAAGGGGTTTCAGACCCCTCCCATCCATCGCCCTTGAGTTGTTTTTTTTTTTTTTTTTTTTGATTGACCATAATCCTACGTATATAGTACGTAAAATAATTCCAAGCAAGAGTACCAATTATTTTAGATTTAATAAATGAAAAAAAAAAATTCTTTCTTCCCCTGCAAAATCGACATGTATGTGAAAATAAATTGTTCTATAATGAGGATTTTACTTTGCTGTTTTTATTTTTAATTATAAGGAAAGTAACTACATTCATTTTTTGTGATTTCTGGTGTTGTAATTAAATATTTTTAATTAATTTATTCTTTTAACTAATGCTAAGTAATTATTCAATATTTATTTCAAAATGTTTTTGTTCCCGACAATCGGTAAAATTAAAAAAAATGTGTTTGGACGCATGTTGGGGTCTGGATATGAGAATGGTGGACCTTCGATCTTAGACCTCTCCCCCTCCCCTTTGAAAAATTCCTGTGTGCACCACTTATCCCGCCGAACAATTGTCAAACTCATTCCTAATACGGACTGTAACTCTAACTTTTTATGTTTCATGAAAATAAATTTTTTTAAGCCTAAAAAAATAAAATTGAAGAAACACAAAGGCATTTGGGAAGTAAATTAGAATAAGTATTTCAAAGTGGTATTATTTCTCAAGTCTGAATGAGAATGGAACTACAATTACCGTTTTTTTAATGGGGTCTTATATGTACAGCCTAACAGCCTTTAGTATATCGCTGAGTTCTCAGCTCACTATGTGACTCCTTTGTATATTATCACGTTAATAATAATAAAAATCATTGTTTCTGGCAAACTAAAAGTTTTTGCAAACAAGAATTAAAGTTAGGTGTTCACTCTATTTGTAAAAGTTGTATTGCACAAGTTTCAGTTCACCTTTTCATATTTTTTGTTCGTTTTAAATATCACCGTAAACAGTGTTTTATATTTTAAAGACTTTGCAGGGACCAACTATTATTTATCATCTGCGACATTGTTTGTTTAAAATTCAATGACACCCAAACCTGTTTTCATGCGGTGGATAGGGACTGCATAAAAAAAATTGTTCGAAACTTCACGAGTAGCTATAAAAAGTTGTTTTCGTAACACAGTGAAAAAATATTTTTTTATGCGGTGGATAGGAACCGCATAAAAAAAGTCTCACTTAGAAAATAACCCAAAAAGTTATCTTTAAACGAAATCAAAATAAACCAATTGATGATAATTTTGCCGAATAGTCGGACAAAATTTCCCGACTTAGGAAATTTTAAGGAGGTCACAGTGACTTCCCATCGGGGATGCCTCTGTCATCACTTGAAGATACTACCTCGCACTCGTTTTATAAATAATTTCGCCATTGGAGTCCAATCTGACTGAAATTTTCATATACCGCACAAAAAAAAAAAAAAAAAAAATCGCCAAGAAAAAAAAATCGCACACAGAAAAAAAAAAAAAAAAAAAAAAAAAATATATATATATATATATATATATATATATATATATATATATATATATATATATATATATATATATATCAGCTGTAATTTCTTTAGTGACAACCCTTGATTTTGTTTACTATCGTTTGTTATAAAAATTTATTTGTTTATTCTATTTTGAGAAACATTAACGTATGCAAAGACTGTTCATAACTAATATTCTTAAAACAAGTTGAATAAAATAGGTGTCTTCTTGACGACTTGATTTACTTTTAGACGAATTTTCTGCAATTCAAAGCCACTTTTGGGGGAATTATCATAACTCCGATCATGTCAAGTTAACGATCAATTCCCCATTCAGCATTCATTAAGAATTCTTTTCAGTGTGATTGCACTTTTAGTTTCATTTGTCACCAAATTTCTTGCAACCAAACAAGAAATGTATTATCAACTAAAATAAAATAAAAGGATATGATAAATCAACTACGGTCAAGTGAGAATAAGCAGTTCGTGATTGTTAAAAAAAAACGAAAAAAGGCTTATGTATAGTAAAAATATCGGTTAAAAGAAAACTATAACAAGATAAAAACTTTACAAAATAAGATAACAGATTATTGAAGTAAAATTTATTCATAAAATTAACTGATTTGATTGTTTTAAAGGCATTTTTTCAGCAGTCCAAAAAATTTTAAGGTTGACACCTAAAGAAAAATTAATTATTCATATAAAAAACTAATAACACGAAAAAATAAATTTTCAGTTCTAAGGAAAAATAGTTTCTAGCCAAATTCTTTAAAAATTAATTTCATATTGCTTAAAGCAGTATGTAAATATTTAATTCAAAAGAAAAAGAAAAATCTCCTTAGAATTTTAATCCCTTTCGTTTATTCCTTCGCCCCTCCATGTTTAAAACTTATAACATTTGTGCAGTTTAAAATTATATAATTGATACTTTTGATAATACGTTTTACTGCAACCTGGAAAAATTTGACGAAACCTCACATTTATAATGAATTTTTATATCATCACTTCTGTCACAATACTTTAATTACTTTGATAAAAGTAAGTTAAGATGGTACCTAATAAAGTTCGTGCCCAGTTTCTTCCAAAGTCATAGTCAGGCAATGGTGAGATCTCAAATATTCCATCGTATCCATATAACCCGGCGTTTTATTTTAGGATAAATGACCTCTCAATCATAGAGATCAATATGGGTTAAAAAATAAGCACTACGTGAAAAATTAACCGTTATAGCGTACATGACGATTCCTTCACTTTAAAATGCTCTCTTTTAATAAAATGTGTACAACATTTTAAGTCTTGCTTGAATACAGTACCATGAAGTTCAAAAACAAAAATTCTTTCACAAGTCAATTTTGCGGTAACAGGCATATATTGTTGCACAAAATACCCTGCAAAGACTCGGTTGTGACACAAAATACCCTACAAAGCCTCCAAATATGTGACATCCCTGTTTCATTGCATGAATTGTATAAATATGTCTCTCTAAATCGACTATCTCATGAGATACGTCCGAAATTGGTCAAAAACATTAATTAAATATTGTTTCTGGAAATCTTCAAACTTAAATTACATGCATTTTTTAGATGTCGAGTACATGTTCTTCAAAAAGTTCATGCTATTAAGAAAGGATCTAACATATTTGGAATCATCGTTGGGTGTTTTGTGCAGCAATTGATGCTCGTCTTGAAACGGAATAACTGACAGTGAATGTGTAATGAACCAACTTAAAGAAATTAACTGCATAGAACCAACCAGTGATGGATTTAGAAGTAGTTTGCAACTTAGAGCAGGAATCTTAAGAGGAGGGAGCAAGTCCAATCATTGGCGTAGCAAAATCTCAAGTCACGTGACTTAACAACGACGAATTGTTGACACGTTTTGCGTGAAACTAGTGAAAGAAACTTCTTCCAATGCTTCACTTTAAAAACTATCACGTGACTTGTTGTCTTCGTTTCACAAATGAAAGTCTTCAGTCCCTCCATTTTTATCCCTTCTCGATGGTTGCAATATTGCCTCAAGTTTCTCGATTTTATACCAGCACTTTACCTTTTTATTCCTATTTCTGTGAAAGTAGTGTAAAGCCGAGAAGAGAAACAAGTGAAACATTTTGTGCGCTAATTAAAACTAGAGATCAAGTTTATAAGTTTGGTTAAAGCTAAAAATACTTTTAATTAAAATTTTACAGCGCTCATAAATTTGACACCACAGATTCCAGAATTGTCTTTTGTTTCGTAATTTGATCCTTCTTTTTTTTATTCACGGGGGAACGATTTTAAGTGGCAAATATGTGACAATCTCTTTGATGAAACTTCAGGAAGTAATTAGAATTTCATTCTCTAAATAAAATTATTAATCATTCAATGAATTATACTGGGGAATTCCGGGAGTTTCTTCTGAACAGGCCCTTCTACCCCGAGTTTTAAAAAACATATTATGAATTTTTCAGTGTATTTTGTTCTATTTTCAATAAAATGCTTGAATACTCTCCAACCCAACCTCTGAAAAACTTAGAAATGACGGGCTTTCCTCTCTAACGGGATCTTGTAACCTAAGTACCTGGCAAATAGTGCATTTAAAATCTCCCAAAAAGATGCTTTTCTTCAAGTACTACCACGAGAAGTAGCAGGAAAATCCGACTTGAGGTTTGACAACTGTCGACATCTGTTGGCATATTTCCACATGAATTGGTTACATAAAATTTGAATTTCACTTCATCTATCGCTCATTCGGAATTATCATTACTTTTCTTCTGTTAAAAAAAAACAAAAAACTTAAAAAGATAAAATAGATTAGTGGCGGCGTATCATCCGGTCGAAGTTATTTTATTGTTCTTTCTTTTCTTACTTTGCAACTAATTCATTCTTAAAACTTATATTTAACTTAGAAGTTTTTATTTATGTCTGACAATTTTTTTGTCGTCTGTAGAATGCTAATCTTAATTAATGCCTATTGAGTTGCGATTGGAAGCCAGGAAAAGGGGGGGGGAACGCAAATGGTAGTGTTTTTCATCACAAAATATAGAGTAGTTAATAACAACAGAAAAAAGTAAACGGAATAGAGTATAGATGAGAGTAAAAGGGTTATTCGAATTAGAAAGTCATTGAAATTAAAAAGTCTGGATTTCTTTTTTTAAAATTACAACATATTTTTTGGCTATAACATTATGAAGGAAAAAAATGTCAATTTTCACTCACGCTTTTAAATGTATTTATTCAAATTTTTAATTATAATTTCAGTATGAGTATGATGTTACTTTTGTTAGTTGTCAAATTTTATGCACGCTGAAGGAAATTGATATCTTTGAAAGAAATGCTTGTATGTCCTATGGATTAGGCAAAACTGTCATTTGGCAAATTATATCAAAGGGCTCTTTTAGTCTTTACAAAGCAAAACTCTTTCAAAATGAAAAAAAAATCTATAATTTTTCCATTTTGTTTTCGGTGTTAAACCAAAGTATCGGCCTCACTCGTGTGAGTACCCATATATGAAAGTATGTTCAAGTTGAAAAAAAAAGCGTCGCACATCGTGATGAGCCGCATCACAGATCACCTGCAGTGACAAGATCTTCAGGATGCAGGAGGAAAGCACAAAGAAGCTAACTAAATGCAGAAATACCAAAAGATAGCAAAATCATCTCCTTAAAATTGTTATTTTTTAACCTTTTATATCCTGTTTCATTCAGAACTTTATTCTTATGTTTTAAATTTGACAGCTTCGAGAAGATTGTGACTAAAAACTATCTCTTAATTCATAGTCAGCAGACTTCCTCGAGAATATGCGACGGGTGTCTCAGCGTCATGCTGTTTCTGTTACAGGTATTGTCCATTTGTGGGTAAGAATATTAAATCTGTTTTTATCTTTATAAAGCATTATTGCTAAATAATTTAATCTTGTCGTAAAGTCACATTAAGCAGTGTAGCAGTGAACATATCTATATGCATTGTAGTGTAAGGAGGATATTCTACGGATTGCTTTTTAGCTTCAAACAGTCAAGCTTTAAATAAAGTTTAATAACTGGGTATTTAAAAACACAGTATTGTTTCCAGCGCCTGATTGCCCAAAAGGTTCAGGAAGCTTGAACTTCCCCCCAGAATTTAGAGGGGGGAGGGCAAATATGACTGAAACAGCGTAACAATTTCAGTTTCTGCTTTTAACTGCGTTTCAAAGAGATTGCTAACGTTAGAGTTTGCCAAATAAACATGTTTGGAAGAATTGAATAACAAAAGGTGAGGATACATTTTATAAAATGTTGTGACAAGTTTTTTTTTTCTTTAAAGCATTTCAAATATGGGATTATGTTCACCTCCTATAATGCGCATTTATGTCATTCAATTTCTCTTGTGAAGTGTTAAATTTGATTCAACATCTTTCTACCCTTATTCGTCGAGCGTACGAAATTTTAATCATTTGGGAAGGTTGAATAATCTTTACTGAATTCTGCTGGGTCACTTTTGTAAATACTACTCGTAGCAATAATGAGTTTTGTATCAATGTGCCTGACATTTTTAGAAATATTTCTCCAATCAAAAAGTGGGGGGGGGGGGGGGGGGGGGGGGGGCCTGAAATGAGACCAAGCTTCTCCTTATTTCAAAGGCAAATCGGGCTCTGACTGTTTCTTGTTATACATTTTTTTTTACTTTGTAATTATGTAGCAAGTCATTTCTCCATGGGACACTATATTTCTTACGGGGAAAACAAAACACGAAAATCAGTGCAACAGTCAATTAGACGCTACAAAGTCTGTCTTTACCAGAAAGCCATACGATAGTGTAATGATAGGAAAAAAATCAAAATAAGCGGTCTAAAAAAGTGGCAGTGAAAGGAACATAGTAAAACATGTTTTTGGAAGCTCAAATTATTTGCTCTCCTCTCTCCGTGATCAAAATATGAAGGCTCACATTTTGCCTACACTTTGAGAAAATTTGCTAAATATAGCAAGTTTCATCAACAAATGAAAAACATCTTTCACATGGTATTTTGTGGTAAGTTACCGCTCTAAGCCAGGGCTAAAGCAGGAATACTTAAAATACACCACCTGTGGTAAGTTACCGCCCTAAGCCAAGGTTAAAGCAGAATTACTTAAAATACACCACCTGTGGTAAGTTACCGCCCTAAGCCAGGGCCAGAGCAGAAATACTTAAAATACAAAATGGTTTTTCGCCTCCAGGTCATGTGATTCCTATTCCGGGCTGATGAGTGCTAAAAAGCACGAAACTGCTGTCCTCGGATGAAATAACTGAGCTGGTGGTGTATTTTAAGTATCTTTCACGTGCTTTGCAGATGGATGTCCTGTTACATACAGATGCTGAAATCGCGTGATGCCTTCCATTTCTTGTCAAGTCTGTAAATTTGGAGGCTTGTCTTAAAATTTTGGCAGACTTTAGACCTCATCTCTCGATAATAGGACAAATGACGGGCAAATAATTTATACGTCGAAAAAAAAAACATCGCTGCGCTTTTTCGATTGCTACCTATTTATTTATTTATATTTAATTTTTTCTTTCATTACTTCACAATCGTATAGTGCTTTGGTAAGATCTCGTTCATGCTTGGCTCTTTCTAACAGTAGGAATCTTTAATGAAGCGTATTAAACCATTCGATACTATTCAAAGTTTCATATTTAGCAGAATATGAAAAATTTAAGACATTTGGTTACATCTGAATATTTTTTAAGCATGTGAGTACCAAGCAGTATAACTTCCCAAAATCTTAACACGGAATTAATCAATTTCCCAAAACTAGGCTGATTGACTCATTAAATTTCAAATCTCTTGAATAATATTTTTGCCACGGGATGCGTTACATGTTACTTCATTTAACGGAATCAATACGCAGTTGAAAATTTTATTTTCGTTCCTCTGGGAATTTGAAGTTTGAATCTCTTAACATGATCCCCCCCCAAAAAAAAAAAAAATCATGTATATTTTCAAGTTGAAATGCTTCTGTTGAAGCAGCAACCCCTAGACGAGGTTAAGGTCCGAAAAACTTGACTAACCAACAAAATTTAAGTTATTTAAAATTTTCCGAATTTGTCTGGCGTAAGACATCATCGTCCTGTGTGTTCCTAAGATTTATTGTTTAAACAGCTTACAGTTTATGTATTTGATGGGACATTTTATCTTATAATTTCCGTCTGGATAGTTCTCTCTTTTAACTGCATTGTATTGTTAGAACATCATGCTCTTTTTTATCACTCGCAAAAGTCCAATTGTGCGCATAGCAAATTAGTTCTTTTTATTTTTTTTAAATACATGAGACCTATACTTGCAAATAGAGAGCACTAAAGGAATCTTAAAATTTAATTTTTAAGTAATCCGAAAAAATGTAAGTTGACAGCGATCCATCTTTGTAGACCAAAATATATTTATTAATCCATTGATTGCCAAACTACGAGATAACTCATAGCAAGTAATCTTCGCTAATAGAATCGACTGCGATGAGATAGCTTGTACTTGCTTTGTACGCAGTTTTCGTTCAGATTCGGTTTGTCATGGGTGAATCTCTAGAAAGTCGCAGTTTCTCGTTCTAGGCTCATCCTTAGAAAAACCTTTTAATTTCTCTTTAGTCACCTTCTAAAGAAAATATGACAGGCATTAGCAGCGCTAAATAACGTTTATATGTATGAGGGCTTAATATTAGTTCTGAAATGCGATTACCATCCCCGGTCTCTAGTCTGAATTTCTCTTTCTTGATCTGCGAAGCAGCAAAAAAAAAAAAAAAAAACAATAATAATAATAAATAAATAAAATGTATCTTTAAAATAGGTTCTTGCTATGCTTCATGAATCCTTATTTGAAATCAAAATTCTTTTTGCTTGATTACATATATTGGTATGCGCCTTGTGTAGTTAAAACTTTGCGTTCTTACCATCCAACAATTTTTAGAAGGTTTTTATCTCAAATAACTTTCAGTTTTAGTAGAGCAGCCATTATAACTTTGTTTTTAAGGTGAGAGTTTTGTGTGTATATAGAAATTCCTATGCTTTCTGATTATAGGAGTATTTAACATCACAGTAAAAAATTAATTAACGGCTGTCATTACCATCCTTACTCATAATGAGCTATTTTTAACATTATTGTGCAATTCTATTCTTTCATGCTTATATCTGTACCTCAAAGCCAGAAGAACGTAAGTCACATTATGATAATTTTACAAGCGAGAGGAAAAAACTTTTTTTTTTTTTTTTTTTTTTTTTTTTTTGCGCATGCAAAGGATGGGACGTGCGCTCTTTTATCTCTGGTAAAAAATTTAAAAGATTTTTTTAAAAAGAATTATTTTCACATGGCAGGGGTTCCCACCTAGGGTGGGTCATGGCGTAGACTGCACCATTGAAATTTTTAGGGGGAGTGTTTTGAGGCAGTCTGGCTCTGAGATACAGTTATTAAATGAGCTTTTGTTCAAAACATTAAAAATTTTGCGAAAGTAGCTATATTTTGTGTTTTGTCAGGGGAAATATGTTAAAAGATCATTTTCATTCATGTCATTACCATCCAGCGCAAAAGTTATAAGCATGTGGTTGGTAATGATAGACTGAGGATAAAATGATACCAAAGGCATTATTTCTGATATTTTAGATCTATTTTGTCTTTGTAGTTAATTTTTTTAACTTTTAATGTTTTACTCCGTAAGTTTATTCAAAACTCATTACAAAAATTAGCTCATAAGTATTTTTAAAAAAAATTCCATACTTAAACATTTTTAGTACATTTATTTTGATTTTAGATGAAAAATTAAATTAATTATTTATTGCTCATTTGATCCATGAACCAAAATGAATGAAAACTAAGAACAAAAATTGCGAAATGAAACTTTTTTGTTAAACTTTTTGTCTCATAGTTAACCCTCAATATCTATAAAACAAATAGCAATATTTTATGAACTTTTGTAGTTTGTAAAAAAAATACTTGTCTTACCAAACTGCACCCCTTTGGGATACAAAATAACACTTTTCTGTATAATTGTTAACCAAAACTGACTCACAAGAACAGGTCTTAGTCAAGCTCATATGCTACGAATATTTCGTAGCTTGGCGGTCAACGTGTTAATTAATCACGCTTTCTTTTTAAGAGCAACGCATTTCGTGAGAAATATATGTATTACAAACGTAGTAGGTTATCATGTAAAAATGTTGCAGCAGTAAAAATTGATTAGCGAAATGCACTATGACACAAAACGAAGGAATAACAATTTATATAAAACGAGCAGTTGTCGAAAATCCCTTGAAATGAGTTCACTAAACATAGCATTCAAAAAAATTGAACTCGAAAAAGGGCGATTTACAATTTTATTTTCTGTACAAATGTATGAAGTTTTCATTCAAATGTCTAATGTTTAAAGTTTTTATTTAAATGCGAAGTAATCTCCTGTTGGATCTTCCAACCATGGGTAATTTTGAGGACATTCAATGCAGGTGTGTAGACGGATTGTTTCTCCAGGCAACTCTCGGGTGGTCAGGGGACATGCGTTAGGAAGAGAACACAGAGCTTGTCCTTTCACTTCGCACTTTTCTTTCCATGGTGCGAAATCTCTGATGGAACTGAGCTCGGTTGGAGACTGCATCCATTGAAGAACTTGTGTCATGGTTACGAAATATATATCATTCTTGTCGAGCATTTCGTCAACCCACTGAATAAGAGCATCATTGAACTCTTGGTTAAGTTTCAGCCAACCTGCATGGAAAAATAGTCCAAGAGGAGCTCTGTTGGTTTTGTAGTGCCTGTCCAAATTGTGGTTGAGGAAATTGTAGAATTGCTCCCCAGTCAAGAGATTGCTGCAACTGTCTACCATAGCACAACCTGCAAGTTCTTCGTCGAATGTTGGATCATCTCTTCTGTCCAATTCGTTCATGACCATTTCCCAGACTGCGTGAGATCGAGTTGGACAATTTTGTCCATTTCCGTGGCATTTGTGAGGCATTCGGAAATACAGAGTGTATGGCCAAAGGGGAGGATTGCTCAGAGGAGCTGTGATGGTTGAATCATAAAGGAAAGCTTGCTCTTCCATCATGAAAAATTGGTTGTTTCCACCGACTCGAAGGTAAGGAGCTCGGATGCCAACAACTGAGTTATCTGTAATGTTTGAGAAACGTTCAATGATGAGTCGAACTCCAGCCATTTCCTTTGCCCAGGCTTCAACATTTGCTTCACTCCAGTACTTCTCGTCATTTCTATGTCTGTAGTAAGAAACAAAAGAATATAAATTAATGAAGTAATAAGAATTAATGTAGAGTATAGCAATGTAACTCAAAAAATTTCAGAATTGGTTGAGATAAATTTATTATTTTTTGACTGCCCAAAAACTTGGAAATATAGTAAACTTGATGTTAAAAAAATCGAACATTTTGTGACAATATGGTCGAAGTAAGTGAATTTCGTTGCATGTAATTTCACAAAGTTGTTTAGAATGCATTGCGTTTCGAAAGAAGTCAGTGAAATGATCTCCTGTAATTTTAACTAATATTTTCCTATTATTATAACTATTATCATTCGAATTAAAAGGCTAATTATAGACGTTTTGGACTTACGAGTACATTTTGAACAGCTAGAGAAAATGTTATTTATTGTGAAGTCCAAAATTTAAATAAAAACTTAACAAACATAAGAAAGAAAAACTGCGTAAGGTATTTAAGATCACACAATCCCCAGCCTTTACTTAAACCTTCAGTTAAACCACTATGAACGTAAAAAAAGTTATTGAACATTTTCAGGTGGTCAATTACTTTAAAGAAAAGATTTTTTAAGTTATGAAATTTTAAAATTTTATACTTTGTCCAAACTATTGGAGTATATGAATAAGCTGCTACTGAATCAAGTTTCTAAATTGTTGTTTAATAACAACAGCAGTATCATTTGAATCATATCACGCCATTAAACACAGCAAAGTTATAGATAAATCCTACGAATGATACTGAATACTCTCTAAATCTAAAGAAACAATGAAAGAGCAGTATGATTACATTTTATTTTTAAAGACACAAGTTTTAAATGCCATCGTACATTGGAATGCTAGTTTCTTTAGCTGTTGAAGAATTCAAAGGTGATAGGTCATGCTTACAATGAAAATTGCATTCAAGAATTTTAGAATCAAAGGCAACTTCCTTTTCAATCCAAAGAAACGAAGCCGTGCAGCAGAAAAAAGTTGACTTTAGTCACCTTTTATCCTTTTTAGACAATTTTCATTTCAAATTATTATGCCGTACCAAATTGGATTTCTTCAGTTGCAAAGTCAGTGCAGAGCTATTCATTTACAATTTAATGGTACTTCATTTGCGGATAATTTTACAACTTACGTGATGGAATGAGCAGCAATTTCATGTCCTTTCCTATGAAGCTCTTGGACAGCCGAATAGTTGGTGTATTTATGCGAGACGAAGAAAGTACCCTTGATTGTGCATCCATTTGGATTGTTGCGTCCTTCTCGGAAAATCCTTTCGTATATGTCAATATTGTTGTTGTTAACAGCATCATCAAAAGTAATGGTAATCATCTGAGGTACTGCATTGGGTTCAAGTTTTCCAGGAATCTGAGTTCCGTCAGGAGAACAGAAACAATCAGGGAGAACACATTGGTTTTGGTCACAAGGCGGAGCACGATTAGGATCTTTGTCTACGGCTGTAAAGAAAAAATAGGATCGAGGATTAGTTATGCGATTATTTTATAATTTTTAAAACTATAAAGTGCACCTGTTATCCCAATCGGCGTACCATATAATGGCCGTGTAAATTTCTGAAGAGTTTTTTTTTTTTTTTTGAAGTAGAGTGGGGGGATGAGGAAGAAACGAACTTTTTGAAAAGCGTAAGAATTTTTTCCCCTAAGCTTGCATTCCTAGATTTAGTGTTTCATGCTCTGTGTTCTATCTCACAATAGATGACTTTTGTTTCGTGCTGCTTATGGTTAAAACGTATTTTTCCTAAATATTATTTGTATCTAACTTTTATTGCTCAATTAGTGTTCATAGTTAAGGTACATGCACTATTGATAACGCATCAGTTCAATCATTGTTGTTGTTTTTTTTTTTAATTTCATAAATGTTCTATGTAAGATGATTTAAAAAATTTGTGTGTGCGTTTAGTGATTTGAAAAAAAAGCAACAAGCACTCAAGTGCAAAAGCTTGTATTCTTTTTGTACTTGAGTATAAATACTTTATTGTCTGAAAGTCGTAAACTTTTGAAGGCATAATTTATTTGCCAATGAAGAAGCTACAAAAATATTGCTAAAAGAGTTTTGTTTTCAGCAGAGAAAGATGCAAAATTAATTTAGAGGCATAAAGATGACTAATAAAATAAAATCCTGAAGCAATAGGATTACATTACTGCAAGCTGCTACAAAGTATTTTGATTGATAATATTTTTCCGAACTTCGATTAATAAGTTCGTTGCACTATCTGTGTTACAGATAATTTGCAATAATTAAAAAAAAAAAATTCCAAGGTTTGAAGTCATTAATTAGGTAAGTTATACTTACTGCAAGCATTTTCATCTGATCCATCAGGGCAATCTGGGGCACCATTACAAAATAATTCTTTCATAATGCATTCACCATTTCCGCAAGCCAGTTTCCCTTTCTCGCATATTGGTTCATCAGTGGCCAGAAGAGGAGTGGCCAGACGAGGTTCTGAAATTGACGAGTTAATACATAAGAAATTAGTATATTATTTACACTCAAGCAAGGGTTACAAGTGGCAAAATTTAAAGCAAATTCAGATGCTTTTTTCATGAGTCATCATTTAAATTGGTCTTTCAGACCAAAAATTTTCTACTCCTATTTTAAAATTTAAGAAAAAAAGAATTTGAAAATTTCAGTTTGTCAGAAGCAATCAAAAATTGTAGCCAGGTTTTGAAACATTCTTTTCCCTTTCCTCATCTCCTTTCTTTCGCTTTCTCTTCTTTTATTTTCTTTGTTTCCTACTTTTTTTTGTGTGTGTGTGAAACGTTTCGAATTATTATGCATTTTCTTGATCATTCTGTGCTTTTGACAGCTATAATTTTACTTAAATTTCAGTCTGTCTTTTCGAATTTTTTATTTATACTAAATGTACAAAATGAACTTCAATTAATCGCAGTATTTTAAACAATGTACTGTAATGCATGAAGCAATCATCAAAAATTAAATTATCTACGCAGTAAGAAATACCACAGCTGTAATATTAAATAAAATGATGGTTAAATTGTAATTTTAAAAGTAAAATGCTTATTTTGAAAAGTAGGCAACATTAAAAAGGGGGGTTAAAAATCTTTCGTATGAAGAAATTCTTAAGTTAGATAAAATTTAAAAAATATTCATTCATAATTTTAAGCATTTAAAATTGTTCTGAAAAATGCTCCTAAAACATACAACAGTAAAATAAAAATAATAAAATTAAAAACTTAAAAAAAACATCTTAAATTAATTCATTTAAATATCTGTGATATAAGAATATTTTAATTTTGACATGGTTCAAAAAGTAATTATTTATAATTAACACATCTAAGCGTTTAAAGTTAAATAATGTTCCAAAATTATTCAAAAAAATCAAAAACGGAAAGCACATTCTAAATAAATTTATTCAAATATATTTAGTATACGAAACGCATACGTTCGATATAATTTAAAGAATAATCATTCCTAATTACAGTATCTAAATCTTTTTTTCAAACAGATATAGAAATAGTAACAAGAACGAAAAATATATAATTCGAAAAAAATTGCCAAAAATAAAAAGAAATAAATAAAAATAAGTATGTACTATTTCTACATGCGAGGCAAGGCAACGAGAAGAAATAGTTCCAGATAAGCTATTTTTCCCCTCATAATTTCATCTTCATGGATTTCATTGGTTTCAGCTCAATGTAGGGGTGAATACAGCCTAGCATTTTAAGGAGAGTCATGCTGAAAAATATGGAGTTTTGGGGTACGAAGCATTTCCGACACTATTTGAATGTCAATAAAGTACAATTTAAAAAATGGCATAATTTCAAATATTTACTTAAATAATTTTTATAAACCTAAAAGATTATGGAAAACACTTACACTTATTTCATTACGTATTTGAATAAAATGTGTAATAACATATTAGCATGATATTCTGTATCCATCCATCCCGTATACAATTATTAAATTAAAATTACATTCAGTAATGATGGATGGATAGTATTGTCGACGGTTTGGGGGAGAGTGTGTCATGAACCCATGTCCCTTCCCCTGTATCTGGCGCAATGTATCAAGTTACTCGATGTCTACTAATCATAACGTAAATAGATTGAAAAATGCGAAACTACGGTAAAATTGAAAACAATAAGTTTATTTTGATTGCTAAAAAAAAAAAAAAAAGAAAAGACAGTTTCGTGTGAGACTGCTTGTGCTTCGTGATCATATTTCAAAAGAATAATTAACTGGTGGAGGATACCTTTAAGCTGCGTATTACTTAAATTTAATTTGAAATAATTTTATAAGAATGGATAAGATTGTTTCGTATGTGCGTTTACCGTCACGAAAATGAAATATAATGATGAATGTCGCAAAATATACACACAAACTTTATCCAAAAAATATATTAATAATTTATAGCTTAAAATCGAATATACCTTTTATACATATCTTATTAGTATTAGAAAACAGTTTAATCTTGTAAAAATTATTTACTAACAATGTCATTTGTTATTTAAAAAAGAAAAATATTGTTTAATAACGAATAATTTTATAAAAATTAAATTAAAACTAAGTAAGCAAACATTTAAGCAGTAAGTTACCACCCCCTAAACCAGTGCTAAAGGATTTACCATAACTATTCAATAAGTAAAAATTAAACTTACCTCTCTAAAAAGAACCTAAAATAATTTATTTAAAAAAAATATGAACAAATCGCAGTAACGATGATTTTCTTCTGAATTGATTACTTTATTGGCATATAACTAAATCCATTAATAATGACCTACCATAAATAACAAGCACATATTATATGCAATACTCATTTTGTTTTGAAAGAAGGCTACTTTCGGGATTTATTTATTTTTTTTCTTACAGTGGTTTGCTTCCTGATTGGAACTGAAAGGGGAAATTTACTTTTGTTTTGTTGCAAAATAAACCTCGAATTATCCGGCATGCCGGAAAATTCGAATTTAACGGCATGCTGGTCAACTTTGCTTTTTTTTCCGACATGCCGGATAATGCGGGGTAATACGGTATGTAAAACAAAGGTGGATGTGTGAAATAATTTGTAGCTAATGGTACTTCCGAAAGACTGAATTCTAAGTTTCACGCTTTGCAAATCTTAAGTTTTGCACATATTTAAGCTTGAATGCAGCAATTAAAAGCTGAAGCTCAGCATATCGTAAGGAATAAGTTCTACTTTTTTTTTGTAAAGCATAATCCCTATAAAGCATAAGTTAACATTAAGCTACTTTTTATGTATAGCTCTTTATGAAGCCGCTGCAATGTACTTTGCCGCACCTGCCTTTGTAAAGCGCTGCACCGCGCACTGTTCATCACTTCGCAAAGCATATGTAAAACTTAAGATTTTCAGTTTAAATTTTTTATTAATTTTAAGATCTGTGCTTTTACTACAAGTTTTTATTCTAGATTTTACGTCTCAGACCAGTGTTACAAAACTATTCACTTTTGGGGGAAAAAACCTTGTCGCAACAACATTTATCTATAGCATCAAACTTATTTATAGTCGTGACTTACTTTCGAGTTGTTGACAATTCTTAACATTGGCCTTCCAGTTGCAAGTTTGGCTTTCAATGTCAAAAGCTAGACCAGAAGGACATCGCAAAGCCAGGAGACCTTGCACTGAGCAACGGACGACATCTCGGCAATCTTCATCTGCTGTCAACCTAAAATATTCACTTGGAGATCGGTTTTTGCATAGTTCAGCATCATTTTGTGTATCTGCTGCTACTTGTCGTTTTACCACGGATTTAGCGTCCCCTGAAAAAAATATCAATTGTTTATTCAAAAATTCGTGTGAAAGTAAAGAAAGTAGTCAGTTATGATTGTTATTTATAGCCATGCAACACAAATGAAAGTAATCTCTAAGTAGAAAGTCTTCTCTCCGGCAATTGTTTCATGAGGAGAAAACTCGAATTTATATCTCTTCTTGCGCTGTAGAGAACGGTTGTAGTAAAAAGTGATCGTTAAGTAGAGGATGAAAATGAGCAATGTTTTTTTCAATTAGGAATAAGTATCACAATTATACCAAGAATTTTAGTTAGATTATAGATATTTCTATTAGTAGTCATTTCTTTATAATTACAAGCGTAACACCATACTCAGGAGCAATTTTTTCTTAAGACAGATTAAACCACCAATAACCCTTGTGGCTACGTAATATCTCTTAACAGTCGTAATATAATCTGAAAAGTGATGATAATTTGGCGTGAATAAAATGTATTTGTTTCCAGGGGAAACTCTGAAATTTAATCCCGGTAGCTTAATCAATTGTATAGTAGCATAATCGAGGACAAGTTATCACTAATTGAAAGGGGGATACCATTTGATAAATTTGTTCGTTATACTTGAAGTGGTTTTTTAATGGAAGTGGTGCTCTGGGAGGATTCTGTGTTTTGGGCTTTGTTAGACGGATGTACGAACGTTGTACGTTTGTTATGAAGGATGTGCGAACTGTAAAGTGATCGCAATTCGGCCTGAATAAATATATTTGTTTCTAGGGGAAAATCTGGTTAAGGTAATTTTATTATTGTATGGTAAGCATAACCGACAAATAGTCATCATTAATTGAAGGGGGAATAGTATTTGATGAATTTTGTTCGATATCGGATGTGGTAATTTAAACGGAAGTGGTTTGCTCTGAAGAAGTTAACTCTGTAATTTGGGCTGGGTTAGATTAAGAACTAAGGCTGTACGAACTCATATAAATTCATCAAATATCTGGGTAGAGTTTTGCTACACTACATTCTTCAGATATGCTGAGTTGGGTTTTCGAGCTTGCATAAAATTTGTTTTTACGTAGCATATTCAAAAAGCTGAAGAAAGCGCCGTGTTTTTATGCAATCAAACTTGCATTTACGTAGAGCGAGTAATATAACAAATTAATGTTATAACTGCAAATGTTTAGCGCCGCTGTGATACAATCTCGTAGATCATTTAACTCTCTGGGAAGAGGTGGTGCACAAAGAGCATCCTTTATTAACCCCTATAAGAAAAAACCGTAGGCTGTAAAATTAGTGGACCTAATCAGGGGGAACGTAAAAAATATTTTGCTCCATAATAGCATGTCGCTTGTAACTGATGCAGTTATTCAATGAAACTGGCGCTACAGCATGGTACGGTTCTAGAAAGCTCGAGTGATTATTGGTCAAAACTTTACAGCCTCCTCTTTTAAATACATGTGACAGAATTCAAATACAACATGTAATGCAGAAAATATAGCAATTTGAAATTTTGTACATCTTTTTTGACTCACCCTCTACCAATTGGAAAGCAATTTCTTTTTGTTAATTTGCAAAGATTGTTTCTGGGATATTTAAATTTTTTTGTAATGGTTAAACAATGCAAGCATCTGTTTAGGTAAGAAGTTTGTATTCCTGTAACGATTCCAACTGTAATATTCACTTTTCTAGAATGAGGTTCTGTTTTATTTTTAACGCCAATGCTTCTTTCGTGACGCTAACTTTCTTTCTTATATGCAAGAAACCTGTTAAGAATAATATTTCAACTTGGTCATTAAGACTGAATTAAAATTCATTACTACTGCTAATCTGTTAGTCAAGCATTTTTAATGTCTAGTTCACGCACTTTCAAGCAAACAACAAAACAAATGCTTTAAACCTGTTTTAAATGTTGTCAAATGATGCTAACAAGTTCATTCATTCTTTTCCACTTTATTTTCAAGCTGGGAAAAATATTTTGAAAGAGACGATCTAAATATAAGCCATTCATAGCTTCCTTTCAGCAAGCGAGTATCCTTTTTGAGAAGGATTTTGTTTATCTTACGCATTGTATAGCTAATTATTTTCTATCTATTTCTTTATATTTGTTACACAGGTTTTATTATTTTTTTATTCAAACAAGTTGTTTTTCCCTGGAATGAAAATACTATAAGTTTAAAGGCAAAACCGAACAGAAAAAAGCATAACTGAAGCATTTTGCCATAGGTTCATTAGTTTAGTTATGACTACGGAAGAAAAAAAAGATCTTCATTAATATCAATCTGATTTATTTTTGTTGGAAAACTAGAATTGCAATTGATCCAGCTCAACTTGGTTAAAGAATTTTTTTCATAAACTTGTATGTGTTAATACAATTAGTCTTGAGTTAAAATAAATGAAAAATGTCCTTTATCCCTGCTTAACTGATTCATTTGGTTTCACCTTTATAGGCTGTTTCCAAATTTTTCACGCGAAACGAGGTCTGACAATACTTATCCAGAGGAGCAATAATTACCATGGAGTATTGTCGCATTTCATCTGAGAAGCAAAGAAGAATAAAATTTGGATTTCAATCTGAATTTACAACAGGTTTGCCGATACAAATGAACAATACCAAAAGTTGCGCAAATTCACTAATTAGAGCTGTGATTATCAACCTGTGGTCCATGGACCACTAGTGGTACGCAAGCAATTCTCATGTGGTTCAAAAACAGTTAGTGAAAATTAATGTTTATCATTTATAAAGTTGTAATTAAATCTATTTTAAGAACATTTTTGGATTTAACTCATTCACCTAGCATACTTGTTGTTAAATGATATCTTTATCGTATGTGGTCGCTTAGAAAGGTACCAAGTGCTCCTCAATAGCTGAGATCCACTGATTTAGAGAAAAACTTAAAGCAAGTGCTCAAAAGAGGCATTTAAGCGTGTTGCTAATTTAAAACCTGCACGATGGGTAAAAGTCTGACTTTGATTTCCTACTGAATCATATCTGAACAAATGAGGACTAATGTTCGAAAAGAGAACGCATCCTGTTTCAAAAATGTTCAAGAGGTGAAAAAAAGAGGGAGAGAATTAGTCTAACAGAAAAATCGTTTTATCATGTATTCTGAGTACAAAACTGAGGATAAAGGCATAACAGATTATGTTTCAAAGTAAGAAATTTTCATATAAAAAAATCAAGATATATCGCGATTTCAATTTTGGATACGTATCGTTTTGTTAGAAAAGTGAGAAAATGGGTTCTTTGAACGAAAACCATAATGTGGATGGCCCCAGCTTTAGCAAACTCTAATATATCACCACCTCATAGCCTCATACCGAAGTATTTAACTCTAAATTTAGTGGATTAAAATTCGGAGAATTTGAACTCGAGTACATTTGAAAAAAAAAGTTTTCATTAAACAACGTTCAATCAAAATATGTTCCCTTTTGTTCGAAAGACTCTGAAAAATTTTAAGGGACTGTTTTTTTACCTTTTCAAAGAAAAGCCAAATTTTACCCTTGAATAAACTACTACTTGTTCCGTTTCGACTTAGACTAAGGGCTTCGAATAAGTTCATCGGAATGATGTAGAAAATGTCAAAAAAAAAATTTCTTTAAAAGGTGCCCCTGTTCTTTTTGACAGATTACTCCTAAAATATGACTGCTGCTTTTACTATAAACTTGCCAACGGTATATTTACTTCATAGTATTGCTTAGAAATTATACTACGAGGCGCTGGTGAAAATGACTTTCAGGGCGTTGACTTGCTCATGTTGGCCGCATTTTCTCTCTTCGAGTGGAATGCGACTCTATGTTTCATGGTAATTACTACTCGTCAGGATGGATACCATCACCTCTTTCATTAAAAAAAAAATGAATCGCCCTATACACAAAAAACTTCTCCTCACGCCGAAGCTTTCAATTTTGCTCTCAACAAATTCAGTTATTTGGTTATTAATATTTATATTTTTAACTTCTTATTATGAAACGTATGAGAGTTTTTGAACGATTATTTTAGCTGTAGAACTGAACTAAATTTGGCTTTAAATTTGATTTTATTCTTAACTGATATAGCCTTCCAGAACTGTCCATCAATCCCAATAAATCTTTGAACATACATTAAAAACTTCGCAACCTTCTACAAACTTAAAAAGGATGAAGTTGAAGCACCAATGACAATAATAATAATAGCAGCAATATGTTTTCCTTATTTCAGTATACAAGAATCTGTTCTCAATAAAATTGAATAAAATACTACTTGATTAGGCAAAATATTTGTTCACATGAATCAATCTCAAACAGTTTAGACTAACGAGTTTTTCTTGTGTTACTGCTGACACTGACTTAAAGCTAAATAATTTATTGCGTTCATAATTTTATGCATGTTATTTTACTGAATTTAAATGCTTTGATGCTAATATTAGTAATAGCAATGTGGCACTGAAATTGCTAAAAAATATTTTTTCTTGAAACAATAATTGATAGCGAACCATACGTTCATCACTGCTAATTATATGTTCAAGAAAAAGTAAAAATTAACCTTTTAAGAATCATTATGGGACATACATATCCCCTAAGTTCAAATTGATATTATAAGTTATTAATTACAAATAATGTCTGCATTACATTTTTTCATGTTTTTGAGCCATTACAATCATAATAGTTTAAAAAACAAACTAGTTTTTTTTTTTTTTTTGAAAACACCACAAACACCGATTTTCTACAGCAAAGCTTATGTTCTCAAAGGTTTAATAGTCTAAAGAAGGGATTCTTAAAGTGAGAACCGGGCAGCTCCCTGGGTGCCTCAGAGAAAGACGAGAGATGCAACGAAGTGTTTTATCAATATTCCCAGGGGTGCCCCCCTAAGAGCAATGGTGCACCCCCGTAAATGTCGCGAAGACCCCCCTCCCAAAAAAGAGAAAAACACCCCTCAAAACAACCCCTCCTGAAAATTTAAAAGCGCAGTCTGCCCCATGATCCCCTCCCCCCCCCCCCCAAGTGGGCTCCCCTGATATTTCATACGTATTATAAAAAGACGAGGGTGTCGTGAGAAAATCTTAATGCTCCAAAGGGTGCAGCTAATCAGAAAAAAATAGCAACCCTGGGTCCTGGTCCAAAGCAATTGCTTTTAAACTTGAAATATTAATACGATTAAAAGTTCGAAAATGATCTCATGAAAATAATAATAAAATATTTATTACCAATATTTTTAAATCATAATTTTTAAATAGTAATTAAATATTTAGTACAGCACTAGCACAATTCTGCAAAGTTAATTATGCAGGTTCCCGTGAAACATGTAAAAAAAACTTCTTTTTATCAAGGATTTCAAAACAAGAGTAGACGAGAGAAGCAAATATCACTATCTGAACATCTTCACGTGTGTTTAAATGAGCTTGTTATTCAACTGTAACCAGACAGTATTGAAAAGTTCTGAATAAGAGGCGTTTTCAAAAGCATGTTTTCAATTGTTATATTTGTTCTGCCAAGAGGAGATGGTGTAGAATAAAGACTTAAAGATAATCGCACATTGACCCGGTTCGATTTCTTTAGAAAGGCGACCTATTAAGCCGAGAACCGAAAAGATCCAAGTTACTTCTGGCGATTAAGAGAACAATTAATGATTGCGTAATTATAGAAGAAAGATTAAATAATGTTTGAGCGCATCACGTAATCGTATTTGGAGATTTTATGATAGAAACGAAGAAGCTCAGGATTTAGCATATTTTTATCAATAGCATATGATGAGTCATGATTTCAAAGAGAAGAGTTTTATTTAACACGTTAAATGCATTTATGAAGAACTCCCAATCAGGCCACGCGTGCAGTTCAAAGGTATTAAAGGACAATTGCTTTTCTACTTGGAGAAGTTCAAATAAATCCATGAAAGTATTTCCCAAATAATATTTAAGTATATTAATTATATCATCCTTACTTACAAACATTGACATTTTTTAATTTCATATCAAATTTCATAATGTCAGTCTCCGATGAAACCCACGGTTTGACCGGAAATTTCATCGTCACGCAACCTGAACGAAAAGTTCAGTATCAATCACTGGTGACTGGCATGACACTTAATGTGTTAATCTGTGACATAATCCTTCGTATTTTTACACTTGCATGTCATTAACGTTCATTATCGAACTTGAATAACATGCAAGTGTAAAAATGTGTTATTTGAATTATTCAAATGCGAACTTAGTTAAGTAATAATTTTTGGTGCATACAAAAGTTTTTCAAAGCAGTTAAATTTTAAATGATCTATTCTGAACGTGTTGGTTTTAAAGATTTTCTTTGATTAGAATTCAGAATCGTACAGTGTTTGAGTTATGAAAAAGAAATGGATAACCATTTTTCGACTATAATGCGCAGTACCATAATACTATATTGCAGTAAACCTTCAAAAGTGTCTCATATATTTAATTCAACTATATGAACAAGATCATGCTTTTTTTTGCAATGACATTTGCTTAGTTCACGATGCTAAACGTGCGAATAAACCTGGCATTATGAATAATATACTATATTTACAGAATATTATTATGAATAATGTTCTGTAGATATAGTATAACTTCGATTTAACGATTTCTTAAAGTTAATAATACATTTCATTGGTCTGAATTTAACTGCATTGAATGTATATGCTCTTCGGTTTAACGATATCCTTGATTTCACGAAAACTTTTTCCATTCGATTGGCAATCGTTAAATCGGGGTTATACTGCAGCTGATTAGGTGCGAGCCGGGGTAAAACAGCTACACTTTATGCCGAAATAAAATGTCAAAACGTGGAAAAATATTTCTAACTTTTCCACTAGATGTAGCAGCAGTCTAAAACTGCTACATCTCTTGGACATGCCAGAAATAATTTTTCCCATCTTATTTCGGCACATAAATGCAGCTTACCCATTCCTCCCTATTCTCCCCTACTATCGGGGAAGACAACCTCTCCAATTCCATATAGTTTCCCAGTAATCAACCATGCATGTTTGTACATAAAATGCTCATAGAGCAATATCCATCATACACCCATGTAATCTCCTGCAAGGCAATTTACTGTGTTTCAAAAAACACATTTGACAATTGCAATCCTACTCATTCTAGCGTATCAATCGTTTTATTTCCTCACAACGAGCCACGAAGTTTGACTAAACAACCTAACAGGAACAGAAACCTTCCAGGAGAACATCATTGTTGTTGTTACTTAGCATGCATATATTGATGAACGAGAGACTTATCGTTTGGGCAATGAGCTTTCTTTCGTAAACGAAAGTACAATAATTGTCACTGTTTTTATTGGTCGAGCCTCCAGCATAATGACATGCACGTTTGTTGTCTGGTAAGGCGTCGGCAAATTCCGAAGTTGTGTATTGTTGGTGATGGTATTTTGCGTGGTTTTCGAAGCATGACGTCAAGTGAACGCGGAACCACGACGAATCTAAAGCGTGCCTATGTGGGTCAGGGTGAGAAGATGATCGTAGTGAGAGGTGGAACCCGTCTTTCGAGTCCAAGCTGGATTCGAATGGGGACATTCGAAAAAGCCCGGCTGGCCTCGATTTTAGACGTTACGAAGGAGAAATAAGAATGACGAACTCGCCCGAGGCTGAAAGATCACGAGCAGATATTTTCCAATAAGCTTCACAAATCAAAATAATTTCTACAACTTTCAATTCCATCTAATAAGCAGTTATACTTTTCAGATTTAGCTTCAACCGATTGTTTACTGAAACGTTTCTAGAAAGTAAATTGCATGCAAGTTCTTAATTGTTCTTCTATTCGGTGCTTCATGTAATTTTGAACGTTATTTGTAATGCAACAGATAAAAATTCTCAAAATTCTCAACCGGAAAGAAAGAAGAACCTTGTACTTATTCAGTCAATGACAGAACTGGAATTTCAGAGAGTTTCACCTTTAATTGCCTTTCACGAATTAAACATTAACTTATTAAAACATAATTTGACTTCCTTGTTTGTATTTAGGAGAATGTTGTTGAGATTTAGGTAATGTAGGGAAAACGCCCGACAAATGTTAAAATTGCCAGATTCAGTGAATAAAACACAAAACAGATCTTTCAAATTTCCACTTTTTAGAATTCCTTTGTGCATACAAAATTCATTTTAACTCAAGCATGACATGAAACTAATTCGCAGAATAACTCTGTCAATTGAATTTGCAATTTTAGTATTTTGTACACCATCTCTGATATCGAGCGGAAAATTTTATCAGCAATTTTTGTGTTTTTTTCCTTAGTTTAAAATTTCACTGAAATACCATGGTTATTTCAATGGTTATAAAAATGATACATTTCATATCAGAATATGGTTTATCTTTCATTTTTTTATGGTGAAAAGTTTTAATGTTAATTATTTTCAAGGAACATCAGAAAAATGTTTAGTTAAAAAAGTGAGGAGAGCATTGCTTGTTTTATCTTCACAAATCAATAAATTAATTTTTGAAAATTAAAATGTGTCAAAAGTTATGGGTATTGCCGCTTTTTCGCTACTAAAATAATAAGTAAGCAAATTAAGTGGAATCGACTAAATTCTTGAATTAGGATGTCAAGGAAGTCCCATGGAAGGATTTTGGTGAGTAATTAATGTTGTGCTGGAAAAACTCAATTTGTTTTCCTAATTTCACATTCCACTGAAACACCGAGGTTATTTTCCTTAAAAAATAAATCATTTCTTATCTGAATATGGTTTGTCTTTCATTTTTTTTACGATGACAAACTTAAAAGTTAATTATTTTCAGGGAACGCTTTAAAAAAGTTTAGTTCAAAAGAAGAGGAAAGCATCACTTGTGTCACCTTTTTTCATCCACTAATCACTATTTATACATCTCTTGACCCCTCTGGGATTTTCAAAATTACGTTTGAATAAAAAGAAAAACTGCAGCTTATTCGATAAAAAAAATGAATACTTTCAAAGTTTGTTTTAATAACTTTTCAACGAAATTTGGTTGTTGTCTTGTGCCAGCCAGGCTGGCAATTTGGGGGGCGCTGCTTCACTTTTCCAACTGTTCCGTAATTTGGTTCAAGTCCGACTTCCACAGTACACACATGCCATAAGGACCCGTTTATAGGGTAAACAACCATTCACAGCACAACACATTCACACAAAGAAAGGACAAGGACAGGAGAGACAAAGAACATCCATACCCGGGCCAGGATTCGAACTTGAGGCCTCCCCATCGCAGTCAGACTTCTCTGACCACTAAACAAAGTGGCCGACATAAAATTTAGTAAAAATATATATATTTTTAAATATATTTAAAATACCTTTTAAAATAAATCCCTTTAGATTTTTTTTTTTTTCAAAAGTTCTCGAAGTTGAATAACCCACTGACATACCACCATAAGACACCATAGTCCGTAATGGCACATGAAATGAATGAAAGCTTGAAGAACTTAACCGCAATGGCATTTCAATTGACGTTTCGGTCACATCAAAATCTAAAATCGCTCTTGAAATGAGGGACGTCTCCCGGATGTCGTTGTATGTCAAGTGGGTTAAATTTATTGCGAAGTTATGATAACTAACTATTTTTTTTTTCAAAGTTAAGAGGTTAAAGTACTTTATGTGCCCTTCAACTTATCACAGCATTCTCTTACGTTGTTTTATGATGCAAGTAATTCGATTATTTTCAAAGTAGCATTTAAATATCGATTTCCTATTTCATTGGGCTATACACGTGTAAATGTATTTTTATTCTGTTGATGTCTAAATTCAGGAAATAAATATCACACTACCTGAATTCTGGTTTGCATTTTAGCAGGAAAACATGTTCCTTGGCTCCCAGGCTCGAAACTTCCTCCTGTCCGAATACAGGAAGCTGACCTCTTGTTGTATTTCCTCTTGTAAAAGTGAAATGAGAATGAAGATTTTATTTGGAATATGGGGTGTGCGATGGGAATGCCTCGAGACAAGAAGTCGTTTTGGGATAATTAGATCTAGAAGATAATCGGCGAAAGTATTTTTATTGCGCGAAATTGATTTGTAGCGTCTAATAATTTTATAGTGCTTTATAACTTGCTCCAGTGCTGTGTAAAATGGAAATAAAAAAGGAAAAAAAGAAATACTTCCCACGATTATTTGCAGTTCATACTTCATTGAGTTTAGTTTTGTATAATCAAAATGTAATTACTGTTCAATTACATATAATTTCACTGAAACATTAAAGTTCATCTCATCCACATTTTTTTTTCTCACTTTTGTTTCAATATTTGATACTATCACTTTTAACCTATAGTAGCTGTAAACTCAAATGCAAGGCAACATAATTCACATTGATGTATTTGCGTCAAAACATTAATAGCTGTTTTCCGAGACAGCCCGCGATTTTTTAATGAAGTTATAATAGTTTATTTATTTTGAAATTCAATTAACTAGTGCGAAATGTTTTTTAACGTGTTCCTTTTTCAGAATAGAAATAAGTTTTTTTTTAATAACATGACTTTTTTAGTCGGTCAGTAACATCAAAGAATGTGTTATTCAAGGAATGAAGAATGTAATTGCGATCTGGGGGGGGGGGAATAAATACTTTTCTTTGACGTAAAATTACAAACAACGGAAGGGCGGAGACGCAATACGCAGTCCCACTAGAAAAATAACAATATATAACCGAAGAATTCTTGGATGTTTCTAATTTTTCTGCTGGAAGTGTTGGATATTAATTAATCCTTCACAAGACTACTTTTAAATGGCATATCAATATTAATCGAGTATTAAGAGCATTCAAACAATTACGCATATGCTTTTACTTATTCTGAAAAATTTCGGCCATTCTACCTCTTAACACCCGTTTTAAATAAAGTAGTAGTGATGATAGAGAAAATGAACATAAAATATGACACAGAAAATACGGTTTTTATAGCGTCTTTCAATCGATAAAGCTGGTTTCAAAACGGAAACAACAGCAACAAAAATTCTCTCAAAGTTCCCCGATTAATTTTCTTGACTTCCAAAATAATCTTATTTCAACAATGTGATAACTGTAAGGAACAGCAGTCAAAAAATGCGTCTCGAATTTCTTTCGAATGTGTTAAGTTTGTAAGACTACAAATGAGTAATTTATCAATGGGAACCTATCCACTTTTTAGAAAATTTAATTTTATGACATTTTCTAAATCATTCAGATGACCTTTATCAAATCACTTACTCTCAAGAACTCCAAACGTGGAAAATCCTATTTTATTTAAGAGTAAAGTGATTTTTTGATCAAAAGGTAACAAATTCGTCCTCTGCACGTTTTATTTTGAACAAAAGGGGACATATCCTGAAAGAATCTGCTGTACAAAGAATTTTAGATCCAAAGAAACACATGTCCAAAATCCTCAAATTTTAATCCACTACTTTTAGGTTCACGTACTTCGATAAGAGAATATGAGAAGGTGAAATATTAGAGTTTTAGTGAAATTCGACTTTTCAACATTCAGGTTTTCCTTCAAAAGGGCACAAATCCAAAACTAAGATGGTGATATCTCCTTGTTTTTTTGACACAAACATTTCTTACACTAGGCCATGATTTGCTGTGATTTTGTGCTCAATTCTGTACCCAGAAAAGTTGATAAAACTATTTTGCTCTTACCCTAATACATTTTTCTCAGCTAATGAACATTTTTGGAAAATGGATATGTTCCCTTTTGATAAATTAGTCCTCAAATAATGCAGTAATTTTTCTTGTGGTACGTCTAAAGCCAAGTCTACTCATAATAGCGTTTGAAAAGGACCCTTCTAAACGCATTGTTACAAAATAAGTCTCGTGTAACAATTCAACTCTGATTTTATGGTCTAGTAATATACAGACTTAAAAGTGAACTTAAGAATTGACATGGAAAATCATTTTTGATACTTATTGCTCCCTTCAATCTCTGTTTCCTTCCAAACGGAAGAAACAGCAACAAAATTCATTTCTCACAATGTTTGTGTGCCACTATGAGCAAAGATAAACATTGAAAACGGTGCTTATTACATTTGATGTTGTACCTGGACAGTATAAATATTGCAAATGCAGATCTTAAAAATATTCCTTACATAAAAGTGCGTACACACCCAAAAAAAATTGCGCATGAGTTGCGAGTTTTCGTACGCTGATACGTTTTATAGAATGATGTAAATGATTAACATTTCAGCAGAAATGTAATTTGTGGGTGCTTTTGCACCAAACGTTAACATTTGCTTTTGCACCAAACGTTAACATTGTGCCGCAGGTAGTTGTTAGAAGTTACTCTAATTAACGGCAAATTGGAACCAGACTACTACTTGTGATACTTTGAATTTTCAAAAAAAAATGCCTTTAGACTCATTCGTTGCCACTAAAGTGTCTGAGTTTGCAATGGGACGTGTTATACGCTTTACAGAAGCAGTTTTGTTGAACCGACATATGAGGCAACATTTCACTCAAAGCAATATGATAGCTGCACGGTCTTGGCAACACCAGAAAAGGCATTGCCAGCTGCCGCAAAGGTTTAGGACACTTCCTCATCCCAAATGCACTAGAGGGTTCAGAAATTGAAAGGACCGCAATCCTTACACCAACCGTCGCTATCCTCTATTGGCGAACAAAGCAAGTGCCGTCTGCCTTTCCCTAGATATCAATAAAACTAAGCAGTGTCCAACTGCAGGCGTTTGATCTTCAGTGATGAATCTCACTTTTTTCTCATCATCAGTTCTATGACACTATGCTGCTTCTTAATGCCGATGATCCCTTTATACGTATATGGAGACAGAATGGTTAGTGGTTCAGTTCAGCGTTTGGTTTTAAGAGACACACTGCCATAACAGCTTTTCTCCACAACACCTTACCTCTTAGCTTTCAGCCTTAGGTTTAAGAGGTGGGGTGTTGCGGAGAAAACCTGTGATGGCAGTGTGCCCCTTAACACTAAAAGATGAACTGAACCACTAACCCTTCTGTCTCCAGATATAAGGGATCATCGGCACTGAGAAGCAATATAGTGTCACAGAACTGATGATGAGAAAAAAGTGAGATTCATCACTGAGGATCAAATGCCATAACAGCTGGCAGAGGTGTCCATCCTTCCCAAGAACGAGACCCCGACCCCTTTAAATTTCAATGGAGCAGTCTATGCCATGACTCCCCCCCCCCCCTCCCCCAGGTGAGCCTCCCTTACAGCTGGTATGACAGTCTAGGAAGGAAACTGCTGAGACAGCCGATTACCTTTATGACCCTATTCACCGGCTGAGTTGAACTATAGTAAGAAACCCGAACCGTCAATCGACCTCTTCTTCAACCAATCAGAAAGTTTCACTAGGTGGCATAATTCATATTACGATTCATAATGATTCCATGTATTCGAATATATCACAATCAAAAGCTTAAATTTAAAATTACGAAAATAAAGTGCAAATATATGGGTAAAAATATCTCATTTGCACTAATGGATTAAGCATAAATAATTTTAAAGTTCCGTAGTTTTGATTTTATAGAATTCTGCAATGAGGGGAAAAACTGTTTAAGTTTTATTTAATGATACATAAATATATGGTGTTTTATGACATACAATAATACTTTAGTGATATTTAGATAGATTGCACATGCACCAGCGTTGTAAAGAATTAATATGCATGCAACTTAGATTTTTTTAATGATGCAAAAAAAGAGGGAGGACAAAGCGGCAAAGCAGAAAAGCATGGTTAATCTCGAATACATTGCAAGAATAATTATAAACACGTTTTGAGGAAGGAGGAGAGAATGACCACATATTACAAAAGACTCGTTCAACTTTTAGCCTGTCCTGCATAATGTTTTCTTACGTCAAGGTAAATAACTATTGAAGAGCACAAAAGAGCCTGTTTCATTAAAAACAATTTGCTTTTATGTAATACTATTGCTAAGTATTATTATGTAATGCTTAATACTATTGCTGACAGCGTGGGTTCATTTCTGTAATTGAATCTTTTACTATCGAAACATTATTTGTAGAGTCTCTTATTGGAATAGCTGCAAAAAAAAATTATTCAAGTATATTTTGGAAATCCGCTTTTATTCAGTTTTTTGGATTAATTTTAATCAAAATGTGTAAAGCATTTTGTATTGCATTTAAATAAACGATAATTTTTTATGAGTCAGGTACATATAATGCAACCATTTCATCAGCTAACACTAGTTTAAAAAAGAAACGTGCAATTTATTTTATGAAGTAGAGAAACATGAAGATAAAATTTTTACAAAAAATGTTGGTTATATGAGAATTGAATTAAAACAATTTACATTCTAACTCTATAATATTGATTCACATGAAGTGAGGTCGATTAAATGACAGGTAACATATTTAATTATTTTTAAGCAATAAAAATACTCCGCAATTTCTTCACTAACATAAAACCGTGCAAAGAAAATGTTTTTACTGAACTCTTTCTTTTTTCTTTGTGAATTCTTCCAATTTCTAACAGTAAATACAGAGAATGTAATATTCCCTCTTTAATACGAACATGCTTTTTCCTGTGATAATTCGTTTAAAAAAGAGTCCCAGTGAGTATTTCAATAACAGAATAAAAGAGACTTAAAACTGACTTTCTTAAGTTGTAATATATTGGAAAATCTATTGTTTTTCTTTTAAAAGAAGTTTCTACATTTATGTGAACTCACTGCTAACTTTTAATATTGGCAAAGTTCGAACTAGACTTTGAGATTATTTTCTGACGCCGAGATTTAGGGAGAACCTGAACTTGATTTAATAAGGATAGTAAATTTATCGTACAACAACTGTGAGAAATAATTATCTTTGGGGTAAAAGTATAGGTAAAAACCAGCAACGATAAACAATCAGAAGTATGCAAGACATTGCTAACATTTGATTTGGTAAAATTTGTTGTATGTCTGTACGTCCACCATCTCACAGCATTCTGCACTGAGACGGAATTTAGATTCCCGAGGTCCTCAAAAATCAGGTCTGCGATTGTTTTGCATAATTATGCCTGCTTAACGTAGTTGAGTTTGCTTTTACGGACAAATATGGTTTCATAGCGTAAAAGTACTGAATATAGGAGTACTCTCTGTTTTACATCTAATGTAACTAAGAAAAAATAATGTTGAGCACAATAATTCAATATATTCAACTGGCTTAGGATCATTTCAGTGCACAAGTTTAAAACTCCTATAACGTAGTACCACAAAAAAAAAAAAAAAAAAAAAAAAAAAAAAAACGCATAGAAAGCAACTATTTGCATTTCAGACATCAATTATTTGAACTTCAAATAATTTAATTTCTGTTTCGGATTACCGGCACCGTATATGCCTATAAAAATGCCTATTTAAGGTATTTTTGACCCCGAACACAGTTTTCACCCCGTCATTGTTCCGAAATAATAACCCTGCTCAATACACACACACAAAACCATTTTCATCTTCACTTTCACTTCTCTATTGTTAGTATTCTGATAAAGAAACTTCGGCACATACTGCTTTATTTTGCTCGATATTGCGCTCTACTTGATATTGTGCAGTTCGCCAGCTTGGTTATTATTATTTCATTATTCAAACCATGCATTAATTTTGCTTGAAATCCGATAAATACTAAAAAAGTACGTGTCCATAATATGAATCAAAGTTTTCCAACTATCATTTTTCAAAAACACATTACATACCTTTTTTCAATGGTTTAAACTATTGTTTCTCAACAAACGAGATAAGTTTCCTTTACATTGGAACCTTTGCTCTCAAAATGTACAATTTATTTCAACATTCATATATTAATAGAGCAAAAGTATTATGTAATTCATGAGCAAGTTACAAGAGGTTGACTTTGGATGTCCCGCACGTGACGCACGCAAATAAATGAATTTTCAAATGATAAAATTGTTTAACAAACATATAACTGTGTCAGGGCTTTCCTTGTATCAAATTTAAAGACTAAAAAATATGCTTACCCCTGTTTGATTAAAATATTAAGAGATATGACAAAATGTTGATGAAATTAAAACGTCTTTTTGTCCCGACTCGAATGACTCGAAGCATGCTTGAATAAAATCACTTTTGTTTGCTGTAGGAGTAATATTATAGTCAAAGGTCAGGGAGAAAGAATACACAATTTACTTACTTACTCAGTGGTTTTATATTCTAGGATTGTATAATATTTCGATTCGCCTAATTATTTCTTCTTTGATAGAATCGGCAATTAACATTTGATGAAATCGGTAATCAGCATTTTAAATGAAAGTGTTTGTTTAGCTAGAAGAAGAGTCGATTACTTGAAGGAAGCTGAATGTGAAATTAAGGATTTATTTTAATCTCAAAAGAAATGAAAAATGAAGAAACTTTCTCAGGGCCGGTGGGGGGCGGGGCGGTGGGGAGCCATGTCAGTCTAATCGAAAATTTGGCCCTTCGAGGAGACATGCTCGGAATCGGAGTGGTATAAATTTTTTAGTTTCTATCTGGTTGAGGGAGCTCGGCGATCAAATTGAAAAGGCGCCTATCTAGGCTCTTGGCGGCCTTGTACTTGTTATGAAAAACCACAATATTAATGGAGACGACAGGTAGTAACAAAATAAAATCTCAGCTTTATCATGGCTTTGAGAATAAACTTCATATGCTATTAATTACTTTTTTAACTGCATAATTATTTTATAAACAATACATCAGAAGCCTCGTCCAAGCGGGTACGGGGGAGAGTAAAACACTCTCTCTCATGAAGAAAAAAATTAATTAGTTCATAAAAACTGAAAGCGTCTCTATGAGTCTGTTTAATAACGTAGTCTTTGTGTTCTAATCATTATCACAATGTTTCAAATTAATACCACTCGTTGTTAGAGCATTGTATAGGGATTAGAATAAAATTAGTTTAAAATGTTAAAAAGGATATTTTACCTAGTAAATTAATACACAATGTTTCTGCACTTTAAAGCAAGTTAATTGGGTTTAAGGACTCCAACAAACATTTTAAAATAACCTTATGAGAACTTTTTCATTAAAAATTGTACGAGGGGAAAGGGGACACTTTTTACTCTCCTATGTTCCCTCCAAAAACTATTTCTGTATTTGCCCCTGTAATAAATAATCATAAATCGAATTCAACGAAGTGGAAATTTCATGAAACACTAAAGGAGTGTAGGGAAGCGGGAAGGGGGTTTGGGGAGCTTAGTGCAGAATGCAGAAAGGGGGAGGGGCGTTTTCTAAGAGATTTAATATTAGGCTTACCATTTTTATTACATCGCAGATTTACTCTTCCTCATCAACTAGTATACCTGCACTTGATAGTTTTCATTTTCATAAAACTGAAATGTATACCAAGTTTTATCAAATTGCTCATTATTTTGTGTTTGCCAAAATACATTTAACTTTTCTCCAAATTTCGGAGAAAGCCAATACAGTACCTAAACGTCCTTTACAAACTGTCTTACATCGCTCTGTTATAGCTACCGATCCAAAAGGTAAATTATTTTCATTGTGATTTTTTTCGTTAATTTCATTGTATTGTGGTTGATTAATTTTAATGCCTCTAGACGTTAGTTTCTATTTCTTCAAGACGCAGCAAGCTAAATGATAAAATAATCTCTTCTATCTCTTTGTAAAACAAACTTTTAAAGGTAACGAAGCATCTTTTTTTAACTGCTTTTTTTTTAATTTTAAATGGTTCTGCAATGCAATTTATTTTCCATAAAAATGTAGGAACTCTCTAAGATTATTATACAACTTAGTTTTATATATATATATATATATATATATATATATATATATATATATATATATATATATATATATATATATATATATATATATATATAAAGCTATTTTATGGTTTACCAACAAAGCAGAACTTTGTGGTTTTGATTACCCTAAAACATTGTCAAGAACTTTCCCTAACCACAAGCATTTTCTAAATGCTTATCAGAGCATAAACACTCGATCATTTTAAAATTTAATTAGGCGAAGATTATTTCTTTTTCAACACTTTAAACAATTAGAGGAAAATGTATTTTTAATGCCCTAGTAAGTTATTTGAAGAAGAAAAAAAAAACAGCCCCAAGCCCTATATTTTAATTTTGAACAATGTTGCTTTTAATACTTCCTTAAAATATTTATTTTCACTATTATTTAGTAACAGATAACTACACTTTTTGTAGTAGTTAAGTGAATGTGTTTTCTTGTTTTGAAGCAGGAAAATTTATACTAAATATTTACTCTTAATGTTAAAACAAATGAGTAACATCATTTAGAATATTTCATAAAGCATTGATTCGCTCTATCAAAAAGTAGGTAACTACAAAAAAGTCTTAAGTTTTTTATACACAAGCTGAGGACTGACTTACAATTGTTATTATTTGTAACTATGGTGCAATAAATGAATGGTAAAAGGATGCTGATAACTTTAGTTGTGCATCACATATTTTAAAAAGGTTATGCTTCAATTAACTAGGCATGACTTTTTCAATTTTTTGTTGTGTTTTCTGTTGGATATATATTTCTCAATTTTCATATTGGACAATTCCAAGCTAATGTTACCTTTCTTCGTCTGGAACGATAAACTAGGCGGGTCGCGCGTAGCTCATGTGTCACAGATTGAGCATTGCTGCTAAGTTATGTCCGTTTTATTTCATCAGATTGACTTGAAAATTTAAAATGTATATATTTCAACTGGTGCAATTAATTCTTTTTTATCTATTACTAATCAAATAATAGTTTCTTACGCATGCAAGTTCTTTTACATCATATTCACTATATGGCGCTAAAAAAATTTTGTGAGAGAACTACTTCTGCATTCCTTTTTGCATTTGATATATTATTTTTATAAATAATTATTAGTTATTTTGTACGGTAACAGGAACAGCTATAAAGGTATGTCTAAAAAACCATAGCTTGTGTTAATCCGGTGGAATGACATTTTGTTGTCTATAACTAATGATATTAAACATTTTTCAGAAAATAACTACCTTTGCCTCACTCTTTCATCATATACAATTCATAACCACGATTTGAATGATTATTTAAAGCTTTTGAAAAGTATAAAGGCTATTGTCCCTTCTGTGATTGTTAGTCTATTGAGATGGAATTTTCCCATTGCATTTAGGTTTCTTTTCTCTTTGAAGAACCACAAAACAGAGAATGGAGCGAGCGTTGAAATTGTCTTTGGTACCAATGTTATATGTGTCGAGTAGTGTATATCCTTGTAAATAGTTTTACTATACTTGATTATTTCAAACTCTTTGCAAATTTACCCTTAGGAACATATTTTCAAAGGACATATTCAACGCTAATGTGGAAAATTAATTCTCAAAAAAGAGTGAAAGTATTTTGAAAACCGAAAACGTGTTGATCTTACTGCAACGCGGTTTTACATCTCTTTAATACACCTAAAAATGCAAAAGTTTTAGACGAAATCTGCATCTTAAGTAAGCCCGTACATCATTGTTGATTAAGCATTTTGAGAGAATTCTCTTCAACCGATGCAAGCTTCACTGATTTCTACCCACAGGTGCTTTTAACGGAAACCAGGTAAATAGAACTATTCTGTTTGCTTTAAATTTAGAGTTTGAACCACTCATGGTGCATTTATTTGATGATAGCATTTATTCTAAAATTGAAATTATTCCTTAAAAAATGTTATATCTTCGCAAAAGAATCAGTGTATTGACGAAAATTGCAGAGCTGGAGGGAAAATGACAGACTCCTACTCCTCGAATTTAAAAGCCTTCGACTCCTTTATCTCCCCGCCCCTAGCCTCCCCGCCAAATCAGCCCGACTTTAAGTCCGAACTGCGGTCTTGGAGGGAAAATAATTGACTCTGTCTCCTACCCCTGGAGTTTTAAAGGCTCTGATTTTGATTTCTTTACTTCAAAATCAGTCAAATTCTGTGCTCCGTAGCTCTGCTTGTAACCAAACTTCCTACTCGAAAGAGCTTAGCTCAAAGGCGTTGCCCTAAATTTCTCAAAGCTCTAAATCTAGAAATACAGCCGAAAATAGATTCTATGAAAATGGTAAGGCCAGAACTTAATTTTTTTAAATGATGACGTAGCACCTTTCAGTAAGTATCGTAACACCTAAAAATAAGAAAATGAGGGAAATTTCCTGTCCTTTAAACGAGCTTGAATTCTGGCCTCAAACACGAAATCTATACACTTAAATCACATTTAGATTAAATGTTTGTTTTCGGGCGCTGTTAAATATTATGGTAGTCTCTTCCGGTTATGGTGAAAATATTTGTAACCTTGAATTAACTCAGTTGTGTTTGGGATCAAAGAGAAGAAAATTCTGAAATTGGTACTATGACAGTAACCGTTATCGGTAACACAAATTTTACCTTACCGCTATTATAACAAATGGCCTCAGCAAGTCTGAAGTCAATTTATCAGAATCAGACTATATACACAGACCTCAGCTTGTTTTACAACACCGAGTCAAGCTTTGGGTGTTAAAACAATTTTGTATGATGCCCTCCACATTTACTCCACACATATCTAATATTGTCATATTACTGTCGTTAAGTATAAATTATTCGTACAGATTTTCTTCTGCTGTTTAGAGACGATATTACATTATTAGGTTTGGGATTAAGATTTATTTCGTGTTTGGGTAAATCAACGATTAAAAACAATGTTATTCCGATCATCGAATTTTTTATTCGATCGTGGATTGAATGCAAATAAATTCAACATTCTTAGCGATGATGTGCTTCTGTGGTTTTGAAGAGATTTCTTTGTTTAAATTTGGAGTTTGAGATTTATTTTATTGTTTATTTAAGTTGGGATGGCTTGTTCTTTAACGTTTATTTTCATGCGAACACTTACTTTTGTTCGCGTATGATTTGTGATCACATGGGAGAAGAATTATTCCTTTCATGATCATGCTCTATACCTCCTTAGAAGAGTGTTTTCATTTCTTTCTAGATCTTGATTGAGATTAATCCGTTATGCATGTAGGTAATGTATTTTAATTAATAAGATTGTTCCATCATGGGGGGAGGGGGTGTTACTTAAATCTCTTTGTTAAAGCATGCAATAATGATACTGAATTATGTGTTGTTCTATCTAGTTGACTATTTGTGTCATAGTTGCTGACATTAACCTGGGAAATTTTCGCTAAATTTTCAGCTAATGAATTAATTTTCGCTTGTAATAGAACTTAACAAGTCCTTATTCTGTAATCCTAACTAACTCGGAAATCTAAAGACAAGTAAATAAATAATAAAAATGAAAATATGTCTAAAAAATGCAAAATTCTTGACATTAAGAATCGAAAGTATTTAAGTTGTTTATCATTTTACACTGAACGCAATAGAAGGGAGGGGGTAGCAAGAAATTTGATATCACGAATTTTGTATGAACATGGTTTTGAAAAGAAGCATGACATGACACAAAAGGGGAGGGGTATGGTGAATTCAACTTTAGGTGACATTTTGTGACAATGAAGGGGGAGAGAGGGGTAAAAAATGTTGGAAAACAGTGTGATACCATTTATGGACAGCCCCTTAATTCATTTAACACATGTGACGATATTAACTAAAAACAAAGAAATTTTTAAAAAATGCAAGTATGCATGCGTGATTTCTTACTGTTTAAGTATTAAAAATAGTAACAGTTAAGCACCGTTATAGTTTTTAAAAATACAGTCTATTTTCACAACAAAGTATTTTTTTTAAAATCAAATCTTTGTTTCTATTGTAATTCCTTCACAGAATTGTGTTATGAATTGTTTAAATATACTACGCTGCATTAGCTTTAAAATGTGTCAACTTGTTTTACACTGTTACTAAAAATCAAAACAAGAGAGTAAAATCATTTTTGTACCAGAACGTTTGGTGTCTGATATGTTTCAATGCAGTTCATACAATCTAATTTCTAAAATAATATGGGCAGTACAATAATCTCATTTAGTGAAGGCGATAATGGAATTATATTTCATAAGTATATTTAATCTTTAGTCACTACCTTAAAATTTTACATAACTTCCAAATAAGTTCATAATTAACAGAAGCTGCGATCGGATGATTGATAGTACGCATTAAACAGAACAACAAAGAAAAAAATGTATCTGAATAAAACTTCAACTTGTTGGAATGAAATGGTGGCACGCTGCACTAATATATTCAACTTTTTTTGGTACTTAAGTATTTGAAATCACAGTAAAAGAGCATTTATTTTTAGAGAAGTTCTAGAATAGTAAAAACTTTGCAGAGTGTTGCCAATTTTGAGCATATAAATTACTGGTTCCAATTAGTAGGGCAAGAGGACTTTATCATAGTTTCGTTTCTCTCTCGGAATTTGATCTAGATCAATCAAACATACGATTTCAAAACAAATCCGTAGCCACGAGCATCCATCATTTTGTTGAAATAAATTTCTATCACGCGTTCAAAAGAATAAAATATTTCTTCGAATTCATTCTAATGTATTCCTAGAAGATATGTTTATTCAATTAATTGAAATAGAATACCCGCTGAGCCACATTCTGATAATTATCATCAATCATTTCTTGGAAAGCGCACATTCGATGGCATTCTTCCTTTTCAGAAGCCGATTGGAAACCAGATTTACGAAGGCGTCATCGTGGAAACATGACATACTGGTTAAACCGCTGGCTGGAGTAAATGAAAATGAAGCTGCTTTTAGGTTTATTAATTATTGGAATATTTCGACGATACATGCATAACATCATGCCTTGGGTCACTACACTGAGTTTGTTTTTAGGGCAATGCAGCTGGGCTAGGACTACGCTTAGATGTTGTTGGATTGTTGCATTTCAGATATCGAGTTTTTGATAGTAGCTTATGCGCGGTTAAAATCGGCTAATGCAGCTGTTCGGAATGCTGTTGTTTAGATGAAATTAGAGTATTGGGACATCTCCCTCTTGAGTTACATTTGAGGTAGTGAGAAGCAAAGGGATGTACTTGAATTTTTGAGTAAGTCGGGTGTGGATTTTGATCCTTAGGTTGGCTTCCATTGAAACGTTTTTCTAAATCATGCTGCACAACAGCACCTACTAGGATTACTATAACCACATCTTTCCACAAAACACAGAGTTTCTTCTTCCATTTTACTAGATAGAATCGAGCCGTTTATTAGAATATCGGTTAAACGAATATCCTGCTTAATGTAATACATTTTCAATGTACCAAACCAATGTAATGTGTTATTCTGATCCCAGTTAATGGAATATCCAGCTTATTAGAATAGGTTTTGTGGCAAAAAGGCTATTCCACTAACCGGGTTCGACTGTATCTTCAAATTTTAAATTTCGACACTTACACCCCCTCTATTTCCTGTTGCTTCGTTTGATCTTGAAGCGCAAATAAAACCTGCATATCGTTGCCTCAGACCAACAGAAAGATTTCTAATCCCAGAAATAACAGTAAGATAGCTTACTATTGCTTTTGAAGCGACGATATGTTGCTGTTAGCAGTAAAAATATTCTGTTGTTCAGACGATACTACATTATTGGGTTTGAGATAAGATTTGTTCATATCAGGCTAAAGATCGATTGAAATCATATTGTTATTCTGATCATCACGTTTTATTTGATCGTGGATTGAATGCAAATTAACTCAGCTTTCCCAGCCGTCAACAATGCTTTGTTTTAGTGGTTTAGAAGGGATTTCGTTATTTTAATTTTGAGTTTTAAGATTTATTTCATTGTTTATTATGAGCAACTAAAATCAGCATTATGTAGCTGTTCCGATGCTTTGACAGCACTAGATTGAGACATCAATCTTTAATTGATCGTAGTTCAAGTGCAAATCAAGTCAACTTACGTAGTTGTTAGAAATGCTGTTTTTTACTGTTTAGCGAATATTTCATTCTTGGAATGTTGACTTAAGATTGATCTGATCGCAATATTTGAAAGATTAAAATCAGCATCTAGCTTCTGATGTTTGGGGGAAATACGATTATCATCGAGTTCTATTAGATTGCGGTTTAGGTTAAAAGCATAGGCAGCTGTTAGCAATACAGTAGTTTTCTTCTTAATAGCACATCGTATTGTTGGAAAAAGCTTATCAATGTTTATTTATTCATTTTTTGTGCGATTGAATTTAACATACATAACAGTTCGGATAATACTAGATTAATATTAGGCAGTCAATTTTTTTTATCCTCATCTAATTAAAATCAACTCATACTTAAATCATTTTAAATTTTTTCCCTATAAAAGACTTCTAAACATTATTTTTGTCTTAAACTTACTAGATTTATAGTTTTTACTGTAAAAAATTTAAAATGCATTCTTCTAAATAACTTTTTTAATCTTGTTATTGCGTATGTCGACGAAATCTTTCCAAAGTTGATATAGATATTTATACAATATATTTAAAATGGGAAGTTTATTTTTAAGAACAACGTTCACAGCTGTTTACCTTTACATTATACATATAGATGCAGTAAAATGAGTATTTTAAATAGTTATCTGTTCACGTTTGTCCGAACTTTGTTAGGTACTAATAATTAACTTTTGGCTTTATGATAAAGTAAAATTGTTGTTTTGTCATTAAATCATATACACTGCTACAAATTTCTGAGCGACATGAATTCGAAAGAAGCTTTATTTAGTTTTAGACAGTAAATATTATGAAACTGGGTCTACAATTGTTATAAGGGAGAACAAAACTGGGCTTGAAATTGTTATTATGATTCATATTATCGCGGATGAAAAAAGTGTTTTCGTTAGTATCGAATTTCGTTCAACTTTCAAATTCTTCGTTCTACAACTGAGTTAGTAAAAGTAAATTTATTTTCATAGAGCTTTTCAGCCACTCAAAAGCATTCTTCTTCGGATTTAATTAAATTGCAAGGATTTTTAATGAAAATGAAACGGCTGGAAGAAAATAAAAAGACTATACCCTAAAACCTGTTTTTGAAGATATGAACATTGCATTTTTAAAGAGGGATTTTCTCCTTTCAGTCCGAGTAGCAGGAGCTCCTTGCAAACTTCAAGGTTGTCTCAGGATGTATTGCAATAGATTTTTATTTTGATACAAATGAGAGAAACAAAAAATGTATGAATGGTAAAAGGTCTGTTTGCGCCAGGATCCGTTTAAGGATGCTCGGGACTTTTTCTTTTATAAAGAAAACTTTCCTTGGTAAAGCATAGAGTTTCTAAGCTGTAGGCAAAGATATAATTTCTATTAGTCCATTTCGCTGAAATTTATTGTCAGCTAACTCAGGAAACCATTGTTGGGCCTACGAGCCGCATAAAACCGGGGCATCAAATAAATGTGGGATTATCGTGAATTAAAAAGAATCCCCATTACAGATGTCAAATCATCATAATCTTCATCATTAATTGTTCTTAACAATATTTCGGTTTTTTGTTCAAGAACAGAAAAAAAAGATTTGCTCAGTTTACGTAAAAATAAAATGATTAATAGCCAGAAAACATACTAGACACAGTTTGATCACCCCCAAAACGCATCTCCTTAAAAATATTTTTCCTAAAACTATTATGATCTATTCAACAAACACGCAACCATTGTCGCTATTGATAACTGCTGGTGAATCTTGAAGTAGTCTTTATCCAACTTCCTCAAGTTCTGTTAGTAATGAGCTTAAAATGTTGTGATTAAATAAAGAATTTTCGTGCGACTATTCTTTCGTTACTGATCAAACAACACTTGTTCTGCGATTGCAACAAGTCTTAGTTATGTTGACCTACTCACAGTTGCATCAGAAATATAATGATGTTTTTAAGATACGGTCATTTTTATGATTTCTAAACTGTAGTAAGTTTTTGATTTTGCCTTCTTGTTTTCGTGTAAAAAAAAAGATTACAAAAGGGTTTTTTTCTTGCTGTGTTATGCAACCTGATGTGAAATTTTTTAAGCTTTGCTACAGGTTTTACTTTTCTCCTTTCAACAAGTTAAATTATTTTTACAAAGTTATATTTATTTATACAAATAGGAATTTAACTAGCCAGTCAGACAATATTTCTGTATCTAAATATTAAACATTTACGGTTTCTCAACATAATTTGAAGGGCTTACTGCACAAAGGCTGTAGCTGCAATTTCAGTGTTTGCAAAACGTCCGCATTAGAGCTTAAAACATCAATTCACTCTTTTTTTTTCATATTTTAATAACTCCCCTTGTATGCTTCTCAGTACAGTTATACAAGAGCAGTCATGAATTAAAAATGTGATTTGGTGTTTTAAACTTTAATGCGAAGGTTTTGAAAATTGCAATTTGAAACTACCACTTTTTTGCGGCAGGTCCTTCAATTTTTATTTTCAATCACATGATGTAGTCCAAAAATTTAGAAGTTCAGTCATTAATGTTCCAATTTCCGTATTCACGTAAAAGTTGTCATTGAAAAGGCTGTTCATTGAAACCCTTAAAAATAGTTTAAAACCTTAAAGTCATTAATTTACCGTAACATAATTACGCGTGCGTAATCTCAGGGATACTATTGACGTTATTCAACGACATTGTCTTGCCATCCCCATAAGCTCAGCATTTTTCAAAACTGTGCCCTTCAGCTTTGGATATTGTTGATAATCGAAGGCCATTATATTGAGCATTTTTGAGAAAGATAATCATCTCTTCCATCGGATGAGTTGTAATGCTACTTATCGCTTTTGTCATCAGTTTAAGAATTATCTTCTACCTTATGTTTTTTTTTAAATTATGGGTTCATTAAAAATCCATGTCATTTCAAACACGTGCATTACTGTTTACGTTTAAAATATAGTTATTTTATGAACTATTGAGTGTTTCGGAAAAAAATATAATTCAAAATAATCGTTGTTTTTCTTTTGCTTCCAGTCAAAATCTCTCGGTACCTCAGACGAATCAGATATATAGTGTCTCTCTTTTATTGTCAAATTATCCATAGCGGTATTAAAACACCATAAAGAATGTAGCAAAAATACATGCTTCAACCAACAAATTTCAAATTTGAAATGATTTTGAATCACGATTTTTAAAATAATTAGCGGATTAACAAGAAATAAAAATTGCGCAGGCCTTGAGCATTAGTAGGTAAGCTGTTCTTAACTTTCTTCTGGATCATTGTGGGTCGTTCTTTTTTCTGTGAAGTGTCACCTGATGCTATCTTTCTCTGTCGGAAATGTCAGAAAAAACTTGCTATCTTACATCTTTCTAATAAACGAGACGTGTAGACCAAGGCATTGCAATACATTTTAGAGAAAAAAAAAATTCGAATCCCGTAGATGAAAACAACTTTTGCAAGTTTCCTTCAATGTCACCGCAGAACCTGAAATCGAATTTATTGTCCCTCCGATGGCATTATCAGGTCATTTCAAATCCTCTACTATAAAACACGGTTTCCTCCAAAATTCTAAAATCTTTCTTATGCCCTTGAAGGCCCCTTGGTACCGTTTTGACGTTCTCATTCTTACTGGGAAAACCCATTGCACCTTTCACTTGAAACTAGATATGCCTCTTATATCTCTTTTGCAGTTGCCCGTTGCAAGTGACTAAACTATTAACATTTCCTCTCCTGAACTTAAATTTAGATTTCTCATCCTATATTTGAAGTAATAAGAGCAATTTTGGGTTCCTTATTAACGTATTTTTTAGACTTCTTGTTCGGCGATGAGCGTAATTTTCCGTTCGTAATTAACGCCATTTCAGTCTATATGTTGAATGATGAGTGGAAAAGATAATAATTAATGTCGTTTTCAGTCTACGAGTAGAATGATCTACATAAATTTATGTTCGTAATTAACTTAATTTTCAGCGTATATGTTGAATGATTCCTAATCAATATATTTCTCATCCTATATTTGAGTAAAGAGAGCACTTTTTGGTTCCTTATTAACGTATTTTTAAGTCTACTTATTCGGTGATGAGTGTAATTTTCGGTTCGTAATTAATGCAATTTTCAACCTATATGTTGAATGATGCTCGCAATTTTAGGTTCATAATTAATGAAGTTTTCAGCCTATACGTATAGTGAATTAAGAACGTAATTTTAAGTTCGGGGTTTATATAGTTTTCAACCATCAACATGTTGAAGATGTCTGCTGACCTCCAACCGTCTCCCGACATTTAGTATCGTCTTAATGTTTTCCCTCCTAACAGCAAGGAATAATGCTCTGCTTTAAATTTATAAACTTTTCCTACAATGTGATTCTTTTACAAAAGCTTATATTATTGAAAAAAAAAAACTGTGGTGATTTTATTCTTTTATTAAGTACGCCAACCTAAGTCTCAATGTGTCATTAATAGAGCTTTCGGCAGAAGTTTTGTATCGTTTCATACAAGAAAAATAAGAGAAAACAATACCGACAACAAATCACTGAGTTCACTGATTTATTCCCCCCCCCCCATCTCCTTTCTGTGATTACACCATTCTGCGAGTAATATGCAGAAATATAATTTTCACGTTTGAAAATAAAGAGGAGTTTGCACTTAACATTATTAAAATATCGGTTGTTAATTTTTTAGAGGGGGCTACGACGATCAAACTTTATTTGTGTACACTTAGTATGTTCACATATATAGTATGTTACATACACGAAAAGCAAGAGTATTTAATTATTGTTTCGTATTTATGTATTTTTAACAGATTGCCAAAAAACTTTGGTGAAGTGGTCGGGAGTAGCGCGCTACTGTAGTAGCTATATTTTTTAGTATTTTTCAGTGTAGCGCACTACTATAAAAGTACTTTCACTACTTTATCAGTACCGTAAGAAAGGGAATGATATACAGATCCAGACCCCTAGCTTGAAGTTCAAAACTAACAAATTAGAACCTACAACATGTAAGTTCCTATAAAATTAATCCCATATAGAAAATTAAAGTTTCTCTCCTCTCTTTAAAAGATGTTTTCCTCATCTAATCAATTTTATGTTCTTGTATGCCGATGTAAAATTTAAATCCGATTTCGACTGCTTCTATTTACATTTTTCAAGCAGCCGTAGTGTAAAAATTTGAATATTTCAACTTTTCAATCCTTTCTTACAGCGAATATTTGTAAAAATGGTTTAAAAAAGAAAAGAAAGAAAGAAATAATTCTAAGTAATACTCCATGTTCAAAAAAGGTAATTTAATAATTTGAGCAACTTTACGTTCAATCTTCAAACGGTGTGTGTGAGCTTTTTATTTATTTTTCAAAAGTAGCGATGCAGCGACTACATTTCAAAAGTAGTTCGTACTCACTGCATTAAAAAAAAAGGAGTTGTAGATGTAGTCGCTACAAAAAAAAAAAAAAAAAAAAAAAAAAATGTAGGTTTCCAACCATTGCTTTCTTGATGTCTCTATTTAAAATATTGTGTTTTTGAGAAAACAAATATTTTTGATTGCAACATTTGGGAGCCTTTTGCATCTAAAGATCAAAAGCTGTATGCTATTCTATGAAACTTTAATCAAGTCAATCGCAAAGAATGAATAAGTAAGAGCTGAAAGACTCAAGCAAGAAACCCTTCAAATCTGACAGAATAGTTTGTTGAACATGCTTTTCATTCGAATGCGTAATAATAACGCAGAAAAACACGTCTCAACCAGCAAATGGCAGTTTTGCTGCGCAAGAATTAACTTTGTGCCGGCGAAAGTCTGTTTAAGACTGACGAATAAACACGTTGCAGTTCAAAGTCATAAAAGTGCATTAAAAAAATAAAAAAATAAATGCCGATGAAGTGTGTTTTACTATTTTAGAAAATACAGGGCGATTCAAAAAGGTGAACTTAATTTCAAATTGCTATTTTTTTCCTGCACTACATATTATACTTGAATTTCGTCAAGTATATTTGACAGTAAAAGTTTGTATAATACCACGAAAGTTCTCCCGAAGCGTACTGAGCTGAAGCGTCAGTATTTATTGAATTGCTAACTGCATTAGTGGTATGCGACAATCACATATGGAACACAAAATTTTGTGCGTTTTTCCCTGATCAGGTCCCCTGATCTCACACCCTGCGATTTTTTATTGTTGGGAGTCGTGAAAGATGCTATTTACGTACTACTTCTTCACACAGATATGAATGACTTACAAAACAGCGTCACAGCGGTGGTGAATTCAGCGATGCAAGGCATTCGTCATTGAGTGTGGGATGAATTGGAGTACCGTCGAGATAGTTATCCGTGCGTTCGGAGGAAATCATATTGAACATCTGTTAACTTCCCTGTACGTATAACCACACATAGTTTACAGAATTAAGTACACTGTAAATGTGGGGAAACATAGCAATTTTAAATTGTGTCCATCTTTTTTAATCACCCTGTGTGTGGAAATATTTGCAGTTCTTTTGTGATTCAATATCGACAGAATACTTTTCAGTTTTTATTACTAGGGAGATTACACCGTCACGTGTGGGACAATTACTTGATAACTCGTCTGTCATTAAGGCAAGCGTTACGTATTAACAATGTGTCGCAATCTACCTTTAAGTTTGATTGTTGATGAGAGCCGTTATTATAAGAATAAATTACTTTTAAAATATCCCATTATTGGTTCTTTAGTACATTATTAAATAACCATAATATAAAACATACGCAGATCGACTAGAAATCATTCCGCGCTCAACCTGTTGACAACCTTTACTCTAAACAAGAGAACCAAAAGCAGTCAACAATTCGAAAAAGTCATTACGAATAACTTATTTTATAGTAAAACCTTTTAGATTTGACAGAGGCGAAACGACCTAAAATCCTTCGTTTTTTGTTCAAGGTGCTGAGATGCTACAACTAAAAACCTCACCATATAATTACATACCTTTTTAAGAATAAGACGAAAGATTTCAAGAACAGATAAGTTGTTTACTCAACTAAACGGATGCTCCTTCAGGCTATTCTTGTTGTCTTTATTAACGTAAAAGTGCCATGAATGGCGAGAAACGTGTATTTTTTTAAAAGAAGAAAACTGCGCTGCTTCGTTTCCTTCCTTTTGTCGTTCTGAAACATACTACAATAGAGAACCGATTATCCGGGAAGTTCGGGACCATCGCTATCCCGGATATCTGAATTTCCCGGTTTTCTGGATCGCTAAAAAGCGCTATTGGAAAATTGTTTGTAAAACTTAAATTACTATAATAAATGGTTATACATATTAAAATAAGAAGAAAACGGTTCAGAAATGCTTATAAATATCGAAATATTAAAAACTAATATAGTGAGAGAATAATTTAAACACCAAAAAACTTAAGTTATTCATAATATCTGAGACCTTAACATTCTGTTTGGAAAAGAAAAAAAAAAAAAATCCACCACTTTTCGATGTTTTAAAACGAAAGAAAATGAAGGGAAAGGCAAAAAATAAGTTTTTGAGCCTGAATGTGCGATTTTTCTACTATAGTGTATAAAAGAATTCTCTTTCATGATCGCGGGTTTTTTTTTTTTTTTTTTATTTTTTTATAAAGGTTTTGTGTTTGCGATTACGGTAATTATTGATAACTAATGCTTTTGCATTTCGTTAATATCAACAGAAATTTGATTTATGAGTTTTTGCAGCCTTATTAGTCTTGCGTTTAATGGATTTCTAGATTTCACGATCAACTAAGTATCCGGAAAATTCGCAAATCTGGTTTTCAGCGTTTCCCACACTTTTACGACGTCACTTACGCCAAACGCCATTAATTAGAGGCCATTCAATAAATTACTGCATTAGAATACGACAATATTCATTTCCTTAGCGTTCAGTCAGAATAAAACACGAAAATTTCAGACTTACGAATGTACTTTTTAATTCAAGAAAATATTTCTGAAATTTTGCCCCGCATAAAGGATAACCATTTGAAGTTAGTGTCTGTAAACATTTTCCCGAGTTTTCCGTGAGTAATATAGTGTTGATTAAGAAATCGTTCATATTCTTTTTGGTATTTCAGAAAAAATGCTTAGTTTTTAAAAAAAATGACAAAATGGCGTATTTTTAGAAAATGGCTGGAAAATCGGGAAAAAGTTGCCGGTTTTCTGGTTTCCCGGTTTTTTGGTTCCCGGATAAAAGGTTCTGCAGTGTACCACAAGTTTCAAGCTATGCATTTCACGTGTCCTTAAGCAGAGATACTCAGAACAATTTGAATACATCATTTGAATGGCGTTCTGAATATTTTGAAATATATTTGATGGGGAATCATAATTGCTCAATTTAAGTTTTTTGCTTTTCAACGATTATGCACATTAGCTAATCCATCAGAATTTAGTCCAAATTTGTTATCAGTTACTGAGATTTTGGGCTTATTAGGTTTCTTTAAGATAATATGAATATATCGTTTTAATGAGGCTCTGAACAAACTGAAGTATATTTGATGGAAACCATTTGTGTTAAGTTTAAGTTATTGGCATTTCAGTAACCATACACATTAACTAATCCAACATAATTTGGATTAAATTTATTAATAGTTACTGAGGTATTAGAATGATTAGTTTTTTCCCCAGGGTTTGAAAATAAAGATATGAAAGTAAAATTGCTACTTTTATCGCTAAGTTTTAGTCTTATTTTCTTGAGCGCTAAAGAAGCGCTTTGGTTCCTTTATCCCAAAACATATTTATGCAATTTTAGATGCATCATTCTAAGCAACGCTGAAACTTTCACTGTGTATTAATGTTCAATTTTAGGAATCTTTTCGTACAGAGATTATATCATTGAAAAAAGTTATTAAATGTAACTTAGCAGTTAAATTTTTCTTGTTGAATCACATTAACAATTTGAGTAAGGATATTGGTTTTAAGACAATGGTCTAAGAAGAAGGGTGAGTGATAACAGGAAACTGATCATTGAATGTAAATTTCAATTTCACAAGAAGTCACTTCATACTAATAAATCCTCAAATGCGTGACGATTAATTATAAAACTTATGTGAGACCTCGGTTGAGCTAGCATGAATAGAAGCAGCAAAAAGGGGTTAGTTTATAGAGTAAGTAATTAAAGTAAATGATGTTCGGATGGTGCATTGTTCGTTTTGTAGCATTTAAGCTCTTCATTGTCGTGGTTTTGCTTAGATCTCAGGTGCTATGATGAACCTAATTTCTTATCATTAAAAAATAGTTGCATCAATCTTTCAGAAACGTTAGTCCATAGAAACTATAAATGCTCTATTTTACATCTTCTCTCATTTACATCATAAATGCTATTGTGGGCTCTTAAGCAATACATTGATTTTATTTTTCATGAGACTCATTACTTATTTGCATGACTTGGAATATAATTATATATTTTCTGCATTTGTTAAATAAATTTCAGTTGAAGTTAATAGGTGTATTTGATGTTAACTACATTCTAACTTTTTCAATTTATCTTTGAAGTCGCTTAAAATAGACACGAACACTTTAAAAAACTAACCTCAAACTATACATAAAGTAATATCTTAGCACATAAATTTCGGGTACTTAATGCATACTATATAAAAAAAAGCCATAAAATTTCTCTGAAAATGTTTGCATTTACCTCTCATTCAGATCACTACTACTCAAGAAAATTCGGTGCAAAGTTCCTCTAAATGTTTTTTAAGACATAAAACTAGAAAACAGTAGTTAACATAAGTTCATTTTTTAGTTATAGCTTCCCAAGAGTTAGAGTTTGTTGAAGATATATATTTCTCTAAAATATCCTAAACACTGATTAGGCCCGTCATTCAAAATTTGTCCAAGGGAAGGGGGGGGTGTACTGTGAAATGTATTTTATGGGGGAAAAACAGCAAATTACATTCGAAAGTGTCCCGTTTCATTATGTTTAATTCGGGGGGGGGGAGGTTGGTAATTGACCCCTTCCCCTGAGCTCCCAAATGACAAGACTGGCACTGATGTATTCTTTACTGTTCGGTAAATGCTCTTTTCATGTGTTTTCTTTTCCTGAAGGAAAATCACGTTTCATTCCTAGTCGTGTGTCTTTTAACATTTCCACTTCAAGTTCGTATCAGCTTTAGTTAAAATGAAAAAAATCAATAATTAAAAAAAAACAAGAAATAAAGTAAAATATGAAGTGTGTTCATGTTTTAATTATTGCAGTTTTAAATTAGAAATGAATTTATTGAAATTATTTCTCTAAACTATGATGAACACAGATTTCTTAATATTCAATAAGTGCCCTTTTCATACGTTTTCTTCCTGTGAGCAAAAATCACATTTCATTCTTAGCCTTGCATTTTTCAACATTCCAGTTTCAGTTTTATGAGTATTAATGAAATTGAAAACATAAATAAATAAATGTATAAAAGTATGAAATCGCACATTATTCTAACCAATGTACTGAACTTTTTGAAACTTTTCTAGAACTCTGTTATTAACCTTTATTCCAAATTTCATTCTCCAGTCGTGTCAACTCCCTTTGAAAAAAGAAAAAAAAGTGACAAAAGCTGATTGCATCTCGACGAGACTTGAGTTACTTTTAAATTAGAAGTCAACCGGATCATAATGTTTTCCTTCCAGTGGAGCCGTCAGACCAGTTAGATAGCTTTAGAAAGTTAAACCGGGAGGTTATTCTCAACAATTTTATATTTAGAGTCAGACACAAAAAAAAGAGTTTAAATTTTTTTTGAAGAAAATGATGTTAATTGGGCTTGTTTTCTCTTTCCTAACATTTTAAAATATTTTATTTAAACGCAGGCCGTAGCTTATTTACGAATGACAATTTACAGATAAGGACACACGCGAATCGCAAACTGTTTACGTAATCGACTCAACTCATTAAGAAAAATATGTATCGACTTTAAACAGCATAAAAATAAATATTACTGTTGTCTCTTAAATTACAGCGGGAAACTTTTCAATAAAAAGGAAACAAATAAACAAAATGAATATGCGCAATCTATATAGAGTTACGAAATCAAAATCAGTCTGATTTTTTGGTATTGAAGTAGAAGTCGGTCATTTTTCCTCCAGCTCCTTAGCTATGGTTAAAAGACATATTAGATTGGTAAAGAGCTACATGGGAGCCATATAGCTTTGAAAAAAGTGTCAACTGTTAAGACATGTGTAAAATCACTTAAGGTAACTCTGTTTCAGTTTCTCTATTTTTAACTGCCCTATTGATATTTTAATAGCATTATTGTATCATATTGTTGTCATAAAACTTCAGAAAAAAAAGTATGTTGTATATTTATCAAATTTTAAAAAAATATTTTTTTTAAATCAATTTAAATAAGTGATTAACCTGATCGAAAGTTATTCTACCACTCAGGGTAAATTTTAACTATGTCAGAAATGTGATGTAAAATAAATTACTTTATAATAAAAAAAGCGCAACTGTGAACCAGAAAAATTAAAATTCTAATTGTTTAAAAACTCCCTACTTTTATTTCAATGCGCGTCAAAATTTGCATAATTTATTACATTGTATAGAATCCGACAAAAAAGGTGGAAAGCGTTCAAGAAATTCAAATCAACATTCAGCAGTAATGTCTAAACAGTAACTTCAGAGTTATTGGATTGTACAATAGAGTGCCTCATTTCGAACATGTCTTTTTCAGAGCAAAATATAATACCTACAGAAAGTGTCCAATTCCAATGAGATGAGTACGGAAATTTTAAAAAATCTCAAATCAAATAGTAGAATCTGTGAGAAGCATGGTCTCAAAATTCCAAAAATATGCGCTAAAACACTAAGATAGTCACAAATTTTAGTTACAGTAAATAAATTATATTTTTCCATTAGGAGACCCGAACTGTGATGAAATTTGCTATCCAAATCACAAAGGATTAGTTTAGTGTTTCTAATGAGGGCCAAAATTGGCCCTCCATTGGCGCTTGAAATGGGGCGTAAACAATAAGAAATGTTTTTTAGATTTTCGGTGCAAGAATTTAAGGATGTCCTGACACACAGAAAAGCATTAAACTCATCAATTTTTCACCCGGTTCATGCGGCATTGAGCCGCCACAGGTTGCTAACGGAGGTCTGCGAGCGAAGCGAGCAGGGAGTGGAACCCCCTAGTAACCTTATAAATATTAAGCTATTTACACTAAAACTACACGATTTGCACAGGGGTGCTCAGAAGCACATTTTAGTTTGTAATGACAAAATATATTTTGTATAAGTTACAATTTTTGACTAAGACACGGTAATAGTGTTTTATGCATTATACAATCCGTGAAAGAAGCAAACGAGGTAATTGCATATTATCTAGACGCTCAGCATGTTTCATTGTTCCGCTTAAATATGCTTCATCACAAGAGATATTTGAATATTCAAGAACAAACTTAAGACGAATTTCCATAAAATTTGATCTTTAACTGCTGTATGGCATGCTATCTTTGCGGGATAAAGTTTTTTCAGTAAAACCTTTATAGTTTTGAATGAAAGGACCGAATCATAGTACAATTGTGACTAAAACCGAAACGAAGAAAAAAGCTCTAACTCTGATAAACAGCTTTTTTATTTATTTTTTCTTTTGTGAAACTGTTTAAATTTTCATTAATATTTCAATAATAAATTACTATTAATATTTCCATAATATATTACCAGTTCGGCACGTCAGTTAATCTTCAATAAATTTATCTTAAACTTTAGATATTAAAAGATTTCTACTACCGAAAACTGAAGCATATTTTATCGATGGTAATATTGAATTTAATCACATTTATTCATAACCTATATCATAAACTTTATAAACTGTATATAGTCATGCACTGCATCCTGAAATCTAACCAGAATTTGATTATGTCTACAAAATACGTATGCTTTGATCCTTGAAGCACTACACTATCCTAACTGAAAGAAAAAGTTTTTAGCTGCAGTAAATGACCTCTGGATCCTGGTCTTTTGTTAAGACCAGGGTACTTCTAAGCGATATGCATATATAAGTGATATTATTGCAAGTATATATATATATATATATATATATATATATATATATATATATATATATATATATATATATATATATATATATAGAGAGAGAGAGAGAGAGAGAAATTGTGAATCGACTAGTATACAACAGCTACATTTTCAATTGACTATACTAAAGCAACGTTATTGCTAAACTAGTTAAGGTTTTTGTGTTAATTAAAATGTTTTGCCACTCCATAGTTCTGAACAGTATAAAATTCTCCTAAGATTTTGGATTAATTATACCGAAGTACTTTGGTGCTGGACTTAACAATTCACAACAACACAAAAATTCTAGGCACGAATAGGGGTCAGTGATTATTTTAAGATCGTGTCTTTTAACCATTCTTAATACCAATTACATAAATTTCTCCTAGTAAGAGAAATATGGATTAATAAATTTAAGAAATTTGATGAATAGACCTTGAAGTTCGCTAAACTGTTCAAAATTCAATATGCAATTGGGGTCATTGGTTGATAAGATATGGTATTTCAGGAAATTTTTGTACTTGTATACAAAAGCTGTGTTTCCGATTAAGTATGCGTAATTCATATAAGCGGCAGCGTTGAGAAAAAATTAGCTGAGAAAAATTTGATATTAATCACAATGTTTTGACAGATCATAATTCTGCGCAGTAAAACTTTCACCTATTACGATTATAAATTAACTACAACAAATGAATTTGATGAGATTTTTGCAATTCAATTAGGCATTCTAGGCACAATAGAGGCCAACGGTAATTAAGATCGTATCTTTCAGACACTTTTAGTTTCCGTCGGGGGAAAAAAAATCAGCGACAGTCAAAATAATTAAAGATATTTTTTCTAGGAATAATATACTCTTAAATGATAGACATTGTAAATATGAGAAGTTATTTTGTATTTTCTTGAAATTATAAATTAACAAGTTTACAACAACTATATTTTCAATTGACTACACATAATTCCTTAAAGCAACTATATTGTTAACCTAAAAAGATGCTACTAATCAAAATGTTTTGACGCATCCATAATTCTGACCGGTATAGATTTCTCTTACTAAGATTATGGATTAATTACACAGAAGGAATTAGATACCTAGACCTTGTAATTCATTAAGGCAGTGAAAATTATAAAATGTTTTTGATACCTAATTCTCAGCAGTATAAGTTTCTCTTTTTAAGAGTATGGATTAATTACACCGAAAAGAGTTGATGCCTTGACCTCACAATTTTCTAAGGCTTGAAAATTCTAATATATTTTAATAATGCATCATAATTCTCAGGAGAATATGTTTCTCCTGTCAAGATTATGGATTTATTACACGGAAGGAATTAGATACCTAGAGATTGTAATTCATTAAGGCATTGAAAATTATTGAATGTTTTGATACATAATTCTCAGCAGTATAAGTTTCGCTTTTTAAGACTGGATTAATTACACCCAAAGGAGTTGGATACCTGGACCTTACAATTTTCTAAGGCTTCAAAATGCTAAAGTATTTTAATAATGCATCATAATTCTCTGGATAATATGTTTCTCCTGTCAAGATCATGGATTAATTACACCGAGGGAATTTAATACCAGGACCTTGCAATTCACTTAGGCGTTGAACAATTAAGGCTCAATTAGGGGGCCAGTACATATTAAGTTAGTGATTTTTTGACAATTGTAGTTTCCGGCGGAAAAAATTGCTTCTCTTTTTTAAGTACTTACCGGTTGCAAGGCTGAGGGCGAGGAGTAGTCCGATCCACAGCATCTTGGATAACAGAGAACTGAGTGAGGGTAATGACGCGCGCGTTCCTTTTTAAACCGGCCCGTCAGTGGCTCACTTTTTTGTTGCTTCACAGGTGGTTGATTCCAAGAATCTCATTGGCCAAGAATTTAGAATTTTTGCGCCGCTTAGCCCGAATTTGCTATTTTCCTCTGAGACATACTGAGAAAGTCGAAGCTTTTTCGGTTTTCACAAAAATGAATATGCTCTTCATTTTTTTTCCTTCGATCTGGATTCATTCATACCTATCTGTACCGGCGTGTAAAAATGGTGATTAAATTTCCAGCATCGTATCCGCAAGTCTTGTTTACGCACACATCATTTAAGAATAAGGAAGTTTTGTTACATCATTGAAAATTCTCCAAAACGTTATTCACAGAATTTCAGAATTTTTCCATGACTTTTTTAGGACCATACGGTTTCTATGAGAGAATATTAGTGCTTTAACTGTTAATTTTCGTTAAAACTGTAATAGTTAAGTTAAAACTAAATAATCAAGTTTTTACTTTCCTAATAACGTTGCTATTCAATATTTTTACTTTGTTACTTTAGTTACTTAATAACTAAATAAATTAGTATAATGATTTAGTAACGTCAGCTACTTAATATAATAACTTAATTGCGTTAGCTACTTAACATAAAGCCTTTTCTATATTTACTTACTTAATAGCTAAATAAGTTAGTATAATAACGTAGTTACGTTAGCTACTGAATATGCGACACCGATAACGGTGTTATCGAAACATTTTTGACATTGATGTTTTGTATGACTTAACAAGTGCAAATCCAAATTTTAACGTTCCCATTTTTTTCCTCCCCCTCCTGTCTAATGACGGGTTTCAATTCCTTTCATGGTCACCGGAACCCGACTAGTTGAAACCTGATTCTTAAATCTACATTTCATACTGATTTTTAGAGCTACCCTGCACACTGATTATCTACTCTATTTACTTGCGTAAACGAGTGGCCGGACCAGTCTTAAAAAATTCCTCTCCTCTCTCCTGTGCATTTTTGATGTAACCTAGCTCGATATGTTAGAATTATCCACCTTGCACGATTTTCTCACGAATGTTTGTAATCTGTTTGCAATAATGAGCGATTCTTTTTAACTTTTACATGTAGGGGAAAGGGAGGGGGGGGGGGCAAATGTAAACAATCTTTTTCGTTTCTCTTTTTCACAAAAAATATTATCAATTTTTCAGAGCAAAAGTGTCCTTATGAGTAAATAGACTTTTTTTAGTGCCCTGGAATATTTCCAGATTTCTTTTGAAATTATTTCTTTACTTTAAGGAATTTTTTTAGAATGTCCACAATTGTTGGGCTCATGTGAGCAAGTCTGGAGCACATATAAAAACCACATATGAAAAGATTGAAAAATACAGGAAAAAATCATATTTCAACGAAAAATTCTTTTATATAAAAAACATACATACATACTAATTACATTGAAGGGTTTGTTACCAAGTGTCTTTTTTAGATTGTGCAGCAACTGTCAATAAGAAAATATTTTTTCCGAACTCTATAACTCTGCTCACAGTCAAATTTTAAAGTTTCGAAGCATGTTCTAATCACAGGATCGATAAGAAAAAAAAATTATAAGACTAAGGGAATATTTTATTATGTAAAATTTATTCTTGTCATATAGTGCATTTAAGCTTCATCAGAATATGATGATGAATTTTAAATTTATTTTGAAACTTTAGTTTTAAGTTAAAGGAAAATATTTCGTCTTCTTTTTCTCTTAAATATTATGTAACACTACATTGTTGGTCAACTATGTATGTTGGTAACCAAAGAATTTAAAAATAAAAAAATGATGAAGTAAATAAAGAAATAATTTAAAACAATGTAATAATAATTAACAATAAATGTACAAACTGATTATAATAAAATATAAATTATAAATCTTTACACCTATTTTAACATTTATAATAAATTCACGCTAGAATTTATATTACGGAACTGTTCACATGTGCTCCTACATGTTGCATTCACAAGTGCCTCGTCAACTACCTTAGAACTAATTTTCAAAAATAATGAATTCTTAAGTAAGTTAAAAATGTAAACATTGTCATAAATTTATTTGAATGGTCATATAATGGCTTGCAATAGTTAAGTTTAGCTTTTTAGTTAGTTTAAAACATGTTTGCACTTGAAAAAGACAGCGATAAAATTACAACAGTAACTAAAACAAAGAAGTTGTCAATACACAAACATAAACTGGCTCGTTGCACTAAAAGTTTGGCCAAAAAATAGGACTGGAACTGCCATTACTTCAGAATTTTTCAAGATTTTTTGATTGACGTAATCCAAGTAAAACATATCATGTTAACACGTTGCCCCCCCCCCCTTACCCCTACTCTGTTATAGTTTTATCTATTGTTCAAATGTATGAGAGTGGAGTTGTACCGTGCCACCCTATTTCATGGATAATTGGAGGTTTACTGTATATAACATTTAATAGTACGCTCACAGGTGGGCACCATGTCAGTTTTAGCGCCGAGCCTCACCTCCCATAACATTACCCCCTAAGATCTATACTGCTATGGGGAGGTAAATCACAGTATCTGCAGAAATGAGTTTTTCAGAGATTTGTAGAAATGCGTTTTGGATTTCATACTAACAATAGGGAAATCTTGGAATTACATGTTTCATTTCGTACTTAATTTTTAACGGAATCCAAATAAGCAAGTTCACAGAATAAAGCTAAAGTACAATAGATGGCAAAAAACTAAAAGAATGAAATGTTTGTAGACATTGCGCTTTACCTTTCTACGGCAGTATAGTATTTCAGTTTCAAGTCGGACTCCCCCACAAAGCTGATCCTAGCTTCCGACTTGGTTGACATCCTCTCTCAGCAGCTCTTATAGAAAAAATCATATGTTTTGGAGATATCTCGATTAACTACAATTATTTAGTGGTTTGCCAAGAACATTTACCAATTAACCGCACTAGTCAATTAATGGGAAAAATATTTTTTTTTACTAAAATTTCTATTATGTTTTATTTTTTGCAAAAATGTTTGTAATGACTTTGGTTTTGCGCAAAGCGCTTTGAACTAACTAGTTCTTTAATTGACCGCTTTGTACCAATAACTGGCACTGGTAGTATTTTAGATGACTAGCAGTTGATCACCTCTAAATTCCAAAATAAATGGTTAGTCTTTAAACGGTTCTTTTTATTTACTTACAGCGAACACGGATGATGTGTATGTTTCAATAAATAAATCTGCAGAATCAAATCTAACCTCAAGCAATATCATTGAACATTTCATCGCATAACGCTTCTAACTAGTACTAAAAGTGACGTTCTTGGAATTTTCTCTGAATTAACGGCTTTATAATTGTTCCGTCCTAACCACCGATCAGAACTTTAGTTACTACTGTAAAATATAACAGCATTTCAAGGGGTGCTGGAAATTTGTTCTTGCAATCAGTTGAAAATTGTCTACTACACATCGCGACAAAAAAAAAAAAAAAAAAAAAAACTTCAAAATGCTTCCGGCATATTTCTCTCTGATTCTTATGTGAAATGACCCCCCGAATCCAAATATGACCAACGTTTTCGATCTTCACCTACCACTTTTTGGAAATAGCGCCCCGCTTTTTTTTCTGTTTTCGACAGTTTTATGGCCATTATATTTATTTGGATGGAAAGGGAGCATTGAATTAGCAGTTATTTTTCTTCTGAGGGTGTAGAGAGATGTAAAATTCGAAATCATAAACATTTGGAGCAAATTGGGAGAGTCATGGGAGTATTCCGCCAAAAATATTGTTACAATCATCAAAACTGATGCTTTATTTTACAACTTTTTCACTTATTTTCGGCATAAAACCAGAGCATAAGACTTACTCCTATGATATCTATGTCCGAAAAAAATTTCACATTGTAAAAAAAAAATAGATATTGGAAGCATCGCATGTTGGCATAGAGTCGCATCGCAGATCTTCAATATAGAACCTTCCAGCATTATTCAACTTACATTCTCGGATATAATCATGATTACAAATGAACTTATGTATGCTTATAAAGTAGTATTAATAAATATATTTATATTGCTGGGGATGCACCGGCTCCATTGTTTATCACTTATTGATATAGTGAAAGCAATGGGGGCAGTGCATCCCCAGAAATGTAAGTATACGTAAATGATATGTTATAAGCAAACTGAAGTTCATTTTAAAATTAATTATATCTGTGAATTTAAAATTAATAAATACGGGAAGGTACTTTGCTGAAGACCAGAGATGCGATTCTGGATATGAAAAATGCGATGTTTCCAATTTCTTTTTACAACGAGAAATTTTTTTCGGACATGGGGCTCATAAAAGTGAAACCTACACTGTGATTTTGTGCCGAAAAATCAGAGAAAAAATTGCAAAACAAACAAAATATCGACTTTGATGATTTTAAAAATACTTTAAGAGGAGTACTCCCACGAGTCGCTCAACTTGCTCCAAATGTCCATGCTTTTGAATTTTGCACATCCCTAGTCCCGAGAGTGTTAATTGCTAATATAATGCATTGAGGTGATCAATTTTACATAAGAATCAGCAAGAATTACGTCAGAAGCACTTTGAAAGTATTTTTTGCAGCGCAGGGTTATTAACTCTTACTTTTTCTTACATTTTTCTGCTATAGTGGTCAATAAATACTGGTTTTCCTCTCCTTCCTTTTAATGAAGAGAATGTCTTCCTCTAGAAATCCTCTTCATCAGAAACTCAGATAAAACTACATCTTTGACAGTTTTAACTCAGTGGCGGCTTTTCTCGAGGGAAAGTTTGGTAGTTACCCCTCACCCTCCCCCGCCTCACCTGGAACCTGGAAAAGGAAACGCTTTTCTTTTATTATTATTTTAATTTTGCGAGAATGTGTTTTCACTCCGATTTTTTGAAAACATTTCTGAAAGTATGAAAGACGGCATAGTATCTCTTTAAAAAACCACTAAGAGCAAACTGAAGCTTCTGTGAGCGACCACCTCCTTTAACAGCTAAGTTTCTTAGGCATCAATTGTTTTCTCTTATCAACTCCTAAGTACTCTATGACAGGGTTCGCCAAACTTTTTGTCCGAAAAGCCATCTTTGAAAATTCATTTGACTAATTTTATGTCAGATTAGTAAAAACTTTGTGACAAAGCTTCTTTTGAAATAAAATGTCTTGTTTTTACTTCAAATTACCTATACGTATTTCAGCTTGAACAGTTTAACAGCTAAACTTTAAATAATACAGCACATTTTAACAAAAGTGACGTATTTGGGAAGAGGGGGCACACTTAATGATACACAAAAAGGGGTACGTGGATTGAAAAAAAATGTAAGAACCCTGCTCTAGGAGTAGTTGAAGAGATCAGGCAATCATCTGCTAGCTACCGGTTTTATCTCTCATCAGAAAATATTTCTACTATTTTCCTACTTACATATTAATCAATAATAGTTTAAATTTTCAAACTAAGGTGTTGGAATGTTTTCTGCCTTTTACTCGTTGATGCAGAGTCAAGAAGAGAGTCCGTGAGATGACCTCGTTCAGCAGATCGAGCCAAAGAGAAAAACAAAATGGAAAGTCCAATAAACAAATAACCTCAATCGTGTAAAACTCAGAGAACTTTCCTGTCATTAATATGCTTAAATACTTATTTATTTATTTTTTGGAATTGAAAACTAACTTCTGAAAAATTGGTACACCCGTAAAGTAGAAAAAAGAAGAAAAAAAGAAACAAACAAACTATACGGGATTTCTTCGTACTTCAAAAATGTTCAAGAATTTTTCTTTTCAAAATTTGTTTAAAAGTCGTTCTTAAAAATTGAATTCAATAGATAAACAATTTTTTTTTTAAGTATTTCGGATTGATGATTTGATGATAAAATTTTAATTGCTTTTTTTAAGGCAATCCAATGTTTTTTTTTCAACTATGGTTTTATTGGAATATTAATCCATACAGAGGAAATCCAACGTCAACTTTTCTAATAACGACCACCCCTCATAACGAGCATTTTTTTTTTTTTTTTTTTTTTTTTTTTTTTTGTAGCGGCAGGTGATCGCTCGTGAGAAGATTCTCCATATGGTTGGTGAGCCAAAAGTGGCTACTGTTCCTAAGATAGTAATAATAAAAGTAGAATAGATTATATTTTTTATCCCAAAATGGTGATAATGCTTTGTTGCACATGCATCTGCAGAGCAAAATGCCTGAATTTAAAGAGATTAACCCTGATCAGTCGCCATTGTATGCAGTGATTTCACTTTTGAGGATGAATAATTGTAATTTCTAGGTTATAATGTATGTCACGTCTTCTCTGCCGATTACCTCTCTACATAGTCACCATACTTATTGAGACATTTGTTCCAGCGGTGCACCAAGCCCAGGAGTGCCCATCTAGAGGGGGGAGGGGATCATGACGCAGACTTTGAGAGGTGGTGTTTTCAGGGGTATTTTTCTGTATGAAAGGGGGAGCTGTTGCTCTTCGGAGGGTCTTCGCTATATTTAGGGTGTGCGCCCTTACTTTTAAGGGGTGGGCACCCTGCCAAAACATCGAAACCGGCATGGAAGAAATTATTATAACGACTTGCTGAACCGTAGCATCCGTTCTGAAATGCTAACCAAGTGTTTCTTTAAAGGTCCAAAGAGATGGAAATCATTTGGTGTGAGGTCGGAACTGTAAGGAAGTGGGTCCAATGCAATACCTGCCAACTCAAAAACCTTATCACACTTCGTATTTCAACTGTGGACCATGTTTCAAAGCAGCCATCATCTAAACATTTTGTCCTGTTGGTGAACACTCAACTCCATCCACTAGTTTGAAAATTCTGATCATCCTCGTTATTTTCGGTGTGATTTTTATTCATACAGAGAATCTGCACACCGGTCAGAACTCTTGTTTCCTTACTTTTGAAACATCTGCGAACAGGTTCTATATAGCTGTAGTTTCAGTTTCAGATCCCATACAGCAAAAACTATCAAATTTCTTTCAACTCGAAAGTACTGTTTTTTCTATATTAAACATATCGCACCCCAACAAAGCAAAATAATGTAATAACCCAAATAATTCAAAATTTGAGAAAAACGTACCAGCTATTAATTTAAAATCTAAATTTAATGCTCTTTCTTGCCATGAAACGAGCACAAAGTTGGCTTGCATAACTGGTGCGTGGTAGCTTTATTACAATTTATTCAATAGTAACACATCATCAAAATTTTATAATTTAAAAGAAAAATTTTTGCACTTTAAGTGTGTATTGTTAATTTAGACAGCAAAATTTAACCAGTAAACATCGCATCATATTCTTTGTATGTATTGTGTATTTGAGACTAAATTACTTAAAACTACTTTGGCGTAAAACCTTGATTTTCTCCTATGGTGATTTTTTTCAGTTGCGTCACTGCCGCTGCCGGGGTGCGATATTTTTTATAGCTGCTGGAAAGAGTTTAAAAAAATGCATTTAGGAAGTATTCAGTAAATTACCGCCCTATAGCCAGGGCTAAGGCAGAAATACCTGAAATACACCGCCAACTCAGTCAATTCAGCCGAGGATTGCAGTTTCGTGCTTATTAGCGCTCATCGCCCGGCATAGGAGTGACCGAGCTGGAGGTGGAAAACCTCTTAAGGAAGCCTAGAGTGCCAAACAAACTGGTAATAGCTAATTCAGAATTCGCTATGACCAGACGAGTGACCGAAACAATGGTTCGGTTCAACTCGAATATTGCAGGCAAGGCAAGGTATATTCAGTAAGTTACCGCCCTATAGACAGGGCTAAGGCAGAAATACACGAAATACACCGCCAGCTCAGTCAATTCACTGAATTAAGTGACTTGGCGGTGTATTTCATGCATTTAGGAAGTATTTCTTCAACATGCGTGCATGTTGAAGAAACACGCACTCGCTCTTTTTTTGTTATTTAAATATATTGCTGTTGTTGTGTCCATGGTGCAAAAAGGTTAGATTGAGCCAAAGATACCAAGTACTGCTTTGGCCACTTCTTCGGCATAGTCAGAGAAAAAGATGTCTTTGGTCCAGTTAATGTCGATGCTGAAGAGGGTCAAAGCCATAGCTTGACAATGGCAGAGATTGTGATTGTCTAGTTATGTAGATGGACAGTATGAACATATTGAATCGTAAGTTCTGGGCCCATCTGGCCAGATTTTCATGCCTTTTAGGTGCCCAGTCTTAAGTCTTGCAATGGTGGTGGGAATTAAAATATATTGATATTTTAATAGGCGTCCGAGGACGTAGCGTAGTGTTAGCATCAGATATTTTTTCCCCGCGAAAATTTGAAATTAATATTTTTTTTTTCAAACGGCTCACGAAATGTATTACATTATTCTTGCATTGCATTGAATGTCTTAAAATTACCTTGAATTAGTTGAGTCATCATTTTCAACTAAGAATTTCTTGATGTTACTAAAAGCACGAGCGGGAAGATAAAAAAAAAAGAATAAATACTCGAATAGGAAATTAAAAGTAACAGTTCAGTGTACTTATTACGCTGTGAACAAAAAGATCTGAGTTAGAGACAACAGTTCAGCAATTTATAATCATCAGACCATTGACACGTGAACTGAAGTTTGACTAGTTAGCTGAAGTTTCTAAATAGTCACCACACCAAAGAGAAGAGATTAAAAGGTATTAAGTATTGTACCCCAGCATTATTTACGATAAGTATCATTCATAATATTTCATTGATTCAAAGATCTTATTGAATCAATTGATGGAAAGATTAATTTTATGTCCGAATCAAAAGATTCATTAAGAGTATTAATCAAAACCTAGATCATTAAGAAAGATAAGAAATGTATTCTTGTGAGCATTAAAATATTACGCACTCGTGAGTTATTCGTTTATTTTTAATTAATATTTTGTAAGAGTACGGCTTAAGGGGGTCCGGGACACATTTTGAAATTTTTTTTATTATGTACTTTAGAGTTTTGAAATTTTTTAAACTGATTCATCATTTATTTAATAAGCAAAATCATAACATAAATATGAAAAAAAATTATTTTTTTTATTTAAATTTAATTAGTTTTTTTCAAAAAAATGGGGTTGCTTTAAATTGCTATAACTCAAAACATTGTTGGTCAATTTTCAATTTTTTTTCAAAAAAGTATGCACAAATATCTAAGCTTTAATTTTTATTCGGCGATTTTAAAAATATTGATTCAATAAAAAATAAAAAATATTTGAAGAAAAATTTCGAAAAATTCGAAGATACTTTTTTTTAAAAAAATCATATTTTTTGCAGTAAACGTTTTTTTTTTTTTTTTTTTTCAAATTCGCCGAATAAAAATTAAAGTAAATTGCTTGAAAAAGATAAGCTCCAAGTTTCATTACTTTATCTCTATCGGTTCCTGACTTGTTTGAATGAAAGAAATCGGGAAAAATTGCATCATGGAGAAAAACGCGTTTAAAGTTTTAAAGTTATGTACACATTCGTTAGATGCATGCAACAAAAATAACTATAACTTTCGTTCTATTTAAGGTAGAAACAAGATTCAAACGTCCTCTTAAGCAGAAAAAAACGAAGCAATTTTTCAAATTATAAATTTTTTTTTTCAAAATTTGTGGATTTTTGTGTCCCGGACCCCCTTAAGTGGTACAATCGTCTCAATTTTTTAGTTAATGTTTTTATTTTGCTCAACCCTGAATACTACGTACTAGGCACACATATGTTAACTCCCACTGTCATTTATGCATTTTCTATTACTTGGCGTGATATAAGATATTTTTGGTGACGGTCTAATCATTTTGAATACTCTTCATTCTATACACCTGGATTACAAACTCTGGTTGAACTTCTAATGTTATGGAGTTCTACTTCTGTTTCCGAATTTTGCTCAACATATAGTACTGTAAAATCACTTGTTTTCGCGAACCACAATTTTCGCGAAAATGGAGATATACATGTAAGTGATTTTGCGAGCTGAAAATGTCGCGAATTTTAAATATTTTTTATGATAATCAAAATTATTTCGTAAGGTTTAAATTTTCACGATTAGGACGGCCTTGCGAAAACTAAAGACTCGTGATAAAAAAGTATTTTTACAGTAAGAGATTTTAAATTTCAAACTCTAAATCGATGCAAGCTTGAACTAATTTGACACTATTTATGTTTCTTCTTCTGCAGTTGCACAACAGCCCAGGGTGGGCCCTGGGGGTCTCAAGAATTTTCTTCCAGGCCTCTCTCTTCTTAGCCGTGGTCTTTCAGTTATTTACTCTAAAGGTGGAAAAATCATCTTCCAGGCAGTCAACTAAACTATTGTATTTGGTCAAAAGTATTTTTTTTTAACTAGCTAAAAACAAAGAATGAAAGAATTAACAATGTATGCTAAGAAAATGTTTAATAAAACTCATAAATTATTTTAAATTTAAGAAATATGATCGCAACAATTAAGCTTTTGTTTCGATTTTATGGGAATGTTTCTGATCTGTTAACACTTCAAGTTTTCGCCTTAGGTTTCTTGCTGTCTTTTGGACGTTGTTTAACACTGATTTTGACTTAAAATTCTTTTTTACTACTGATGGGGGAAAATCGGATCGTAAGGAATGGGGCAGCTGCATTTATGTTGAAATAAAATATTTACCTCTAATTTTTTCAGTAGATGGCAGTGGCGCAGCGAAGGGGGGGGAGGTGAAAACCACCCCCAGAGTCATTGGTTTTAACATAAATGCAAATTCTAGTACAGTAGTAGTACAGTAGTAGTTTATGCACATGAAAGGGCTGTTTTGATCAAAAAAAAAAAAAAAATCAAATTCCCTTCAGAAAGTATTTTTCATCAAAAAAAAAAAAAAAAAACTCCCCACAGAAGGTATTTATGAAAAAAAAAAAAAAAAACCAGAAGGTATTAATGATTAAAAAAAAAAACCCTCTAGAAAATTTTTTGACTGCGCTAGTGGTAGACAGTAAACTGTCTTAAATTCTAAAAATTGAAAAAAAAAATTTTACCTTAGAAGTGGGTAAAAATAAATAAGTTTTATTTTTTGAATGAGTTTTGAAAATAGATTATTTGCAAAACAAAATTATTACTGAAAGCGCTCGATAAATTCAAATGTTTAGCGTTGGTGAACCAAAGCTCAAGTTTGGACTAAATTTAGCATACTTCATCTGAAAAGTATTTAAAAAATATTTTGAAGAGGGAGGAATGGTACATCGTCAAATAGAAAGGAATCCAGTTCCTAACTAGTGATGTTGATGTTCGTGTTTTTTCTTTTGATTTTCTATGCGGCTAAATATGTTAATTGCTTCTTAAGTTTCTGCTTTTTATCAATATTTTTTAGTGAAATCAACTGTTGGGGTGTTGCAAGACATTAAAAGTTGAAGATCTTAAACTTAAGTTTATAAAAATGTATAAATAATCATTTACTACATCATGAAAGTTATACTTTTTAATAATAATAACTCAATAATATACAAAACGCTCGATCGGACATGGTATCACCTTTGTTTAACAGCCTGGTTGCTTTCGTGTTCTTTCTAAAATGACTTTATACGGTTCAACTTTTAACTATGAAATTAATATTTTCATTTTTATTGTTAGAGTATTTGTAAAGACGTTACTACAATAGTAAAAATTATCATCAATATGATGGTTGCAGCTTGGTTTTGGTTAGATTTAACCAATTTCTTGGTGACACATTGACCTTCATTTTTAACAGTGAACCGCATGGTTGAAATTTCTTGCCAATGATCATATACGTTTGAAAAATATGTTGATTTTACTTTTTTCATTCTGCTTTAAATCTATCGATTCATTATTTATGCACTTCAAATTTGTTTTTCGCTCATTGTAAATACGAATTTCCCTTAAATTACTTATTTAAACCGCTGAAGAAAGCTATTTTGCCAAGGGGTGATTCTTAATTCGTTTCACTTCAAAAATGTTACTACTTTAAAGGTAGGGTTAAATAAAAAATGAAAAAACATCGTTGGTAAGCGTTTAAAAAATTTTAGCCAAAAACGCACTTTGTCAGAAACGCAATAATTAGTTTTGAGGAAGAATAAAATGTTCTATAAACTGAATATTAACAAAACAAAAATTAATGACTAATTAGAATGTAATATTTTCTTCAATACTCGGTAACTTATATGAGTAACTGACTTTCATAAACTATTATTCATTTCCTTCTGCGTAGTTCAGGTTGTTTCTTTTTGGAGAATAGTTTCTCGTTTCACCTGTTTTTGAAGACCATGACATGAAAACGTTTTCAAGCCGTGCAAACTATTTTCACTCTGTTAAATTTGAACAATTTCAGCGGCAACTTCAAAGCAATTAGAAAGGGGTTTTTCTTACAACGTGAGAACGCTTATTATTTTTCCTTTCCCGCTTAGAAGTGGAATAGTTGCAGCTTTACGTAAGAAATAATGAAATTTTAAAACCTATCATAGATGTGTAGATAACTACTAATGATTAAAAAGGAAAAGTTAGAAACTTCTCTTTCTTGTATTTTCAAATGTGGTTGCGAAAATAGCTGAAGACTAGAAGAGATTATGGCTATTTTGTAAAGGAAGGATTTGCAGGGACACGTAAAAATGATCACTTTTCCTTCAGTTTCTGGGTAACGTTATTTCTCTAACGTTCTTTTTCTTCGTTTTCCATTTCTTCGTCGTTACTGGGATAACTTTTTTCAAGACCCTTCCCTTACAAAACTCTATTTCTTTTTTATATGTCATCATTTGATGATCTTTCTCAGACACAACTTCATTTTGTTCATTCTTTGTTTCTTTAAAGCGTTCTTTCAAGACGCTCCTCCGCTTGCAAAACTTAGTCTGAAATTACTACTGAAATTACTCAAGTTGGATTCCCCTCTTCCAAATAAAATCTTGGTATCTGAACCTGACTTTGAAGCATATTATAAGTGGTCAATGCATAATCCTTACTAATATTATAATCAAGAACATAATTACTTGTAATTTCATGACATGCTAATAAAAGTTATAAGATACATCAAGAAAATGTACACTCATTGATTTTAAACGTATCAGTGATTTCCCCCCCCCCTCTTGCCCATAACTTATTTCTGTTCAATGGAACAACAATAAGTTAGTCCAGAACGAAACGAGCCTACCTTCCTGCATATCAACACTTTTCTAAACGGTTGTATCTTCCTCTCTCTCTCTCTCAATATTTACCGATTTTTTTTTTTTTTTTTTTTTTTTTTTAAGTCCTAGTGGGTTGAGACAAGTCATAGTAAATTCGAAAAAGTTTTTTTCGTAGCTTCAGTGGATGAACAATAAAAACGTTCAGAAGAACCTACGAAAGAATCACTTTATTTTCGAATTGAAACACTTTCGCTGAAAAAAAAGAAAAAATTTGATTTTGAGATTTTATTATGATTTGAAGGTTCAAAAACAGTATTGACAGCTTGAAAGTAACTGTTAGTTTTATTGTTTAATCTTAGAAGATTGATTTTATTTTGTGAGAATCTGAAGGGAAATAAAAGTCGAAAACCACTAATATGTGTAACCTTTAGCCTTATTATGTATATATATTTTCAATATTTTGATAAAACAGTCATTAAAATGTTTATCGAGAGAATTTAATGCTATCTACCATAACTTCTCTCAGTATATTAGAATTATTTACCATAGTTGAACTGACCCAAATTTAAATCAGTTAAAGGGAAAAAAAATTACAGCTCTTACTGAACCGTCGGACGACAAGTGGAAGCAAAACTGTATTGAAAAGAAATTACCTCAATTTTATTTAGATTTCGGTAATTAATGCGTCTTTCAGTATAACCTTTGTCCCGAGGTTATAACCATTAATCTGTGCAAATCAATCTTCCTGCTTAGGCGTGACGAACTGAGGGACAGTCATTGGACAATTTCCCCCCAAGGTGTTGTTTCTAGTTGCAAAAGTTGTCGCAAGGAGAAATGGAGATAAAATATTTTTTGTTTTTAAACCAGAAATGAGTGAATCGCACATTGAACTTTGATTCAATTTCTACGTTAATTTAATTAAATGCTTCAAGGATAAATTGTTGATTTGGAAAAGGGGTCAAACAAACTCGCTATGTCAGAAGAGTCATGAAAATTGATCACGAAATAATTAAACAACAAATAAATAAAATAAAATAAATAGCTAAACAAACCTGGAAATATAGTTTGATTTCCGTGGATTTCTTAGTATTTCCGCGACAAAAGGATAAGTGCGATTGATTTGCATTTGGGCCATTTCACGGAAAACGGTCATTTTATCCCACACGTGACGCCTCATATATATCATTAAAAATAATACTTTAGCATATTAATGAGCAAATTTTTTCTGCTTAACAAGTTACAAACTTATGTGTGATATCTTAAGCAAAAAATGTCGTCATTACCCTTTAAAATTATTATGTTTTAATGAAATATATATCAACCGTCACGTGCGGGATAAGCGATTGACTTTTTCGTGAAATGGTCCATGTATACATTTCTGTTTATTCGCACTTATCTTGTAGCTGATGTTAGCTTCATATTGTTACTATAAAGCAATTTACATCGATTACGTTATTCTTAAAATTTTTCTCGCGATTCATTGTTTTAAAATACTTTTAAATCGGGAACTGCGTAATGTTCTCATATGTTCATTTAACTATTTTACCAAGGCTCAATCTATTACTTTTTAAATTTAGGATGCTTTTGAAAGATAGAAATGACTAAAACAATACAAAAAAAAAAAAAATGTTGTAATACTTTTCCCTCCATAACTCGAATCGATTACACATTGGAAACTATTGTCCAGTTTGTAGCTCATTTTATTCAGAGTAAAAATCAAATTACATGCAATCTTAGGATTTTCCCCCCACCTTCTTAAAAATTCCTTTGAGGGATTTTTAACTTTTCAACGTTAAATATCATGAATTAAATTTCAACTGTCAGTCATTTTCAAATCTACATTTGGCAATGAAGGAAATTTCGGCAGAAAGAAAACGTATCGTAAGTGTTTTAAATTGTTATTGCCACAAATTTGCACCATAAAATGTAAACGAAGTGACAGTAAAACCTCTTTCACTCAAACTTAACTTTGTTTCCACATGAAAAATGTCTCTAGTGGACCTTCTGCTATTTTTTGCTCTCATCCATGTAATGTAATCAGTAGACACTCACAGTTATAAGAATATATGCTTGAATTTCAAGAATTCATATTATGTGTCTGTCAAAAGAAAACGTATGGCCGAAATAACCGGTGAACCGATCCACTTGGTTACTCCTTTTGTTATAACAACTGCGCTGAATGGCACAAGTTTTAAGTTCCTCTAAACTTACTTCACACGTTTTTGATTATTTAAAATATTGTAAGATTTGATCTGATGACTCGCTTCAAAATAAATAAATGAAGTATGACTATTTAGCTAGAACCAAATAAAGAGATTGAAAACTTTATGTTCAATAACATAAGTCTTCATAAATTACATATATTTAACTGCTTTTATATCACAGATAGCAGGGGTTCCCAATCAATGGGTCACAACACCAAATGGGGTACTGAAGCGTGTCTTATGGGGTCCGACATTATACTTACTTTTAAAATATAATATACTAGCTGCGTTGCTTGACCTATCTCGTTGGGTCAAAATTGTGTTAAGTGACGCATGTTCAACAATCAGGCTTAAATGAAAGAAAGAAAAAAATGGAAAATTTTCCCGTCGATGTGTAGAGAAGAACAATTTTAGGACTCAAAATTTAAATTTAGACCTCTTTGTTTTGTGTTTTTGAAATTCAAAAAGTTTTGTCATTGTTCGCGGAAACATTCCGTTTCAAGGATTTAAATTTTATTAGTAGCTATATTTCACTAATTTCTACACGCATATAGACTATGGGGTCGCGGGTTGAAATTTGTCAAAAAGGAGTTACGACGTGCAAAAGATAGGGAATCATTGCCATATAGGTTATGGCAGTGGTGCCCAACCCGCGGCCCACGGGCTATATGTGACCCGCTGTTTTATTCAATATTACGAATCGAAAAATACATTCTGAAACCTTTCAAAACAACCGATAATTTTCATTCAATGAAAAGTGCTATGAAGAATTTTTGGTGATTTGAAGCAAAGTAGTCCGCATTGGTTTCTAAAACACAGAGATGGAAGCTTCATATCAATAAAATAAGCGTGTAGTAGTGCTAAAAGCAATTCGTGGTTTGTATTTTTCTTTCATTTTCCGTCTTTTCCCATGTCACCCAAAAAAATTTCACTAAATTTAAATTTTATATTTTCCCTGGCCCGTGAGATTCGTCTTAATATGAAGTGTGGCCTTCAGATAAAAAAGGTTGGGCATCCTTGTGTGTTATTGAGGGTTATATTAGATATTTAAAAGATTTGTTCGTGAATTCGATTTTGCTTTACTACATGAAACTTTTGAAGCATGTTTCCAAAGAAGCAAAACTATTAAAAGCTCATTGAACTTTATTGTTTGATATTTTTATTGTTTAAAAATTATAATTATTTCTCAAAGATTTTTACAATGATGCTCGTAAGAATTTCCATCAACAAATCCAGCTTATAGTTTATCCTTCATTACGAATTTGTGCTGCCAAAGGTTCATTATTTTAGGAATGTTGTTGAGTTAAATCAGTTTTTTTTTTCAAAGAAATAATTTATTTAAAATTTTTATCAGCAATTATCAAAAGTTTTATGAATTTATTAATAATGTTCTAAATTCTCATAGTTCAACAAGATTTTTCAGCAAAATTTGCTAGCTAAAAATTCCTAATAAAAAGTACAACAAGAACTTGCAAACAGCTGTAAGATTCTTTACCTTTTCTTCTCATGTGATTCTAATTAGAACACAGAAATCTAACTAAGAGTATTAGAGGACCCATCACATGGCTTTCCAATGCTTTTCTCCTGTGAGCGCTTCCCAAATCGTGGAGCCATCTTAAGCGGGTCAACTTTAATATTTTTGGCGGTTTGGTTATTCAAATGTCCAGTTTTTAAAGAGATGATCAAAAAAAGCCTCGCATGTTGGACCAAGTTTGGACTCTACAAAAAAATTGTAAATAAAAAGCATTTATTTCAGAACAATTCCAAACATTGTGATTTATATAATTTTCTGAAATTAAGTAAAAAATCATTCATATCAGCCATACGATACTATATAGGTATATCTTTTCCTCAAAATTAAAAAATGAGGTAAGTTTTTATTTTTTGTGTTGAGCGATCGATTGCATTAAAATCTGCAAAGAATAATGATTAATCATAAATAATTTTAATGAATGAATTTGCCTTTTTTAAAATTTACTTTACACTTTCTATTTCTGAGAAGATATTTTTCTTGTGATTTATTCATGCAATAATTTAATGCCCTTTATTAATATTGTCAGTGATTTGGTTTTACCTCTTAAACGTAATTTTGCTATCAAAATAGTTCCTACATCTTACTCTACAATAATTAAGCTTTTTTAAATACATTATAAGAATATTAATTAGAAATTTTAAACTGATGATATAAAATCTAGTAGTTGCACATATTAGTTAATATGAATATATTTAGAGAAAACAGTAAAATACGTTTAGAAAAATAAAAATAATTCTTTGCATAGTGTAAAACTCGCGTTAGATATTTCATGTTCATGCTTAAGCCCTAATTACTACTGGTATGACGGAAATTATTAATAAAGGTTTTCTGCTTAATAATCATAGATTTGAGAAGCTTACGACATTTGAAAAAAATTGATCACTCCCCAGTAAAGTGATTTTTTTTTTCCTGTTCAGTAAATAAGGGTAATGGCACCACTCAAAGACATGCTCAAGACATCATCGCTCTCAGGTTTACTCAATTTTCTGAGTTTTTTAATGTATTTAGACGTTTTAAACTACCTACTTTTCTCTCTTTCTAAAACAACATCTCGTCTAACCTTTGGTTGCTTCTGGATGCTCTGAATTAGTTAATTCTATTTTTATTTGCGGAATTTCCGAAAAAAAGGTCCCCCCCCCCCAGTAACAGACACCAATTCTGATGATACCCAGTAACAGACAAGATGAGTAAAGGACTCTTTTTCTCTTCAAAGTCTTCAAAATGTCTTTAATTTTAGAACTAAAGCCTCATTAAATTCAAATGAACATGGAACACCAGCTGACCTCTTGGAGGCTGTTCATAACCGTCCACCACTGCCTTGCAAATACCAACTGACTCATAAAATTTACTCTGGTAACACTAGGTACAGTGAAACCCCGAATTAACATTTCTCAAGGGACTGGGATGAAAAACGTAAAATGTGGGGAAAACGTAAAATACGGGAAATACATAGCAGCAAAACTGATGATGGGACCCGATGGGAAAACGTTAAATGAGGGGAAAATGTAAATTCGGGGGACGTAAAATCGGGATTTTACTGTATCTGCATCGTATTCATGGGCCACAGTAACATCAGAACTAACGCCTAAAACGCTTATTATTTAAATTCAAACTTATGACAGCCTGTTACTGGACCCTTGTCTGTTACTGATGACCTTACTCTATTTTTTTTATATTCTTTAAAAACTACGTGTTTTAAAGTTAAGTACAAATTTAATGCATAATTAGAATGTATAAAAATATAGTTTTTTAAATATCTGTAAAATTTCAAAACATCTAATATTGACGATGTTTTGATGGTTTGCCAGTTCCGCTTAGGCAAAAATGGAAAATAAAGGAATTGGTAAGAAGTCACGAAAAGTATTTTCTTAAAATTTCTTGAATTTAAACTTTAGATTATTTTACTGAAAAAGCGAAGAATGAAATATAAGTCAATAAGAAAAAAAAATTGTCCACAGTCTGAAAACCCAAAATGCTTAATAAACTGAAGCAAATGTTAATCACTTTTTCTCTTCGGGCGACAGTAACTGATTGATGTCGCAAAATGCTTCTCTACGTGTTGTCCCTGTAATCACTACAAAACGATCTATATCTAGAGGGCGCTAGTGATCCAGTGAAGAAATTCACACTTTATTCCAACAAATCTGCTAAGTTTCATCCTTACTCTTTTCTGAAAAATTGGAAATTTTAAATCTGTTTATGGATTAAGACGCTAAGAAATGTAAAATTTGGTTCTGCTTTTTGTTTTTTCATTGATTTGATTTAGACCGATTTGAAAGAGTTTTAAATTTGGTAATACGTATTTAGTGTTATTTTTACATTTCTGTAAAGGTTTTACTCGAATGATTGAAAATTAAAAAGGCATAGGTAAAAGGGTTTGCTTTGTTCTTCTCATTAAAAAGAAAAAAAAAGGTTGATAAACGTCAAGTATTAAATGCAAGAACGGAAAATCTTGCTCCGTTAGAGTTTAAAAGGAAAGATTATGTTTGTGTGTCGGAAACTTGTTTTGATTCTCCCTTCTTAATTTTCGAATTAATTTTAATTTATAGCAGTATAAGAACGCATTCCGTTGCTTAGTCCCCCCCCCCCCTTTTAAGACTTATTTCTTGCAGAAATAATAATACGAGTAATAAAAAGTAAAGACCAACAGAATAGCTTGCTGTAAAACGAAAGTTAGACAAATAAATAGATTTATGTCACTAGGTGACAGCATGAGCGGTTCAAATCTTAAAACCAAAATTGAAAATATGCTGATATCATGAAAAACTTGCATGTAAGCGTTTCAAAGTATAATTTAGAATAACACAACTTAACTTGTGTTTGGACCCGAAACCGAAATCCCACCTAGAAAATTACAAAATCGAAATAGGTAACGAAGAACCTCTCAAAATTAAATATAATTGGCAGTGGAGTCAACCCTCCCAGTTGCACGTTGAGTATGATGCATCAGAGTTCCTGTTTTTTGTTAACACATTAAAAGTGAAATAAATAATGTGTTCTGACAACAAAGAAAATAGATACATTTAATGATTTTGGACATTTTAAAAATAATTTAACTAAATTGAATCCTAGGTTAATTATTACATTCTGGAAAATGGATGTTCCTGGAAAATGATGATATTTTGAAATATAGAAAACATAAGAAATAGAAGCATTCGCTTTCATGAAAAAGGTTATTTCGGAGAGACTATTTAGCCTTTGCGAGTCTCTTAGATGTATAAGCCTGGAACAAAGAAAGTCGGAGGGGACATGATCCAGAGCTGCTGAAATTTATCGGAAGGAAAGATGTTAATGGATTGAACTTTCGCACGGAAAGCAAGATAAGTGGTCATTGGTTTCGGTTGTTCAAATCTCAAGCTAATCTTGAAATTAGGAAAAGTCACCTTTTCGGAAGAGTTGCGGGCACTTGGAACAGCTTATCGGAAGAAGCTGGAAGGGTTAAGGTGTAGGTATCTTTGAGAGGGCTGGCCATTGATCCTTATTGGTGACTAATCAATTGCCTAACCCGCCTAGCTGGGTTCAGAGCCTGTTGCTGGTCTTCACATTTGTATTTGGCACAAAAGAAAATTATAACTTTGACACTTAACCACCGATGCTATAAAGCGATTGGTGTTATTATTGGTTTACTACTGCTAGTTCAAAGAGTCTTATTGGATTATTATTATTAAAAACTTGTTGACAGGTTTAAATAGATATATTTTTGATGAAATTAAAAATCATTGTTAAATGAATTGTTCCTTAAGGTTTTTACTGTAAAACGCATGTGACAGAAAAGTTACACTTTTTGAAGAATGACCCTTATAGTATTGTTTATTTGGCGAAACATTCTAAATTTCAGGCTGCTTCACTCGCTAAAAGGCATGGTTACGGTAGCGTGGTTGCTTGGCACTTTAAGCGATGACCTATACAGTTGAAGGACTATTTTGAGTTTTAAAGCTACTGTTAACCTTTTTATGTGTTTTAGCGAATAGTTTTAAATTCCAAAAAGACTTCAATAGGTATATTGTAAAGGTGTGTACTCATTTTAGTTGAAGAAAAATGATCATTTCACATCGGGGGGGGGGGGGGTATTCCACGGATTTCCTTTACATTCTTAGCACAGGCGTTGCCGTGCAGGTACTGCTAGTCTATTAGTAATTGCTTTCAGAAAATTTGGAATTCCGCATGCAATTTGAGGTTTTTTAGTATTTTTATTAATTTGAAAACAAAATCGAAGTTGTTCCTAAAATTGTTTTAAATAACTCTTCCGAAACATTTACTGCGAAATCCAACAAATAAAAAGTTTACCAAGAGAAAATTTAAATACCTCATAATCTGTGAATAGCGAATTTAATTTAAAATGTACTAATGTAAGAAAGTCTGATGCCTTCTATAAGTACTTCGATGTAAATATTTATGTTCATTTTATAATTAATTTTAATAAAACTTGACTTTTTCTTAAAATGCATGTTTAGACTTTATCTTTTGTACTTAATATCCATACATCTTTTTTTCTTGTGTTTATTATTATGATAAAAATTTTAAACAATAGCGAGAAAATGAATCAGAACCAAGAATTTACGTTTAATAGTTTAAACAATTGGGGACAATAATTCAATTTAAGTTCAACTATTTCAACATTCAATGTCTACATACATCGAAATCATCAGATTAAAAGTCTCTTTAAGACAGGCTTCGCAGACAGTTTTTAGAAAAAAATAGTAGAAAAAATAGGAGCAAAAATTTCATAAATAGGAAAATTATGCTTTAAAAAATAGGAAAATAAAGGAAAATAATATTCTAAAAAAGGAAGAAAATTGCAACTATATATACATATAAAATATCATAATTACGAATTTAACTATGAAAAAAGAGCTACAAAGCTGTTCCATGTTTATTAAACATATTACAATTAATGAAAACAACTAGAAATTTTATTCAAGATAAAAATACCAGGAAATTGTTTTGCTTAAGGGAATGTTTTACTTATATATTTCAATTAACTATTAGCAAAAGGCTTCAGTGGGGGATTTAATAGGAGGCGGAGGGGGCGAAGTGACCTTCATTGCGTCCGTGACCGTTATTTTCTGAAACCAGTGATAAGGAACTAAAGAAATTACTTGCAATTGCTACTATTTTAATCAAGTAAATTCCATAAATTTTGATTTAAATTAGTTTTAGATAATAGTGTAGTCGAGGATGGACTATGTTACCTACTTTTTTAAGTTTTACTCAAGCTCGCCCTTTCCCCCTTTTACTAAACTACAATAAGTTTCATATTTGTATATGTAAGTGTCTTTCTAACTTTTTCTTCCATCACTATCCTATACTGGTATGACAAGACGATGCTATGATTTAGATTGTAGTGTGGGAGTTCCGAGTTAAAACTAGTAGATCAAAATTTGTCCAATTCAAAAGTTGAAGTAAATTAATTAAGAAGGACAAAGGAAATTTCAGTCAATTTGAACTTTTTTTGGGCTTCACAGGTATTTAGTTTTTGATAGCATTTCGACTAAACAGTTAAATAACTCTAGTCACAACTAAATTGGTTTCTGAGCTCACTTAAATCATTTTAGAATGAGCCTTCTGACATTTCTATATCTAGTGGCGTAGCTAGGGTACTGCGGAGGGGGCGGTCCGCCTCGGGGGGGGGGGGCATACTTTGGGGGGTTGGCAATTCAGCACCTTTAATGTGAAACAAATTAAATAAGGGAATCATACTTTAAATCTATTATTGGAAGCAAAGAAAAAAAAAACCTTCAAAATGTAAGGTTTTGGTAAGACTACAATTGCGCTTTTCAGTGTTCAAAGTTTAAATATTTCCATAGTGAATCTCTAAACCTTTCTCATTTTCTATTCGTTCAGTAAGACAAATTTAAATTTTATTTTTAAAACTTAAATTTCGGAAAATATTTAAGAAAAGACCCTGACTTCCTAATGTCACCAAAGACTAAAACTGACTTCAGTTTTGATGAAGATTCGGGAGAGAACCCCATCCCCCCCAAACGTTACTTTTAACTGCAATTTTTGAAGCAAATTTAGAATATTTCTCCAAGATTGACACCTGACACCCCCTCTCCCCTTTTTCTGGTAGGAGGAATATGGATTAAATTAGTTCCCTTTACTTCCTTAAATGAAGATTTCAATTTTAAGTTCAATAATTTTTGACGGTTTAATGTATTAGATATGTCTTAATGAAAGGGTGGCAAACAGGGGAATCGCCCGGCAGAAACTGTAGCTAAGCCACTATCACTGAGCTTGTAAGGCATTTTAACCTGTTTCGAAAAAGTTAAAAATCAGTGAAGTTTGTCCATGAACTTCACTGTAAGCGTTGATTTTAGAATGCAAATTACACCCCCCCCCCCGAAAAAAAAAGCGATGGAGAACCCCTCAAGCGTAACGGAAATATCCTTCCAGAATAAAAGTCCTCCAAAAAAAAAAAAAAGAAAAAAAAACCCTTCCTTAAAAATTCCCATGGCGCTATTTGCGCCATGGAGCTCTCGCCCCCCCCCCCTTCCCCGCCAGGGCACTCCGGTTAATTAGCATTTTTGTTTATTAGAGTTTATTATTTTACTATTATAGAGTGGTTTCTGCGATTTTTGAGTATATTTTTAAGTAATAGAATTTTAAAAAGAGAGGATTTTTTGTCCCCCCCCCTTCCCCCAAACCCGACGCACAAAATGGTGGGACTTTTTACCCCCTTCTTGTTGAAAGGGTAACAAGTTATTTGCAACATATTTATCATTTTTTTTGAGGGGGGGGGATGTTCGTGTTTGGCGTTTTTTTCGCATGGTTTTACTGTACTATTGGGGGGCGGGGCAAACAGAGACAGCCTTTTCTTTATCTGTAAAGTTGTTTAATTTACATAGCTGCAATCAATCAATAGAGTAAAAGGAAATCAGAGTGAAAAAAACAACCTTACAGGCACAGGAGCAGTCCTTTTCTTAACTGTAAATTGAGGTTCAATAGTTTTAACTTTGAGGGGAAAAAAAGCAGATAATCGGTGCATCATTTATTTTGCACTTTCATAGCAGATAGTCTGTGGGCAGTGGCGGATCCAACGGGGGGGGAGGGGGGATCGTCCCCACCAAAAGGTTTGTAAATTCAAAAAAATTCCGGGAAAAGGTCACCACACTCCCTCTTCCCCCTAACACATCACAAAAATCGTTTACAAAAGTATTTTTACGACTTTAATTTCAAAAATTCCGAAGAGGAGAGTTCCTCAACCCCTCTCTCCGATGTCATCGAAGATGGTCAAAACTTTTGAATTATTGGAGCTTCAATTTCGAAAAAATGGCCAGAATCGAAAACTTTTTCGAAAATGTCATTAATGAGGGCCTTCAATTACGTTTTTAGAACTTCAATTCCGAAAAAATTCCGGGGGAGAGCCCTCGATCTCGAGTTCTTCTCCTAACGTTAATGAAGACCCACTAACATTACGGTTTAAAAGTTTCAATATTGAAAAAGTTGAGGGATGATAACTCCTGACTGCATCCCCTTCCTTAGCATTACCAATGATGGTTAACCATCGCATTTCAAGGCTCCATTTTTGAACAATTTCTGATGAGGAGTTCCAAACCCTATTCCTTTCTCCTACGTCATAAAAGATGGCATACAACTGTGTTTTTGAGACTTCAATTTCGAAAAAGTGCCGAAGAGGAGAACCCATGTCCTTTTTTACTCATCTTTCAACATCATTCAAAGATCGTCTAAAACAACGTTTTTGTAACTCTTACATTAGAAAGTTTCTGGAAAAAAATTCTGAACCCCATGTCTTCTGCTACGTCATCAAAGATGGCATACAATTGCATTTTTAGGACTTCAATTCCAAAAAATTTTTCGGGGGAACCCCAAACCCCCTTCTTTTTAGCATTACTAAAGATATATAAAATTGCGTTTTTGAAGCTCTAATATCATAAAAAGACTGGGGAGAATTCATGGGCGGATTTATGGGGGGGCAGAGGGGGGCAATGCCCCCCCAGTTTTGGGAGGACTTCATGTAGTAACAACACATGTTCCAAAAATTAAAAAAAATTTTTTTTCTTTTTTGAATAGTTCAGAAGGGCATGGGTGGATTTATAGGGGGGGGGGCATAGGGGGCAATGCCCCCCAGTTTTGGGAGGACTTTATATTGTAATAACACATCTTCCGAAATCTTAAAACAAAAAACATGACTTTTTTTTTGAATAGTTTAATGAAAATGAAGAGAAAAGCAAATGTCCTTTTCTGATGGGAGAAAAGAAAAAAAAAAAAAAACGAACATTAAATACAAATAGTACAGCTGTCACTGGGTGCTGAAAATGTGTCTAAATTCACTATTTTGAACTGAAAACCATTTGGGCAAGTATATGAATGAAAATATAGGCTAAACGAGCTATACATTAAGCTGCAACACTTATAATAATTGACGATTATTTTAACAAATTAGAACCTAAAGCAAAGGGGGGAAACTCCTTCCCCCATTCGCGCTAACAGAATGATCTACTCGTTATGATTTGTGTCCACATTTAAAGTATTATTTGTGCATAATATTTACGTTCTTAGTAGATTAATTGGTCTTTTGAGAAATTCTGAAAAACATAGTTTTTTTCCTTCGTTCTCTCTCTCTCTCTCTTTAAGAGAGAGAGAGAGAGAAAATAAATACTATCACAAACTGAATAAATTTCAGTTATCTAAGTGTTTTGATTCAATGAATCTTTTTACTGAGAGGGAGAGTACAATTTTACTTACTTTATAAAAACTGTTTAAAAAGTAAGGTAAGTCATAATCATCTAAGTTTAAGTGAGTCAGTCCTTGTCATTATTGAAATGTAAATAATTGAGTCGTCAAAAGTTTTGGAAAAATTTGCTGAAATTTTATAAAAGTCTATAAAAACCTTACAAAGATTGGTAAAATCGTAAAAATCCTTTAACCGTAAAAACTGACAAATTTTCGTAAAAATTACAAAAAAATCAAGCAAAAATTTTCAGGTAAGAGTGAATTACAAACTGGGCCAAATTTGCCTATAAGATAAAAAAGCTATTACTTAGGCCCCTGCTTTGAAGTGGGTCCCTAACTACCAAAAAAATTCATGATTCGTTCCTTAAAAAATTAAATTGCTTGAAAAAACTAATTTCATTTTTAAGTGCTTGAAAACCTTGAATATTTGGAAACGTGTGGCTACAAACCTTAAATTTTAAAATTTCTAAAAAATGGTAGAGGGGGAGGAATGACAAAATATGTCAAATTTAGCCACATCCTGTATTAAAAATGTAAAAATCATAGTTCTCACGTTGGTAACATATTCAGGGTGGCGACAGGAACTGTGAAAAAAAGTTCCCTGACTTTTCCCTGATTTCCCTGATTAAGTTCACCAAATTTCCCAGATTTACGTTACCAATGATAATGGTTTTCTTTCTTTGCTCTACTTCCCTGAAATCCTTCTGCCCTGAAATCCATTGTATGTTTGTATTAAATGCAGTATTTTAAACGTTTTAAGTTGTGTAAAGTTGTTGAGCTAAAGATACATTTTAAAAAAATGCTACTTTTTTAATAAAATGGTTATTAAAAAAAAAAGACAATGTTTTTGGAAGGAAAGAAGAACCATCAAAACAGTATATTAAATTTTTATACATGGAAAGATTATAGAAAATTCAAAAAAAAAAAAAAATACTTTACTTCCAGAAACCACTTAGCATAAGAAATTTAAGAAACTATTAAAATTACTCTTAAAAACATATGTGTATTTATGATAGAACTAAAAGTAATTGAAATTATTTTGAACTAAGTTTTCAAACAGTATAATAATTGTTGCAAGAATAACAAGTAATAGTGAAAGAATAGAAGTAATGTAGTTATTCTTATCTAACTAATTGACATATTTATGCAAAATAGATGAAACCATTTGACATCCATTCATAGGGAGCTTTTCTCTAATCAAGAATATAGGTTTTAATGAATGAATACAGCATTTTAACAATAAAAAAATAAAAATATTTACTTAAGTTCACAAGTTAACTCTATTTCAAATGATTTCAGTATGTAACGAAAAAAAATCTTAGATTGCTTTTGTAACAAACAACTTTGAATGCAAGAAAAAAAAAAGCAATTAGTTAGTATCAAAATATATAAAAGAATACAACTTGGTTATAAAATTAAAAAATTACTTAAGTCTGAAGAAAAGAAAACCTTTATAATCTGCGGCGACAACAAATAGTATAACGGCAAAAAACAAAGTTTTTTTAATTGAAAGTTCTATTTTAGCAATTAAATTAAAAACCCAAAGAAGTAATAACTTTTAAGCTTTTATAGTATTAATTCAAAAACCACCAAAGATTTCTTCTTGAAATCGTGATTACAGTACTTAATTACTTCGAGACAATGGAATAAAGGCAACAAGCTAAGGCATTAATGAAGGCTTCCTCTTTGCCTGTATGGTTGTTTATTTTACGTAGCATTGAAAGTATAAAAGGAAATTTCAAGCTAGGTAAAATAAACAACCTAACAGACACAGAAGCAATCTTAATAAGTTCATCCTGTGGTTAATAAGTAACATTCAATACTTTGACGTTGAGGAAAAAAGATGCACAAATATGCGGCAGTGTATAATCGCACCTCATTAATTTTACTTTTTTGAACAGATAATTGGCGGAAAATGCGTAGGGAATTAGAGTATTTAATTTTGTGAAGCAAAAAAAAAATTTTTTTTTCTTCATAAAATTAATTTTCCCTGATTTTTTGTTATTTTTTCAAAATTCCCTGATATTTCCCTGATTAATAAAGTTATATAATGATCTGTCGCCACCCTGATATTATTTGATATAAATTTTTGTGACTCACATATTTCATATCTTGTTATGTATTCAATTCCGAATGCAGTATTTTGGAAATTCTTTTGTATTGATTGCTTTTATCTTACTTCTTCTGCGTATTATCTATCTGTTTAGCACAGAAAAAAATACACACTTCTTCTATTTCCTTTCGTTTTCTGCCCCACTTGCAACTGAAAAAAAGTTGTTGTCATGAAAAATCTATGGTTTCTTTTCTCTTTTGAAGTTAAAATAGCTATTTCTCACAAAGTTAGAACAGGACTGTAAAAATTTACAATCAAGTACTAAAATATCAGAGACTGGAAAGTACAAATGAAGTGCGTTAAATAATTTTATTTATTCTAGAGTCCTTGAAAATAATTAGATAAGTCTTTGAAAATTATAAGCAAAGTGGGCTCCAATTACTTCTACTGCATATTGTTAAGGGAAAAAAATGATACACCTCTATTCCTTTTCGTTTTCTGCACTACTTATAATTAAAAAAAGGTTGTTGTAATGAGAAATCTACAGATTATTTTTTCTTTCAAACTTAAAATGGCTGTTTCTTACAAAGTTTGAACAATACTGTACAACTGTATAATCTAGTTATCAATTTCTATGTCTATCCAGTTAACCTTTATAAGGCTTCAAAATGCAGAATTTTATATCCATTTTACAAAATTTTCTCCAGGGGAGAAACCCTCGGCCCCCTAAAATTGGAGATATTCTATTTCCTACTTAAAAGGGACGCCAGCATCACTCTCTTGATACCAGCTTAAGGTCAATTCAAAAAGGACAGCATGAAAACACACATTAATAAAAACGACACACAAAAAAGTAAAGCATGGACTTATGCATCACAGGAAACAGACAAAAACATGGGAGTTGGGGGCAATAAAAGTGTTGCTAAAATTTTTTTAAAAAAAATCTTGCCCCCCCCAGGAACTCAGTCCTAAATCCGCCTATGGGAGAATTCCTGAATCTCATCCTTTCCCTTCAAGAACACAAAGATAGTAACCAATTGTGTTTTCAAAAATATACCCTTAAATTTCAAAAAAATTCCGAAAAGGGACCACCCAAACTTCCTCTTAATAACCACCAAATAGTCTAAAAAAATGGCATTTCTAACAAACATTTTCGGGGAGAGCCTGCAAACACTCCTATTTATGCGCGAATATTAAACAACTCAACAACAAACAAATCCATAACTCTCTTCAAATTTTATTTACAAAAGCAATTTTAGTATTTCATTATGTTTGGTATGAAAACTGGTAAAAAGAGATGCCATTTTAATACTGCTACCTTTCTTTTATAAGGAAAAAAGTACTATTGAGGATCTGAATAGATACTGGGAAAACTTCATAAGTCCTCACACGAATTAAAAGTTGAAAGGTTTAGATCAGATAATAGAACCAGAATACCAGTACAGAAACTTTTTTTTTTTTAATTTTTCATTCTTGTGTGTGTGGTACTCGAAACACTTATAACTTTCATTCAAACTTTTTGAACGATACACATTATTCCAAAAAATACAAAAAAACATGTTTCAGTTATTAAACTTTTTTCTAGATTTTATTTCATTAGTCCCCTCTCCTCCCACTTGATGCATTACTCAATCGCCCTTCCCAACAAGATCGTCTGGATCCGTCACTGTCTGTGGATAAGGTGCACAAAAATATATTAGTATGGGTAAAAAGGCGAAAGCAAGATTATGCATTGAAAAAATAGGAATAAATAGGAAAAAACAGGAAAATTTTAAAAAAAGTAAGAAAATAGGAAAAAATAGGTCTGCTGACCCTGTTTTAAGGCTTTTATGATGTTCATTATTAGGATTAAAAATAGGGGACTTAGCGTGATAGTAGGAGCAGCCCATTTTCCAGTGCTGCAGTTCTGAATCATTTCGCAGGTCCATTTGTGTTAAGATAGTTGATTTTTATGGAAAGAGAGGTGTTGGTACGTATGTTAGCTAGAAGGCTAGACTTCCGTATTCATAGTTCTTAAGACAAAATTTAAGTAAAATAAACAAAGTTACTAGTGAGCAAAATTTAAGAAAACACTCGCAGTGGCGTTTAAAAAGAAAGCACATGAACAGTGATGGTGCGAAGGATTAAATAATTTTATTTTTTAAAATGGATTGAAGAATAAACTCTTACATTGGTACAACGCCTATAACCGTTACTGGCAAAAGAATCTGACTTCAACTCAATAAACTTCAACTCTGTTTTTAAAAAGAATAGTAACTCATAAATAAGGAAACTTTTCAGATATTTTTGATTTAATTATGTCAAATAGAAATATTCTCAAATGCATACAACTACCGTACACTCTTCAGAAAAAGAAAGAAAAAAAATATGTTAAATCAAAAACATTTTATTTGCTATGAATGAGAGAACTATTTACAATCAAGTACAAATATTTACATACAATATAACTACATTTCGTTTATATTGTGCATACATATACTGTAAAACAGTTTGTGCAAAAGTAGGAAATATTGCTAAACATGTAACTAACATTATGTGAAAAATTGTAAAAATGCACACTTGAGTGTAAAGCAATTTGGTACTATAAAACTTCAAGTATCATGTATAATTTGGAATGTGCTAGGAAACATTTGGGCAGAAAAGAGTACAAAGTATTTCGAAACAAATGCATAAAAACAACATTCATATAAGCATATAACAAACTGACCTAGTATATATGTATATATTTTTTGGGAGAGAAGACAGGTTTATAAAAAACAGTTAAGCTATTATTGCAGTCATTATTATACTTTTAATAAGCACAAAATACAATACAAAGGACATGTACATCTTCCTACATTACTGCATAGCTATTTAAAAACAAATAGTCACTCACAAATCCTGTATTTGCTTCAAGTTCTAAGTAATTTTTAAAAAAAATCAAATAGCCTAATTGTTCAATAATCTAAGTTTTGCATTATTCAGGGAATGTTACATATCTTCCGTAACTTTTACATTTATAAATTTTAAGTATATATATATACATATATATATATACATCTTTTATTATGATATAAAAAGATCAATAAGCATAATTTAATGCACTAAGTCTTAATCAACAGTTTCTTCTTAATTATAACTATCGACTCAACTATCTTTAAAATGCTTTCCTGGAGTATTGCAGTTTCAAATTGCTGATATACCAAATGTATTGTTCACATAAAAATAACAAGTTATTATAGCATACGAAAAAATCTTTCAATAATTGTCACACTATCATTTTATAAGACATAGGTGTATTTTGGCTCACTATCTTTTTCAGAGGCACAAATGAAATTAATCATTAAAGCCCAGGAAGTACAACATTCACTCAGCCCACCAAATCGAGGAAAATATTTTAATTCAAACGGGACGTGTAGAAAATATGTAGGTTCAGAATTGAAGAAAATATGAATATTTTTCATACCAACTGAACTGACATTCAAAGCTTTTAGTTAAATTATTAAAATGAACGTATGTTCAAAATAATAAGTGTAGAAACATAATCTGATTTTAAGAATGGTTTTTAGAACCTCACTATTTCAGTTACAAACCGCCATTAAATTAAATGAAAATATTTGCAGCAACTTTATATCGTTAAAGAATGAAAGCTTATTATTTCACCTGATGTGTAAATATCTAAATACCATGATTTTTTGCAATGCTACATAAGTTATTCTTTATGTTATCCTGGCAAAAGTAGATTTAGCAGACTATTTTAGAGCTTCTTTTTAAGAATTAGAAATATGCATATGAAAGGTGTTCCTGAGCTGAAAAGTCATTTTTTCATGAGACAGATGCACATACTTTGAGTTAATTGCACAGCAAAATTGCACATCGTTCAACAGATTTACCTAAACATTTTTTATGAACTTAGTTGAAATTTAATAAAATAATAAACCTGATACAGATTGTAAGGAACACTTGAAAGATGTAAATAAATCAATGATAATAAATTGTGAACAAACACTGAATTATATTAACACAATCAGTTCAAAAGGTCTAACTTAGTTAAAAACCTTTGTATGTCAAAACAAATGATTTTTTAAATAAATTATTTATTACTTCATTTCTATTTTTTTTTCCCATGATGAATAAAATTGTATCCTTGGGAAAACAAAAATGAAAAACTGTGATGTATTCTTTGGAAGAGCATGTTTACTAGAACCCATATAAAAATCACTCAACTTTTTTTGACACTAATTGTAATAAGTATCAAGAGTTTTCGCTGTGTATGTGTTACTCATACTGTAAATAATTCTAGATATTGCTCAGCTAATTAAAATATCAAAAGGTATGGATAAAGGAAAAAGTCTTGGATATTATTAAATTAAAGAAAAGGCATTCCATTATCCCTTTAACTATAATGAGACTATGTCTCTTTCATCACATAAAGCCTTATCTACTCAGCATAATGGAATGATGGGTAAAATGTAAAACTAATTTGTACATTAAGACTGGAATTGAGTAAATAAATAACGTATCTAATTGCACTTAATAAAGGCAGTAAATTACCCACCTCATGGTTTTATTTGAAACAAAAGACAAAAACTAAATTGTTAAGGGCTAAAAATCACTTCTAAGAAATATTTTTCACTTAATTTAATGTAATAACCAATTTCAGCACAAAGGGAACTAGATTGCAGCAATCTGCAAATTCAATAAAAAAAAATTAAAAAAAAAAAAAAGAAAATAAAGCAGTCTCTTGAAAAGCTCGAAATGAACATTTTCAAATATTACAGTAAATGCATGATGGTAATCAATTAGTTTATCATAACAAAAGCTTGCAATTATGTAATGTAAAAATGCTACAAAAATGAAAAATTATATTGTTGTCGTTCAAATATTAAAATGAAATTATGTTGCGGAAAAATACCGAATATAAAACAGTAGAAATGCAACACTTACAAAATGTGATAGCTGGTATTACATTCTATATAAAACATTATGCTAATTAGGTATGCAAAGCTGTAAAAATGTACATAGTAATACTGCATCAAAAAAGACAAATTTATTATTAAAATGTAAAATAGTTTCCATTGCAGTATATAGAACTGTACTTCTCTTTCAATTTTAATTATAAATAGAAGATACAATATTTTTCAGTTCACAACAAAATATATTGAAAAGTAAGTACAATGAACGCTATGTAACTTGTTGGATGAAAAAATCTACATATTAATATAAACACTAACTAAAAAGAATAATAAACTGCTTTTGTTGCATAAGCATAAAATATTTAAGTACTTTAATTTTAAAAATATACAATGGAAATTATTTCTAAAAATTTGTTTTTAGTAAAAAGATGGATATCTCTCCAAAATGGAATGAAAATGTAAATCTTCAAAATGGAAAAAGTATGGCGATTAAGATTCCTAAATTTAAAAAAAAATGCTTACAAAAAATTAAAAAGAGAATGTGAAAAACTTTGTTGATAAAATTGCAATAGCATTCTCAACATTAATGCAACACAAGATAGTTGAGAAAGAACATTTGGCAAAGAACATTTTTAGGAAAACAGTTTTTAAAATAATTGCTATTGCCTTAAAACTTTAATAAAATATTAAAGTAATATTAGTAAACTTTAAAAAAATGTTTCTGAAACAAAAACAGAAAGTCAAAAGTAATGACTGAATGCTACAATTGAACCTCTAATGAAATTGCACTAAAATTAAAAATATTTCTATATACATGTGAGATATTTTGCTCAGAACTTATATATCACAGATACACACAAAAGTTTTCAGAAATATTAATTTTTACAAACAACATTTTTGATTTATTTGAAGCATTTCTAACAAACGAAGCAGTAAATTATGAACTAAATTCCTCTAGAAAAACAAGGGTTTTACTCCTTAAAAATCCTGAATATTTTGTTCTAAAAGTTAACTCACAAACAAGCTTAACAATTACACTTGCAAAATATTTACAACATATTAATAATAAAAACAAATAAGTAACAACAATGCCAATCTTTAAATAATTAACAATTCAATTTTGAATAAAATATAAACATTCATAATAAACATAGTCTATGATTTTAATTTCTTTTGATTTTTGACTGAAACACACAAATGTTTACATCTATAAAGAGCTTAACTATTTAGTTGAATTCAACGTACAAAATATTATAAAACATTACATAAAAATAATACTTTGATAAAGGTTTTTGAAATAACTTGATATGTTAAAGATGAAGGTGCTGTTTTCCTTGAATAAGATATTTAATTATATCTGAAGATCACATCTCTTTCAAGTGTCAGGAATTTAAGACATAGAATAATGGGGTAAAAATTACGAATATTTTAAAGGAGGTGAAAGAGTACACTTTATTATTTTTAGACTTCTGATAAAACAAAAAACTTAATTCAAGTTTTTGTGGCTTTTTTTTTCTTTACAATAATATTACTAAATCTTACATTAAATGCACTACAAGAATATATTAATTCACAACAAAAACATTTTAGTGGAATATGTTCAAAGATTGAAACTATAGCACATAGAAAAATAAAACAGAATGTGAATTATATTTCTTTTCCCCGAGACTCGAAAACATGAAAGAACAAATGTGCAAAACAGTTTCCACATGCACAATAACTAAACTTCATGAAAGATTTAGAAAAAAAATTTTTTTTTCAATCATAATTGCTTTAAAGCTCACATTTAAAAGAGTAAACTTCAAGCTGCTGCATCTCAGACGATAAAAAACTTTTGCGTTTCTTGAAACAAGTTGTGTACATCATAAAAAGACTAATTATATTTTTAGAGTTTTTAAAATATCATAGTAAGTGTTAAAATCTGTTCTGTAGCTTGATTACCTTCAGTTATTCTTAACTACTCAAATTTATATTTTATTTCATTTTTCAAAATGAGGACAGCTAAAAGGAATTAAAACATTGACTTTAAATAAATTATATAGTTGCTTCTTCATTTTTTTCAAATACATAGCTTAAACTTTTTATGTATCTCTTGATATTGTTTATTGTAAATATGCTAACATATTCTGAGGTTCTTTAAAAAAAAAAAAAATGTCCAATTCTAAATAGTTATATCATGCTCCCTCTGTACGTAACTCTGCATCTAACCCTCCTGAAGGAGTTTAATTAAACAGACTCAAAGGGGAAAAAAATCATTTTATCACACATTATACATTATTAGTTCAATATCCAATAGCCAAACAATACTCTTAATTTTTTATTAGCTGCTTTTCATGTTATGAAAATCTTCCATATCTCAATTGAAAATATTCACCAAAATATGTTTGTCAAGTAGTTTTTTTTTTATATATAAACATTATTTTGTATAAAAACAATGTTCTAAATAAGATTCTAAAGACAATGATGACATAGAAATTTTATTGTCCAAAAAATATTGCATTTATACTGCAATATGTGCATATGCATAGTATTTAAGAATATGTTCTTGAATTTTAAGGCATATTTATACATATTTTAGTCATGTTGAGAAAAATTAGTCTTTCTTTAAAAAGTGAAGACTTGTCAAGAACTATTTTTATGGTATGGAGGTGGATCCTGACATTTTATATTAACTTAAAACTAATTTTAAATTATTACTGTAAATTATGTATAAGGCTTTCATTTTAACAAATAATACATTAATTGCCCCCAAAAATGTTATGCTCAATAAGCATCATATGTATAAAAATTGCATCATCTCAAAATAGATTATTTTCATTACGGAAAAAGGCCGGACTCTTAGAGAAAAATTCAAAAGTTCTTGAAAACAGAATGAAAAAGATTTCTTTACTTTATTATTTGGCACAAAATAATATTGATTATATTTTTAAAGCATTAGCTTTAACATACAACAGAGACAAAGCACTAGTGTTCAAGTATATTAATATTCATTTAAAATTATGCATATTTCTCTCATTGAGATTGTTCATTACTATGTTATTTTGAAACTAAAACATGAAACTTGATTATTATATGCAGAAATGACTAGATAATAAGTTAGTTTAATAAAATTTGGCAGAAATGTTGCAAAATTTCCTTCACATTATTTGGAACATTAGCCTTCAGAAAAATTTGGCTGCAACATATCAAAGAAGTTTTTAAAAACTTTCTGTAACACTGGGGTGGAAAATCTGAAATCCAACATTGTAATCAGTAAAAACGTCAATATTATAGTCAAAATTCATTGGGCTTTGTTCTGTTTCAGGTTAGCTTACAACTTTATAACAGAAACTTCAGTTGTAGCAGGTCAATTTTGCAATTTTGGAACATATACAAAAGATTTGTAGCAACAAATAAACAAATATTAAAAACATGAACTTTGTAGCAGTACTATCTATCACTAGAGGGGAAAACAGTTATAAAGAGGAACCTTATTGTGTGCAATGCAAAACTCTCAAGTAACACTTCTTCGACAGACTTAACTAAAATTAGGCAGAATTTAGAGTATTTCAAATAGTTATTAAAAAAAAGATGACTAGCTTCTTATAAAAAATATGACCAAATAGTTAGCACTGAAATTCAACTAGAAGCTCTTTTATGCAGTACTACTAAAATTCAATCTATCTTAAAGAAGTTTCTTTCATATAATTTCAACCAATATTCTACTTTCTCTAGTATTATACTCCACACGAGCTCAGGGTGTCTGAAAAAACCCCTAAAGTACTTGGTTTTCAACATATATTGCCAATTCTAATATGGTAGTTATATAAATGCAAGGACCATTATGACCCCCCCCCCCCCCCCCCGTCCCTGAACACACATGCAAAAGTAAATTATGGCTTCACTAGTGATACCCCATAACTTTTAATAAAGTAAATACATTAATATCTATGTAGGGTGAGGATCACTTCAAGAATCTCAGAATGAGGGGGGGGGAGAGGTGAAACTATCTTTTACAATGACCAAATAATGAAAATCAAATCATAAAACTTCTCTGGCATGTTACTAAAATTGAAAATATATTGAAACACAGCATTTTTTGTATCCATTAAATAATAAAAATTATTTACCTAAAATTTTAATTTTGCAAAAAAAAAGTGCATAATTAAAAAAAAAATATTTGTTTTATGCATATGATCAAAAATACCCTATTTAAAGAACTTTAACTAAAAAATGGAAAAGGTAAAAAAAACTCATAATCTCACATTTCATTGGATTTGTTTCAAGGTAAAGCACTTAATCTTCAAGCTCTTCTTTTTTTGCAAGCAGAAAAAATACTTACTTAAATAGACACAACAAGTCTAGTTATTTAAAAAAAATCATTATTAAATAAAACCTGATTTTTTAAATGCAACCTTTTAAATCCGTTCTGTTGGAATATTACAATTGTTCCAAGTTTAACTATCAATACAAAAAACAGAAACATTTTGACTGAAATCAAAAATAGCTCATAAGAGTAAAAAACTTAATAAGACTAAATGGATATTGGAGGAGGTGTCACAGTAATTTTTCAAATGCTAGCATTAAAAATGAATGAAAGTGTGAATAATTCTGCCTCCTTCTCTTTTCCGACATATACTGCTAATTTGACAACAACAGCTATTTACTTTCTCAACAGAAAATATTTAAGAAAGAAAATGTGAATTTCGGTGCAAAACTCTCCAATTCTACAATATTATATCAGGTCTTGAAAATGACAGAGTTGGTGTAGATCTTCCACCCCGAGTAACATATTCTTGGTGATATTATGAATATAAAATTTTAACAGTAACAAAATAACAAATTGAACTTTTACCCTGATGAAATTCATCATACTGACTGGATTGTCATCAATTTGCTATCTATTTCTTTTTAGAAAATAGCTTGTATCACATAACAATATGCTACACAACATTACAAACCATCCTCCACATTGTGAAAAATAGCGAGGTTTTGTAGTCCTGATTGCCACTTTGTATGAGGCACAAAAAATATACAGTTAAGAGTTGTTTATGTACAGCATAGGAGGAAAACTTTATATAACTGGATCTTCTTTACATGGAAGGACATGACCATTGCTTATTGCATTTGTAAAAGAAGGAATTTCTTCATATCCATCCAGCAAACCTTCTTTCACCGCTCTATATAAAAAGTAGTAGTCATCCTGAAAAGAAAATTGAAACAATACAATTGAAAAGAAACATGTTAACTTTATGTTCAGTATGCTTTTAGTGATCAAAGTGTTTCTAACGACAGTTCAATGTAATAAATATGGTCTTGTGATATTAGGGCATATGTTAGTTGAAAATACTAGATATTCCGTTCAATTTATACCTTAGTGATCTCAAATTGGTATCGAATTTTATATGGGTTATTCTTCAGAAAATGTAACTTTTGAACACAAATATTTTTCAATTTCTAAACCTTTTGTTTTCTTTTTTTTTCCCCATTCTTACGTGAAAGTGTTAGCTACTAGAAGTAACCATAAACAATGGTCCAGCTAAGTTCCAATTATTTTGCTCATAAATAAAAAAAATTCTTTGTCCATGGAAATAAAAGAAAACACTTTTATGTTTAAATATTGAAGCAAATTTAATATCAAAGTAGTAATTTTGTTAATTGTGCAAACAATCAGCTATTTTAATGATTAGTTGGAACATAATATTAAGCTCTCTTAATTGAAATACGGCTTAATTAGTAGTTTTAAATGTATGTTAAAATTTAGTATTTAGTAAATTTGAGGATATACTGGCAATTTATAATTTTGGTAGATTGCCTATTATTGATGTATTTCCCCTCCATTATTTATTTTCCCCTCAGAAATGATGACATTCATAAGGACTGTCACGGAGGTGAGGAATTTTCCATTAATATAGGTCTAATAGATTTTTTCAGGAGAAATTTTTTTTTCTTTGTTGCTACAATCTGCACACATTAAGCATATGAAAACATGTTCACTTCTTTTTTTACATTAATTTACACCCCTGAAATTCAAGTTCACGGAGGTGAGAAGTCACAATAACCACACTTAGTTTTTAAAACAAAATCTATCTTCTTGTTTTTCAACAAAAATCTTACAGCTTCTTTATGGCTGAATATAAACAAGGGGGCTCCCTTGCATCATGGGAAATAAAATTTGATGTCATTACTGCCACGTGTTAATGAGGAATGCCATTTCGTGGTTAGGTAACAGAGGTAAGAATTTATTGTGTGACACGACTCCTTATCCTAATAAAACGAACTAAAAACACAATATTAAAAAATTAAATGTATTTAAACAATTAGTATTTGAGACACTTGAGAAAGAATAATGAATAAATAAGTATATACTTTTAATTAAACAAGTTATTAAGCAACATAAACAGTCACACCAGATGTGTGACATGCCATGGAGCTGAGAATTCACATGTTGTGAACCAAAAATATACTAAAATAAAAATTATTATTAAAAAATTGTTGGCAGGTTTAAATAGATACATTTTGGAGGAAATTAAAAAGCATTGTTAAATGAATTGTTCCTTAAAGGTTTTGCTGTAAAAGGCATGTGACAAAAAAGTTACACTTTTTGAAGAATGATCCATATATAAAAAGAAAGAACAAAATAATATTAAAGTATCTTGGTTAACTTTTTTTGTATCTTGGTTTTCAGGACTTGTTTTTTATTGTTTAGTAAATAAAACAATAGAAATTCCAAGATGGAAAATCTGTATTGTCCTGGGAGCTTTGTGCATGCACCATATCTGTTTCTCCTTTTAGGGAATGGAACCGTCAATTTTCCACGTGCGATAATCATCGTCACAAAGTGCTGTTAAGACATACCGGACACCTGCAAACTGAAAATGGCCACTTGCCTAATTGGTTGGAAAGGAGAGGACTGTTGGAACGTTGCTTGTATTAATTTTATTTTGTTTTATTGGATTTGATGGTAGACGTTTCTAGTTTAATAAAGAATTCTTTTCCAATTACAGAAGTAGAACTGAAATTTGAATAGTTTAAATTGTAAAACTAAAGAATCACTCCAAGGCTGTAAGAGATATTGTTATGGTAACACTTGTATGAATAATGGTATTATTAGATTAAACAACCATGCATAAACAAGTGAAATATATCACTTCAAAATGTTTTGTTTCTAATTAGCTTGAGAAGTATCTCAAATCCAGTGTTAAAATATTATTGTTACAAGGAATGAGAAATGACATTAATTTACTAGATGCTTTTGCATTATTGGAGTTTTAATATTGAATTACCACTCCCAAATGCTATGCCATTGTCCAGTTTTATGTAGTATCTGTATCTAACAATAATGTTTCATTGTTGGAATAGAGATATGTAATTGCTGCACCAAATTTCTCTTAGGCATAGTTTGGTTTTTGTGAAACATATATCGATTATGTAGAGCATTACCATTGTTTTGTGAGGCTCTTTAGAAGATTTACAGAGGCTCTTTAAGAAGATGTATAGAAACTCTAAGATCTATAGAGGCCCTATAAGGAAATGCCTGTATAGATTCTTATGGAATTATGGCCCAATTTTCTATAGGAGATTTCTATAAAATTCTATTAAAAACTATTCAGCATTGAATACTATAGACCAAATTTTATAGAAACCTATAGAGTTTTTCTTCATAGAATTCTATGGAAAATTGGGCCATAATTCTATAAGACTATATACAATATATGACCAAAAGTATTGGGACACTTGAAAAAATTCACATTTTAAAGGATTTCTTGAGAAAAAAAAAAACAATTGCTGTGTAACTTTTGTCACATAAAAGGTATGTTCTAGGTGTCATTTTCCATTGAAAGTTATACCACCCATGCATTTAGGGGACCAGCAACAATTTGAGGAAAGCAAAAATTTTTTTTGATCATCGTTCGTCGTAAATGGCTGAGAATTAGCTGAATCTGTCAGAAATTAGGAATCTTACTATGTACGTATATATGATACGTACTTTTGAGATAATATCCTTGATATTCATGAAGATATAAGCACTTCTTTCAGAGCTGCGAATTTTATTTGCAGGTTTTTTGGCTCATAATGTGTAAAGTTTTCCATCAAAGCTTACCAAACTTTCAGAAAACTTGACAGTACACAAGAGAAGTATTACATTAAAATTTGAAATTAAAATGTAGAAAATTTCGTTAAATATGAACGTTTAAAGCACTAAATTTTTCTCTGCGCATTTGCAAAAGATAGCAATTTATAACTTTTATAATCTAAACTCCAACTAGATTCTCCAACTCATAATAAAATTTCAGTTCAATATCTTAAAAATTCAAAAAGTTATCAGCATTCTAATAAGCTGAATTTGAATACCTCTTGGGCAGACTACCAACCATGAGGGATTATTCGCAAATAATCTCTTTTTATCACGAATCACACTGAGCGAATGTAATCAAACGATGCGAATAATCCCTAATGAGTCGTTGCCTATCCAAGATCTAACTGAATTTGACTCATTATATCACTGATAATTTTCTGAATTTTTAAGATAATGAACTGGAATTTTTTATTATGAGTTAGAGAATCTAGTTGGGGTTTGAATTATGAAAGTTATAAATTGCTATCTTTCGCACATGCATAGAGAAAAATTAAATGCTTTATACCTCCATATTTTATCAAATTTTCAACATTTTGCTTTTAAATTTTAATATAACACTTCTCTTGTGAGTTGTCAAGTTTTCTGAAATTTTGGTAAGCTTTGATTGAAAACTTTATGTGTTGTGAGCCAAAAAACTTCAAATAAAATTCGTAGTTTTGAGAGAAATGCTTATATCTACATGAATATCAGTGATATTTTCTCGAAAGTATGTAAAATGATTGTATATGGTAAGGTAACTAATTAGTGAAATTTACAGCTTATTCTCAGCTATTTACGATGTACGATGGTCAGAAAACATTTTTGTTTCCCTCAATTTGTTGCTGGTCCCCTAATTGCATGGGTGACATAACTTTTAATGGAAAATGACAGCTAAAACATACCTTTTATGTGACGAAAGCTACAAATAGTTTGAGCTAGCCCCAAAAAACGACTTGGCAACCAAACCGGAGAGTTTTACTAGCAAAAAGCACATAATACACCCTTTAATGTCCCTGCGCATTGTCCGACATCTTTCCATGGCCATTAGGCATGGGCGGACGCGTGAACATGACTTTTTGCAATAATTTAAAACCGGTAACCAAACTGCACAACATTTTGGCAACTAATTCAAAATAGTTTTATAAACACGTAGCAAAATTGACAGACACCTTTCCGGGGCCGTTAAGCGAGGATGGGCACGTGAACATGACTTTTTTGCAATCTTTAAAAACCGGTAACCAAACTGCACAACATTTTGGCACAAGATTCAAAATGGTTTTTTAAATGCGCAACCAAATTGCCAGACACCTTTCTGGGGCCGATCGGAGGATATTTTTTTTATCGCCTATCAATTCAGCACTGCACATTCCATTTCTTAAATGAAAAACCGATAACCAAATTGCAAGACATTTTGCAGCTGATTGGAATTAGTTTTATAAACGTATAGCAAAATTGTCAGACACCTTTCCAGGGCCGTTAAGCGAGAAAGGGAGCGTGAACATGACTTTTTTCCAATTTAAAAAAATCGGTAACCAAACTGCACGACATTTTGGCACAAGGTTCAAAATAGTTTTTTAAATGCATAACCAAATTATCAGACACCTTCCGGATCCGATCGGACAATATGGTTTTTTCCCCCACCTATCAATTTAGCACACCTGCCTTTAGTCAATGTTTCAAAGTTTGTTTATTTTTGATTGGACGGTGCTCATTTTGACCGCAAAAAGCCGTGGTGCTGAATTGACATGCAGAAAAAAAAAAGAACATATCCTCCGATCGGCCTCGGAAAGGTGTCTGACACTTTGGTTATGTGTTTAAAAAACTATTTTTAACCTTGTGCCAAAATGTTCTGCAGTTTGGTTGCCGGTTTTTAAAGATTGCAAAAAAGTCATGTTCGTGCATCCATCCTCGCTTAACGGCCCAGTAAAGGTTTCTAACAATTTCACTACGTGTTTATAAAACTATTTCGAACCAGTTGCTCAAATGTCGTGCAGTTTGGTTACCGGTTTTAAATTATTGCAAAAAGTCATGTTCATGCGTCCACCCACACCTAACGGCCCCGGAAAGGTGTTGGACAATGCGCAGGGACATTAAGGGATGTATTATGTTAAGGGATGCCCTTTGCAAGCAAAACTCTCCAGTTCGGTTGCCAAGTCGATTTTTTAGGGCTAGCTCTTAAACTAAAAGCAATTAGTCATTTATTTCTTGAGAAATCCTTAAAAATGTGAATTTTTTAAAGCGTCCCAATACTTTAGGTCATATATTGTAGATATTTCTACAGAATGTTTTTATAGACTTCGTTAGAACATTAACCGTCATTTTTGAGCAATAAATATTTTAATTATTCAAACCAGAAAAAATATGGAATCAAAAAATATTTACCTGTGTTTGCCAGATACCAGGTCTTCGCATGTGGTATAATTTTGCACACATATAAATATCAATTGAATTCTCAAACTCTAATTGCTTTTGCAGTGTACTAAGACAGCAAAAAGTTGCAGCTTCAGTTCCACCAAATCTTAAACAAATAAATGATTAAGTACATTAATTGACACATGTTGGCAGAAGTTTTCAATTTATACACAAAGATACAAAGCTTTACTAAATCCATACTGTAAATCTGTCACAATTACTTTTGTTTAATGAAAATTCAATGTCATACATACATTTAGTTGAGTTTTATAACAGTTTATATTGTGTTGAAGTAGGACAGATAAACTAATATTACTAATCTTTACTTTGGTCTCTTTTTAAAGTGTTGTTGTATTAGTGAATTTCTACACCAGATAGTATCATTTTTGACTAAAGAAAACAAAAATTTTATTTTTTAATGTCTCCACACACTGAATTCGAGTTTTCCAACATACAGTATCTGGATCAATTCTGTATGTTGCAACAGCAAAGTTACCAATTCAGTTTTTTTCCATATTCAGTACAGCGTGTATTTAGTACAGCTGAACCTCATTATCGTGACGCCCGGATTTCACAACACTCTGAATGTCACGTCACTTTTTCAAAGTCCCAAGCTCATGCTATACAATTTTAATGTTAAATGGCTCCAGATTTTAGGACAGTGTTTGGTGAAACTCTGGTTACGATGATACTTGGAGCTGCTTGCACAAGATCCAAAATTATTTGGTTGGTTTGCTTCCCAGGTACGGAGTGCATAAGAGTTGGTTAAACAAAACGGGCTAGGTGTATGAACCTGATACTCAAGGAAATTTGCGTTAAGCGTAGTATCAGGTTTATTGATGTGTGGAGTAAATGTAAACGCGATTGGATTGCTAGGGATGGCCTGCATCTGAGCTCTACTGGGGTCAAAATGGTTAGTGGTTTGGTTTTAGAGGCTTCAGAATCAAAAAACTAAGTTGGAATGGGGGGCATGGTTTTAGGAGCAGAATTCGAAAGGGTATTAACTATTTGGATTTTAGTAGAAACGGAAATAGGGTGGCTAATAAGAAAAAAGATTTTAACTGTTGGGATTCAAATAATCGTGCAGCATTAAATAAAAGTAAGATGGGCTTACTTAAGGTTTTTTATACAAATGCTCGTAGTATTAGGAACAAGATGGAAGAATTGAAAAGCATAATTATAGATGAGAGGTTGGATATTATTGGAGTTACTGAGACATGGGCTACCAAAAGTGATGATGATTTATTATCTATTGCTGGGTATAATTTGTTTAGACAAGATAGAGTATTTAAAAGAGGTGGTGGGGTTTTATTTTATGTGAGAGACACTTTAACTTGCAATGAATTGGTAATTAATGATAAACCAAATGAGATTGATATGATTTGGCTGGAGTTGATGAGCAATAAGGGAAATAAACTACGTTTAGGGAACATTTATAGGTCACCAAACTTAAGCCAGGGTCAAGATGAACAGATGTTTAGTATTATTAGTGACATTTCAAGCAAGGGGTCAGTCATTATAATGGGAGATTTTAATTTTCCAGGAATTGATTGGAATAATTTTTACCATAGTAATAGCAGAGAAGAGGAATTTTTGAAAGTAATTGGTGACTGTTTTTTAGATCAAATTGTAACTCGGGGTACTCGACAGGACGTGATTTTGGATCTAGTTTTCTGTGATATGGAAGGTTCTGTTCAGGGGTTATGTGTAGGGGAACACATTGGAGACAGTGACCACAACAGTATTAGGTTTGGGATTAAATTTGATACGCACAAAGTAGAGAATTTTAGGTTTGTGCCCAATTTCAGAAATACTGATTTTGTGGCACTTAGGCAGAGTTTGAAAGCAGTTTTTTCTTCTGGATTGGACAATAGCGATGTGAATCTTCAGTGGGCAGAGTTTAAGGAAAAGCTAGCGAAAACGGTTGGGGATCACGTTCCTTTTAGGAGAAAGGGTGTCAATACTAAAATTTGGCCAATGTGGTTCTCCAGGGAAACTACCCAGGTAGCATCAACTCATCGGATTTTGCTCGGCCGATCATCGACTCCTCCTAAACTCATCGCGTATTTCACGCTGATATCGTTGTGATCAGAATCCGAGAACGGTTTTCGATGAGCTGTTTTTTATCGGAAAATTATATCCTTACGATCAAATTTCCCGATGAAAATTTGCCGAGCTGCATTTCATCGGAAAAAGAGATCGTAACGATCAAATTTTCCGATGAAAATTTGCCTAGCTACATTTCATCGGAAAAAGAGATCGTAACGATCAAATTTTCCGATGAAAGTTTGCCTAGCTACATTTCATCGGAAAAAGAGATCGTAACGATCAAATTTTCCGAGGAAAATTTGCCGAGCTGCATTTCATCGGAAAAAGAGATCGTAACGATCAAATTTTCCGATGAAAATTTGCCGAGCGAAATTTCATCCGAAAAAGAGATCGTAACGATCAAATTTTCCGATGAAAATTTGCCGTGCTGCATTTCATCGGAAAAAGAGAGCGTAACGATCAAATTTTCCGATGAAAATTTGCCGAGCGAAATTTCATCCGAAAAAGAGATCGTAACGATCGAATTTTCCGATGAAAATTTGCTGAGCTACATTTTATCGGAAAAACAGATCTTAACAATCAAATTTTCCGATAAAAATTTGCCGAGCTACATTTCATCGGAAAAAGAGATCGCAACGATCAAATTTTCCGATGAAAATTTGCCGAGTTACATTTCATCTTAAAAAAAGTAGGTCGTTTAAATTTTCCGATAAAAGTTTTCCCAATCTAAAATTTTTGGAAATCTCCCAACTGTTAAAATAGGATAAGTTTTTTTATTCGAATATCCGACTATTGATCAAACGTAAGGCTATACGGATCAACGTTTAGGGTTGAGAATCGGAGGAAAAATGACTGAGACTTTGACTCCGAATCCGACTCCTGGATTTTGGAAGGGTTTACTCCGATTTGCTGCAAAATCAATTCAACTTTAACTCCACGATTCCAACCCCGATCACCTCACTGGAATTGCGAACAAAATGAGACTCCGACTCGTGAATGATTTCTCTCTATCTCCAAAACAATTCCATTCTGTTCAATTTGACTCCCAAAATTACCGACTCCGACTCGGTTTGCGGGCAAAATGATCGACTCCGACTCTTCACTAGCTGGCGCCACAAGTATATTCACTGAATAAAATTCTCACTTTCCGTTCAGAAATCTGTCATGGCCTTGTCCCCCGATAGATGGCGCCACAAATGATTTTCCATTTAATACATTATTTTCCTCCTTGGAGAGAGCGTTGTTTGTCTAGTGGTTAGCGTATGAATCTTGTATTCCAGAGGTCTAGGGTTCGATTCCCGGCTAAAGCGACTTAGATTGAGCTCATGAATCACGTTCATCAAAAGTTGTTAAATAAGAAATTAACTAATCAAGTTATTAAAAGAAATTAAAGTATATTAAATAATTGTCCCACATGACGTCATCCGAAAATATCCCTTCTGAAAGTTCTAAAGATGGCGGAAGTGTCACGTGATCATCCAAGATGGCGGACCCATATTACCACTGTTAATTTTTTTTCCTCCTGCTTGTCCCTATATCGCGGTTGTTATTACTTCTCATCGTATTTTCATCCTAAATTCATCGCCTCGGAACAGCACTGCTCGTATATTGCTCCAAATCTCATCGTATTTTCATCCAAAATTCATCGCCTCGGAAAAGCACTGCTCGTATATTGCTCCAAATCTCATCGGTATAGGGAGCAAAATTCATCGGATACCGATGATCGGATTCTACTATTGCCGATGAGACATATTGGAGCAATTTCCGATGAAAACTCATCGGAATCCGATCATCGGCCGATCATCGACCGATCAAAGTTTGATCGGATTTCGATGATCGGCCGATGATCGGCCGATGAGTTGATGCTACTCGGGTAAAGACGCTCTAAATTACAAGCAAGCTGCTTTTCATAGGTTTAGAGAAACTGGTCACAGTGCAGATAGGCTCCAATATTGTAAGGCAAGGCGAAAATTTAAGTATTTGGTACGGATTCAGAAAAGAGAGTTGGAGCAAAGACTGGCAGATAACATAAACAGGAATCCCAAGAGGTTTTTTGCATACGCTAATTCGGGGAAAGTTCGAAATAGTCATATTGGGCCACTGGTTGATGAGCACGGAATTTTAATTCAGGACGATATTGATATTGCTAATGTTCTTAATAACTTTTTTTCGAGTGTTTTTAACGATAACTGTATCTCAACAGTTGACACCAACAAGACACAAGCTATAGTACAGCTTGAGGACTTTGTATTTTCCAGGGATGACGTTTTACTTCATTTGAAAAAAATTAAAGAGACTAAGGCTCCGGGACCTGATAATATTTATCCAAAAATTTTAGTTGAATGTGCGGAGGAATTAGCAGTTGTATCGTAAATATTTTCAATGCTTCTTATAACTCGGGGACAGTGTCAGAGGACTGGAAGCTGGCTAACATTACACCGCTCTTCAAGAAAGGGTCTAAAGGGAGTGTGGGAAATTATAGACCTGTGAGTCTAACTTCGGTGGTTTGCAAAATTTTTGAAACATTGATAAAAATTAAGATAGTAAATTTTCTAGAGACTAATAATCTATTGACTAGTTTTCAGTATGGTTTCAGGAAAGGCAAATCTTGTGCAACTAATTTATTACATTTCTATGACAAAGTTACCATGGCTTTGGACAATAAAAAGCCTGTAGATGTTGTTTACATTGATTTTCAAAAAGCTTTCGATAAGGTACCGCATGTTGCTCTACTTAGCAAATTAGCTGATATAGGAATAGGAGGGAAAACTTTCATTTGAGTAAAAAACTGGCTGACCGGAAGGAAACAAAGGGTAGTTGTAAGGGGAAATTACTCTAATTGGAGTGAGGTTTTAAGTGGGGTTCCTCAAGTGTTAGGGCCTGTTTTGTTCATTGTTTTTATGAACGATATTCACAAAAATATTTCTGGGAACATGAATTGTTTTGCTGATGATGTCAAAGTTATGGGGACTGTAGATAATGAAGAACAAACAAAACAGCTGCAAGAGGATCTAGATCATATTACGGAGTGGGCTGATAAATGGGGTATGGCTGTTAATGTTGGGAAATGTCAAGTGCTACATTTAGGGCATGGAAATAAGTGTACAAGTTATTATTTGCAAGGTTCAGTCATTAGTCAGGCAGACAAAGTTACTGATCTGGGGGTCTTAATAAGTCAGGATTTAAAGTTTAGCCAACAGTGCAGCATTGCTAGTAACAAGGCCAATAAGATGCTTGGGTTTATCAATAGATCTATTTCAAACAAAACTAAAGAAGTTCTTCTGCCCTTATATAGAAGTTTGGTAAGACCTCATTTGGAGTATGCTGTTCAGTTTTGGTCTCCTTATCTTAAGAAAGACATTAATGTATTGGAAAGGGTTCAAAGGCGAGCTACAAGGCTAATAAATGGACTTTCTCACTTAGACTATGATTCCAGGCTTAGAAGGTTAAAAATGTACAGTCTTAAGCAAAGAAGAGACCGAGGGGACATGATTCAGTTGTTTAAATTTATTAAAATGAAAGATGTTACGGGGCTGAAGTTAAGCACTGAAAACAGGACAAGGGGTCATTGTTTTAAGCTATTTAAATCTCAGGCTAACATGGATATTAGGAAAAATTATTATTATAGCAGGGTAGTGGAACCTTGGAATAGTTTACCGGAAGAGGTGGTAATGAGCAAGGGAGTAGATAGTTTTAAGAGGGCCATTGATCTTCACTGGGAATTGTAAATTGACTAGGACTAGTCTAGCTGGGCCCAGAGCCTGTTGCTGGTCGTCGCTTTTGTATTTGTATTTGTATATTTTCGATAAAATAATGAAAACATCAGGAAAAGTTTATTGTAGGAATTCTCGACTCTGACAAGAGAGAAGAGACATGTGTTGTAATGGACTATGCAAGCCATCTCAAGAATGGCGGGAGGCGAGTAAGATAAGCTCTGAAAGCTACAGATTTCAGACTTTTACAAGAAGGATAACTGAAGAAAATGCAAAGCAGGTGAATTTTAATACTGGACCAGGGAAGCAGAAGAGAAAGACCACAGCTGTAGGTGGCCACTGAAAGCTTCTCCAATGAGAGAAAAAGAGAAGAGCAATGTGGAGCAAAAGTTTTTCAACTCGCTTGCTCATAGAATTATGCACAGTATGCAAACATAAGTTACTTTGTTAACCAGGTTAAGGAGCTTATGAAAAATATGTAAACCATGTTAGCTCTGCTAACATGGTTCACATATTTTTCATTTCTTTTCGAATGCAGGAAAAATCAAAAATATCAGATCCTATTCTCCTCTCCTAACTCTTTTATTCTGCAACCTCTGCAGCATATTATTTTATTTTTTTATATTTTTTGCAGAAGAGGAATGACTGCAAACGTTAAAAAGTGTAGATAAAACAAACAGCTTTATATTGAGCATATGTTATGGTTAAATGCATCCCCCCCCCCAGAAAAAAGGCAGCAGCAGCATAGGTTTTTCTTTTCTTTCTTTTTTTTTTTTTTTAGAGATCATTTCTTAGGATCTAGCATGTTCATTTTATCCTAAAATATAGGTATATCATCATGAAGAGTTTCATTTTTAGGTTCATTTCTTTCTCTGTACAAGTATGGAATATAATAATGAGCATTTTAGGAATTTTAGGACAAAACTCTAAATTTTAGGATTTTTAGGACAATTCCTACCCCTGCTATTAATACATTCTTGAATACATTTGTAACAGTTATTAGTTTTATTTTGTAGCAGAAAATTTGAAATCACTCAATTCAGCAGAATTATTGGACAAAAAACCTCTTAAAGTTAAAGCCAAATTCAGAATAACAAACAGAGTGTGATTCCTACTATACAAGGTCAGTTAGAAAAGTATCTGACCTGTGTCCAAAGAAAAAACTTTGGTAAACCTGAAGGATTGGAAACCTGGCAATAGTCTCCTTGGGACTCCACACACTTTTTCCAGAGGTTCTACCATGGTTAAAGCAATCTGAAAAGGCTCTTGAGTTTAGGGAACAGCCAGAAGTCACAGGAGGCCATATCAGGAGAATTAGGAACCTGTTGAACCACAGAATTCTGCTTTTTTTGCAAAAAAAAAAAAGAATCTGAATCAAATGCAAGATATGTGCTGAAAAATCATCCCCAAAAGCTGTCTGCATCTTTTGAACAGTTTCCTCGACTGCCACACAACTCCTGACAAAATTTGATGCAGTAGCACTGCTCCAGTTATTCAGTCGTCTCCCACAAAATTAAAACAAACAATACACAACTTCAGTCAAATGCTGCTTGACAGCAACTGATGCTATAAATGGATGGGGAAAAATTCCTCTATTCGCATGTTTCAAGATCAGCTAAGCAAAAGCGCTTGATTCATATGCATCAGGTTTCCACAAAAACATAAGGTTGGATACTTTTCTATCCGATCTCGCACTTCAAAACACATTTCTTGCTGAAAATAATATTTTATTTATTTATATTTGAATCATCTCATTTTTGAATCATTTATGAACTAAATAAAACTAGTTACCTGTCTACAACCACCATTGGACCATTCTGATATTCTAAATGCCACTCTTGAACCAAACGGACTAGATCATATACACTACTAAGTGGAGAGCAACATTCTGGCCAACCAGAACACTCAATTATACGACATATTACTTCATAATCATCTTGCATAGATTGCAGAATAAAGTCTCTAGTCACAAAGCACCCTTGACTACATTCTTCACTCATTTTAACTTTAAAAGTTCCATAATCATTTTCTTGGTCCTCATCAGGCCAATAACATGGATATTCCTAAAAATGACAGTAATGTGTAATAAAAATTGATTAAGTAAGAAAACTTCAGAAGAAAATTAAAACTAAATAAAAAAGTACAATACCTTTTCATCTACAAATGATAGCATAACAATGGTCTGACAATTGTTGTCCCATACCATTTGCCAGAAATCTGCTATAGTATCGATTGTTGGATGTTGAGTTACAATGTATTCATTTAGTTTATGAAATCCCTGAAACACAAGTTTTTTTTTTTTTTAATTCAAACGAATATAAAAAATAAACAATGCATTTATATATTGTTTTATAAAAATAGATACCTGCAAAAAACTAGCATTTATGTAATCTGATCCATCTTTTCCTGGCTTGGGTGTTATATGTACCCTGTATGATTCAATTGGAATAATGTTTATATTGCGATTTTTAGTTCGATTACAAGATTTGGTAGCTGAAATGATGCTGAAGTCTTTTGGTTTAAAACTTGTCACTAACTAAAATCAAAATTTAAAATATATATATATATATAATAGTGAAGAAAATAGACAATTTTTAACACACATTATAAGAAAAATAAGATAGAAACATATTAACATAAAAATTTGTTAAGTCCTCATTTGGAACATGCTGCTGTTCAGTTTTGGACTCCTTATCTGAAGAAAGATAATACTTTATTAGAAAAGGGTTCAAAGGAGGGCTACTAGGCTAGCAAGGGGACTCTCTGATTCAGATTAAGATTAAGATATCAGACTTAAAAGGCTGCACATGTTAATCTGGAACAAAGAAGTCTGAGGGGACATGGTTCAGTTGTTTAAACTTATAAAATTTAAAGATATTGCTGGGCAAAATTTTTGCATGGAGCAGAGTTCATTTTTTTAAGCTACTCAAATTCAATAGGGTTGGAAGAGCTTACTGGAAAAAGCTGTAACAAGCAAAGAGGTAGATGGCTTATTCTGCTGAGGGAAGATAAATCACAATATCTGCAATTTATCATTTTTCATTTTTTTGCACTTTTGTCATCTATAGCACTTTAGCTTCATACTACAAGCTTGCTCATTAGGTTTCCCCTAAACTAAAACCTTTAAATGAAACATACAAAAAAGGCTAATTCCTTTATTTCCCTATTGTTGGTATGGAATGCAAAATGTGTTTCTTTCAAATGTCTCAACGCATTTCTGTCGATACTGTGCTTTACCTTCCCATAGTAGTATTGATCTTCACTAGGGATTCATAAATTGATTATAACCAGCCAAGAGCTTGTTGCTGGTTGTCACTTTTGATCATATTTTTGTACTTATTAGTATTAATAGGAGATGTATCATTACTTTAAATATGTAATTGAAAAATATCTTCAGAATGAAAACAATCATGAAAAATGCATGAATATAGTGCTAAAATTCAAAACAATGGACAAATGGATCAATTAAAGTTTAGGAACTAAAAGTAATGGAAAGATAACATCAAAATCAAAGTAAATGATAGAAATGTTTCAAAATAAATGTACAACTTTTTTTACCTTAAATTGCTTTTCAAGCAGAGGTGATTTAGTTTCATTTGTTTCACTCTCACTATTTGATATTTGTAGTTTTTGGAAATATTCAGTAAAATTTGAAGTAGATATTTCAGTTTCTTCACTTTCAATTGCTTCTAATAATGCATCATGGATGAAAATATATTGTTCCTGAAACAGAAGACATTCAAGCAAGAACAGAGATGAAAGATTTTTACAGACAGAGAAAACCGATTTTTAAATGCATTACATTCTTAAACTCAATGACACATGCAATATTCTATATGCAATACACTTTACAATAAATGCATATGAAAATTAAAATGCAGTTCATTTAGGAAATGCTATGGATTTGTGATATTTAATAAATATGGGTTACTTCTACTAATTAATATTTTTAATACATAAATTGCAATACATATAATGACAAACACTTTCAATAACTACTCTGTTTAGAAGTCATACATGCATATAAAATAGTTTTATCCTGAAGGGAAAAAAAAGTGCTAATGCAAATGTGCATTGAAGGATTTAAGCGAAACAACTCAACAAATGGATGGAAAGAGCAAAAGCTGAGTTTATTCTGGAGAATTAACGAGCAATTTTTGTCAGAAGGAAATTTTGAAATTTTAGAAAGGAAATTTTGAAGATTTGAAAAAACAGTTTTAAGTAATGAAATATTCTATTTACCAATTTCATTTTTATTTTTTAAAATTGTAACTAAAAATTAACTATATCATTGTCATATAGCAATGTTATGTAACATAAATCTGCTCAGAGCATAGTTATAACTTACTGAAATTTTAATAACAGCAACTTCTTTTGTTGGTTAAAATTAAAAAGATGAACAATTAAGTTGGATGTTAATTTTTTAGTACTTCATAAAAACTACTAAATGATGTCCCTAGTCATAACAATATCTACTGCTATACAGTAGGATTATTTCCATCAAGGGCTTTTTACCGAAGATGATACAAAAAAAAAATTTATTATAAAATAGACGCTACTACAAAAAGTAGATTTTAAGCAATTTAGCAATTTTACTCTCATCAACATAGGGGATCATGGGAGCAGGAGATTGTAGAAAATCTCTCTCCTCTTCAGCTTCATATCAAAATTGTAGAGACAGAGATGCCTTGTAGCCGATGGCTCCATTTTTGTGGGCTAAGCAGGCCCACTATTCAGATATTCAGGAAGGTCTATTGGCCTTCTTGGCTTTGAGAAATTAATGTACTTACATAAATGTAGGAGTGGGTTTTACTGTGTTTTCCAATATAATATGCACAAAGCATATACCCTCTCCACCCTTCCTCAAAGAAACTTGATAGGCTTGATGAATTTAGGACTAAACCAACTATAATTGTTCTGTGTCAGAGGTAATGATTAGCACACCTACTAAACAGCCCTTTACAAAGTAACCAATATATTAGTGGCATTCACATAGCTAACACATAGCTAACACACATTCACATAGTTTTGGAAACATTTCCTAAAATACCTGAGGTTATTCCAGTCTTATAAAATCTTTGAATTTTTTGCATTTTTATACACATATGCCCTGGGGGTCAGATGCTATAAAGACAAATTTTCCTATCAGAAAAATTTACTTTGAAATAGGTTTTAAAACTATAGTATACTCTTGATGTCTCGAAAACCTTGATATGACGAAAAATTATTTTTCGTCTTGATTTTGCATATTTATCTAATACTATTTTTCAATCATATGTCAAAGAGATTTTAATCAAAACCTTGTTATGTTGAATATTTTTCAAAATCAACTATTATTTTTCCAGAAAACCACAGTTTATTGTCACGAAGCAACTCGAGGAATGTTTCTAAAAATTTCTCACACCATTCAATATTTTTCTCAGGGGTTAGAAATGATTCGTATAAGCTTACCAACTGACACTTTCGTTCTAGAGCCCGGAGGTGTCAGAAAATGTAAATCATGAGAAGCTCAAACAACTTACCTAAAACTTTTTCCCCCTTCTTACGCCATTTCGTTGGATGGACCTTTTGACTCTATTTCCACCTCCGTAAAAAAGGGAGATGAACAGAAAACCCTTTAGAAACACAGGGAATGGTGCAATTCTTTGTCCTACTTCTTTTGTTCTGATGTGCTCGAAACTTGTTTGAAATCATTCTGCAACTTGATAATCTAAGTCTTTGGTAAGTTTAGTGATGGTTAATCACTACATTTTGCTACGTCACTAGAGTGTTCTTTTTTATTCTTTTTTTCTTGATTATTTTAGGCTCATTTTAAAAATTAAAATTTTTGTTATTGCATTAAGACTTCTTTTCAACTCTCATTACATTTTTCTACTTATTTTTAACTATCGTGACTAATTTTTAGAATATTATTTTGTTAAGATTATGACCTTGTTATCTCAAACACTCGATATCTCAAAACATTTTTACCACCCCTTCGACTCCGTGATATCAAAAGTATACTGTATATTGAGGTTTAAATACAAATGAGAATTGTGGATAGCTTTAAAAAGTTATATTTTGGGTGACTGTAGATAAACTGTAAGTGTTATAATGAATTTTGCAGTAAGTTATCGCCCTAAGCCAGGGCAAAGGCAGAAATGCATAGAATACATCGCAATATAATGTAGTCACTCGTTTGGTGCGCTAATTCTACATTAGCTACCAGTTGGTTTGGCTCTCTAGGTTCCCTTCAGAGGTTTTCCGCCTCCAGCACAGTTATTTCCTATTCCAGGCTGATGAGTGCTAAAAAGCACAAAACTGCAGTCCTTGGATGGAATAACTGAGCTGGTGATGTATTTTATGTTACAATGAATGTTTTATATAAAATATATAGCACACAATGCAAAAGCATGTGGATAAACTGCAGCTCTGTCATATAATCAAAAACAGAAAACAAAAGAAGAATGAAATAGTATCCCAATTATTTTTATAAGCAGAATGGGAACAATGAAATCACTCAAAATTTATAAAGCAAAATAAAGAAAAATAAATATGAAAAACTGGAATTATTTTGCAACAAAACAAGAAAACTAGAATTAAGCATGAATTTCCAAGAAACAATAACTGTTGAAGATTTATCCCATGCTTTTAATTTTCTTACTCAGTTATGAAACATTTAGCTGCCGCCAAAATTTTCTAGTTCTTTATTCTGCTTCATAGTTTAAGAACAATGTGATTTCTTCCTTCTGTTTCTTTTGACAAGCATACAAACTAACATCCTTATCGTGTTCTTGTCTATGACTATATGATAGGGGCTCTTTCCTTGGGTGTTTCAAATTGGTTTATACTATTTTTTTTTAATTCTACTCTACTGTCTATTTTCTAAGTCACTACTTTTGTATGCCTTCAGGTACTTTTTTGGGCAATCACGAATTGCTAATTGTCCTCACTTCACTGAAGTTGGTGTTCTATGTTACTTTTGACATCAACTGGTCTCCACACAAGAGTGCTTTTCCTGGGCAATAGGAATCATGACACCCGAAATCAACTTTATTCATACCTGACCCTCTTGACTTTACACACTGATCTTAAAACAAAAACAGCATCTAGCACACTACACCCAGCCCCTGGCATTTGATTTTTTATATTTTGATTTTTTTTTTTTTTTTTTTTGCAATTATAATTGCAATAGGAGCCATTTGTAGAAACAAGAGTCCCAAAGAGTAGGGTCTATGACAACTAGTGATTGAGTAAAACATAATTTGAAATCAAGATGTCAAAATTCAAATTTATGCAAGGAGATGGATTTTTTTTTAACTTCAGTTATATTTTTAACTTTTATAAGATCAATTTATATCTTACTTCTATAAGCTCAATATATTATCTATAAAAAGAATATTAAATATTTATATTATTAAATATCTATAAAAATAATCTCTTGTATTTCTGACACAGGTATCTGCAATACTTTTACAATTTGTGCTTAAATAATGTTATCATTCATTTGCAGCTACATTGTTTGCAAAATTATTAAAAGGTTTACCTCTGTTTGCACAAGGAAATTTCTTTGCTGACGAATATGCTTTAGAAAACCTGCAACACTAAGTGATTGCTTATGTTTGATTTGCCTCATCATTGCATCAATAACAATGTATGTTCCAGTTCTCCCAACTCCAGCACTTAAACAAAAATTTAATTAATTAATGCATAAATATTAATAATATATTCATTAAAATAATATATCTTATAATGTGCAGAATGAAAGCTATGCATTTTAGAAATTATGATTTTAATACTTTAAAGAAATGCATTTGTTTGTCATATAATTTTGAAGTAAAAACTAAAACAATGATGCCTTCTTTTCTTCATGAAATTGTATCATCCTTATTTTTTTTATTCATAAATAAACACTTTTTATTTTGAAGAAATGTTTGTAGAAAATAAACTCTTAAAAAATTCAATGCTAAGTGCACATCTAAAGGGGGAGTTTTCAACCTCTCTGTGTCAACGTATGCTCTAAGATGGTGAGCAGCAGTTGCATTGTGACACATCTCAGAGTGCTACAGTCACTCTGAGATGTCAAAAGTTGAGTGCAAAAAACAAATATTTCAGTAGTCAAACAGTTAATGTGATAAACAAATTAACAACAAATATTGCATATTTCATTAGCTTATTTCAATTTTTATGAGTTCCCTACAAATAATATAAAATTTAGAAATCAGTTACATATTTATGAAGTCCAAACTGTGTACTAAAATATGAGTAGTAAAATAAGAGAACACAAACAGCATTGCAAATGAAAGCTATAAAAAAAAGCTTGGCAAACAGCTGTTTCAAGACTATTAAAACCAGCCGCTTCATCAGTGTCGAGTGAACATTTAAATTTAGAAAATGCATATAATGAGTAGCAGTCAGAAAATAGAAGCATTACAGCATCAAATTGGAGGGAAAGATGCAGTCCTTGATTGTTTATCATTTAACCCGGCAGGACTTGCACTGGGACTCTCAAACCGGTCATTAGAAAACTACACTGCCGAAAATCACCCTTTCAACGGAAATGGATAACCTACATACTGACCACATGTTTTTTAGGAACATACATTCCACCTTTTCTCCAAAAACTCCAATTCAGGCCTCAGAGGCCAAGAGCGAATGCTCGCGCTTTTCATTTCAGATTGTGAATGTAAACGAAGAGATTGTGAAATGCATTGCTATTTAAGCTAAAAAGATGAAATGAAGAGGTTGCAGACCTTGTTAGCTGAGGTTTCAACTAATGAGGACTCCCTAATTAAAGATGATGATGAAGAAGTTGACACAGAACAGTATAGTGATCCTCACTCATGCTTAGAAGAAAATTTAGATTCATGTAGTGAATCTGATATTTTTGAATTTGAGGAATACTATTTTGGTAAAGACAAAACAACACAATGGAATAAAAGAGCCAATTGGCCTATTATATTGGCCCCTATATAAAAAGACTTGAGAACCAATTTGATGCAAAAAACTTTTATGAACTAAGGACCAAAAACTAGAGCTCCCAGAATAGCAAGTGTGTCTTCACCACATTTAAGATATAGGTTTTCTTTTGTCTCCTCCTCTCTCTCTTATTTTGTATTTAACTGTTAAAATGGAATACCTATTTTAGCCTTGGTTTTAAATAACAAAATGTTCAAGAATTGTATTTCTTAATTTAAAGCAAAAAAAAGAAAGAATTTTAGGTGAAATAAAAATGAAAAAATTGAATTTTTAAAACACATTTTACCTGCAATGAACTATAACAGGACCTCCTCCAGGAGGATTAGCAGAAGCAGATTTCCTAATAAAACTTAAAACTGGTAGAGGATGTTCTGGAACACCATGATCTGGCCAGTTTGTATAGTGATATTGGTAAACAGTTCGTTCAGCTGAAGTTTTCTATGAAAGGATGTAAGGTCACAAAATAATTATTCATAAATTGTGCAGAGATAAAAATATTTTAGTAGAAAATACGTACATCATGCAGGGATATTAACTTCAAACCCATTTTAGGAATTTTTGAATTAAAATGCACACTGCAACATAATTTCTTGCATGAGAGAAAGATATTAAAAGTTTCTCTACTCATTATAAAAGCTAAAACAATTTCTTGGCAAATATTTTTTTCTCTGAAAAACAAAGTATAACTATTTTTCTACAACAGCAAAAAAAAAAAAAAATAAATAAATAAATAACTAAAGATAACATCTTCAATTAACTCGAACATTTAAGCAAAGAAAAGAAGCATCAACATGAAATATGTAATGTAAAAAGCACAGGCAATATTTTTGATTACAAATGATTATACATAACAATATGTAATTTTATACTGATTACTGTAATGCTGGGAAAGAGGGTAGAGAGGTTTAGATGAATTAGATTTTGTACAAAAATTAATATAGATGGTAGTCAATCATGCATTATTAGAGACCTCCAGCAACTAGCAACCTCAGTCGGATCAAAAGATTCCCTACTATCAACCAAGATCAATAGAGTGTGTTCAACACATTCCGATTTTGCTTTTGATTACTGTTTGGTATTCTGGAAGTTAGTATTTTTGATTATTTCATATGATATTTATAAACATATGATTACAACATGTTCATTATTTATATTTTCACTGGATAATGTGGTGTTAACATTCCAGAGATAACTTTTTTTTTTGTTCCAGTAAAGCAAATGCTATCGCGTTTGCTAATGTTGAGTATCATTGAATTAAAGCACAAACACTTGTGAACAAAGCCTTATTCCTGCAGAGTTGTAAAATTGCAACCCCTCCCCCCCCCCCTCTTACAAAAAACATTTTTATCTTTACACAATATATTTTATGGTTAATGTTAAAACAGTGTACATAAAATAGCAATTTTATAATGCAATTATTTCCTTTTAATGGAAATAGCAATTATATTTCAAATTAGTTTGGTCCTTTGTCAATATGCCTTATTTGGCAATGATGCAAACTTTGTCTGCTTTGAGCTACCTCTAAATATTTTGTAAATGTTACAAAATTTTGTTCCATGAATTTTCTAATGCATTGGGAAAAAAATAGGAGGTAAGGACAAAAAATTTTCACCTTCAAAATGTTGGACCACCATAATGTTCTACAGAGAGAATAACATTTAATTAACAACACAAGTTATTTAACTTAAAATACAAAAAATGCAGAAAATTGCCATAGATCTATGCAATCCAAATTGCCAGTGTGGCTGTTACAACTTTTTGCTGAGCGTAATCAACTTAAAATTTCCGGTTAAATCCACATGCCTGAAACTTCTACACAAATGGTTAAATAAAATCTAATTGCAGGATGATTGATGACACATTACGACATTATGGCTAGACTTCAAAATGTACAAATTATAAATTTTCCAAGAGCAATCACGATTGCTCACCTTATCAACTATCATCACACTCCTCTGAAAAGTTGTAACTTCTTAGAAATTGGGGGCCATTTTAAATCAGGTGGACATGTTCTATTAATTTACTACAAAACAATTGAATTAATTCACTGGGTTCAATTTATTTCAACCTAAAAATCACCTAGAACTAGAAATCTGTTTCTAATTTGAATTTCTGAGTCTCAATGATGAGATGATTAAATAATATAGATAAATAACGTTTTGAACCAAAACTTCAGAGAAAATGAGTTTTCTGCCAAAGTTTATTGTTATTATTCAGGGCCATAAAATAATTACCTTAGGGTTTACTTTACTGGTTAGTAAAACAGATGTGATTTTAATAATTGCAGAAAAATAAAATAATAAAGCTTACTTTTTTTACTTTAGAATTCCTAATCACAAATGTTCGAATAGTATAGGTAGCTAATTCAACTTCTTGTATTAATTTTACTTGAATAATCCCAAAAACGTCTGCACCTTCTTTAGGCCAGTACATGTCACACTTTCTCTGAAAATACAAAAGACAGTATACCAATGTTTATTCTTGCACAGAAACAAATTGTAGTTGTCTTTTATTTTATTTTTTTTTTTTTGGTAACCAAAAGGTGCTACTAAATGTCAGTTTTTATGCTTACAAGATTTGAAATAAGTTTTAAAACATACAAAAGCATATCAATTTATATTGTCAGTGTCCTGCCATGTGCATTCACATTAATAAGAAAAACCACAAAAACTGTTATAGTAACTTTAAAATTAAAATGTTTAAATAAGCATTTAAAAAATTGAGTTTTCATTTATTTTTACATTAAGTGCATGAAAAGAAAATATTTAGAGCACTCACTACATTGGCATTTGGCTCCTTGTACCTTCCAATCTGTTTATAGTACTACAGCGAACTCTTAAATCTGCTCAGCTTGAGACAAAGTAGCTTACAAATTTTATAATTTTACATATATCTGGCCACTGATTTTACTATACTTTTTAGTAACATTGCAAAATTACCAGTTATTTACAAACAAGCCCCTTTTTTATGCTATTTATTTTTTGTTTAACCACTCTGGTTTCTGACACTTTCCATTTAAAAACCATTATGGCAGTAATAGACTCACCATTCCAGAAAAAACTCTATGCAGTAAGAAAATCAAAAAATCAGGCATTAAGCACAGAAATTTCCAAAACTCAACTTTTCAAGTGTTGTTATTTATTTCACTATGAAAAGCATTTTTCAAAAGAGTAACAATCGTTAATAAGTAAAATGAAGATAAAAAAAATGCATATGCATATTTTAAAACAAATGTGTTTATGTACAGTGACTCCCAAAAGTGTTCATACACTTTGAAATTTTTTAGTAAAACCAAAATAACGCGAAATTGAATTTGAATATGAAGTTCAATATTTTTTTTACATCATTCCTATGTCATTCTAAATAAAACCCTGTAGTTTTTAAAAAATATTGACGGATATTCTTTTTGAAATGAGTCAAAAAACGAAAAGAAAGAAAAATAATATACCACAAAAGTCATCGAACACTCAAATATTTTCGAATGAATGCTTCATTTAAACTATCATATGTCTTTTTTTATTATTTTTGCATTGTGTTGACCCTTAAAAATCACTTGGCTTGAATTTTTTTGTTTATTTACTCCTTCATATTGTGCTTATTACTTTAAAATGGCTGGTATTCGTAAAAAACCACAAACACCATTCAAAATTTGAATTTTTTCCTCACAGTAGCGCTAAATTGGTTTGAAATGTCTCTAAATTAGGTTTTTTATTCCATTCTATATAAAGTGCTTGATAAAATGCTTTAAAGAAAGGAATCGGACCGAAAATAAGGTAAGAAAAGGTCAACCGGTAAAGTTGACAAAGGGTGATCGGAGATATACAGTTAAAAAATTTATGAAAAATACACATTTGAGTGCTGTAAAAGTTTCTGCACAGTTAAATGAAAATTTTTACATTTAATTTTCCCCTAAAATTGTTCGCCAAGTTCTCCAATTTGCTGGATTAAATGAGACTTCTTCCCGCAGAAATTTTCTTGGCCATGTGAAAAACAGAAAGCTTATGCTTTTCGTTGCAAAATCAATGATAAATAAGTTGAATATGTTTGGGAATTACGTCTTTCTTTCAGATAAAAATAAATTCAACATTTTTGTATAATTGTAAGTAGAAGAAAAAATTAGGAACTTAATCTTAAGAACTCAGTTGGACCAGCTAATCAGGACGGTGAAGGTGTTCTTGTGCGAGGGTGCATATCAACATTAGGACTTGGTAGTTTGGAATTTTTTGATGAAATAATGATTAATGCTGTTCGTTTAGATGTTTTAAAAACCAATTTTAAACTCTTAGCCAAAAATTTGGTTATCAGAAACAACTTTGTTTTTTATCAAAATAACCATAAGAAGCACACTGTTTTCAACGTTTGTGTCTAGTGCCTCAAAAATTGTCCTAAAGTTTAGAAAATACCCTTCAATCTCCAGATTTGAACTTAATGTAACATATTTAGAGATATCTGGAGGCTAGATTATGAATATGGCTTTGAAACGAAAATAGAGCTAGAAACAGCAAGACTCGAATAGGGTTGAACACTTACTCAGAAATTATGCAAAAAAAGACATAAAAAAGAATGAAATCTATTCCAAGACATTTAAAAGGTGTTTTTGATACTGCATGATATTCTACTAAATAGTAACTTAATAAAAAGTTAGATTATTCAATAATATATGTAGACATTTTTCAAAGTTTTTTGTGACATAAAATTTCCGGCACTTTTTGGTTTTTGATTTTTAAAAAATTAAGTTTAAATTTTTTTTTTTAAATATCATGTAGTTTTGTTGAAAATTGATCATAGATCTTATAATTAAATACCTATTCCGAAATATTAGTTCTAACCAATGGAGAGGGTCCTATTTCAGTGAAAGTCGTAGGTGTACGAACAACTTTTGGGAGCCACTGTATATTATGTATATTATATCCATGGTGTAGGGGTTAATAGTATGGACCTTGAAACCAGTGAGCTCAAATATTAGAGAAGCCTTCTTTTTAATTTTTGGAAAATAGAAAAGATTTCATATGAATGAATAAAAGTTGTCTCAATGTGACCTCAAATGAAGATCACAAATGGGTCACACAACCGTTGTTACAACTGCTGTAATGTCATGAAACCACCACTAGGTGACCTCAATAGCATTTGTGACGTTTATCATTATCACTGCAACCTAACATTGTGACATCGCCACGAACTGACATTCGTAAGTTGCTCCCACCTATTGGAGATTTTGCTTGTGACCTATGTGACAGTTACAAAAGTGTCTTATTATGGTCACTTTGCTATTAGAGTAATAACGTTAGTTAGATTTGCTTCACACTTCAAAATTGCAAAGCTAGAAATATTATGCACTCCGGGCTGGATTACTAAATAGGCAAAGTAAGCAGTTGCCTAGGGGTCGAAGGTTCTGAGGGGCCCCGGAGAAATCTTAAATTTGAAAATATGTAAGAAAAAAGTTTTCTTTTCAACAAAATAAAAAAAGTAAAAGTAAAAAAATCAGGCTCCCTTCCTTTTTTTCTCTCTATCTCATCTTTTACTGCTGTCAAACAGGAACCAATTTAGACATGTGGGATCCGGGGCACACACAACAACTACGGGGACCCAACCGAAAGCAGGTTTGGTTAGCCTTTCCATATGGGAAGTGATCGTGAAATGCTTTCCCCTTTTCAGAAAACTGTGCTTATACTCAGGGGACTTCCTGCATGGTCTAAAAGAGATAAAAGCATGGGTGGGTCATCAAAGAGAACTATGAATGCATGTATTTGCAGAAACACAAGCGCTTTTGGCTGTGTCCCTTTAGAATTCCAAGCTCTTTTGGAAGAACTTTTTGATGAGAAAACGTTCTCTGGGTTACATATTACTTACACCCCTACACCACCGCTGATCGCTATTCAAATGTGAATTGACTATTTTCAAAAAAAATTCCTCTAGGCGGATTGATAACACTTAGCAATGTGAGGTTCCTTGAGGTAGAGTAAATTAGTGACATCTTATAATTGTTGAGAAACTAGTTCCGCACTCCTTTTCTAAGAACACCGTTTTTCTGTAAGAGCTTATAGTTAGATTCCTGCAAACCATTTCTTTACATTTTACCATTTCCGCAGCACTTTTCCCCAGAATGAAAGGTGGTGGTTTTAAAGTTTTAATAAGAAAGGTTTCACTCTAACGTAGATGCCAGCCTGGTCCTTTTCAGTTTTTATATGTGTATGGTAACCAAACTTTAAAGTGGAGTTCTTAAGCTGGTTTCCGAGTTGATATTTTAAACTAGTATTGAAGTGCTTATTTTTTTGCTTTAAAAATGAAGCATGAAAGCACAACAATGTTGAAATACTTTTATAAGAAGCAAGAAGTTTCCAATGCGAAAGGTGAGAAAACAATTACAAATAAAAAAAAAGCAAGAATTCGTTTTATGTATCATTCATTTCTGTTTCAAGCATATTATTTGTAACAAGATATTATTTTTTTATCAATATTTACTTAATTAAGTATCAATCAGGGGCAGGTGCAGAAATAGTTTTTGGGAGGGTCATGAAAAAGTCAAAAGTGCCCCCCTCCCTATAATGTTTTGTTAAACAGTTTTTGTGAGGTTCCTTTAAAGTGTTTTAAAAGAAGCCTGAAAGTCGATTATTCTTCTTTAAAGTATATATAAATCTTATGTTATATTTTACTTCTAATGTGGTGGTAAAATATATGTTTTAGCATTTTAAGCCCCTTAACTACTAAAACTTATACAATTTCACCAAAATGGTATAATAATGCTGTGTATTACTTTTAAAGATTTTTATGATAATTAAAACAAGAGGGTATTAAAACAGAAAAATCACTTCAATCTTTCTATCAAAGAAGTATTAATGAACGAACTGTGACATTTTGCATCTTTGAGTTCAAAATTTGTTAGCTTTATGTATTTTTTTGCACTGACCCCTGACTGCAATATTGCTTTCATAACAAAATCAAAGGGATTCCTATGTTTTATGTGTGCGTGTTTTTCGTTTTTTTTAGTTTTTACTTATGTTCTGAAGAAGTAACTTAAAATCTAGTTAATGGTGTAGTTAAGTTATTTTATTCTCTTCGAGGGGGGGTGAACAGTCCTCCCCCCTCAAAATTGGTACAATTAACAGTAATGGTATAAATGCTTCAGCAATATTTTACTGAGTAATGATCTATAAATCGTTTTTTCTAGCTCTAAAATGAAAAGTAAAATTAAACAAATATAAGTTACTGTATTAATTGTTAATAAACATTATTGGTAATACTTAAAATTGTAGTCGGAACCTAAAATTATAATAAGCTTTAGATGAAGGGTAAATTATGAAATTTGATTAAGGAATAAGGAAGATTTTGGGTGGTGACAGAAAAACAGGTTAGAGAAATAATATATGAGATTATATATAAAATACATGTGTGAGGGAGCCCCATCACTTCTAATGCCTGTCATCCTCGAAATCCTAAATTTGGCTGTGTATGTACTACAATAAGGATGGAGGGGAGCATTAAATAGAAAAAAAAGTTTTTGTAAAAACAAGTAATGAACTACAAGTACTTTAAAAATGTATTTAACCTTTTGCAAAATTTTTTTAAAATGTTGTAACTACTAATGGTTTACATTGTAAAGATAGACATTGTTAATCAAAATATTATAATTACAAACTGCCAACTCATATCGTTTTTGAAAAATCTCATGCCCTAATTCACCTAACGTCTTAAAATTTAATTTAATAGCACATCATCAAATTATAAAACTATGATTTTTAAAGCAAAAAATATAAATATATTCATATTTCCCATTTTATTAATAATACCACATGACACAGAATAAACATAATTAGAAATTCACTTACTCTTCCTCTCTCTACAAGGTTTGTTATCATAACAATTATAAAAACTTTTTGCTCCCAAATCATCCTCCAGTAATCATCAAATGTTGAAGGCAACGGTCCTTGTGTGCCTATATATGCATTTGGTTCACTGTAACCCTGAAAAAATATAGTGTGAAGAACAAAGCGAAAAATGAAGTCCATGTTTAGGGGGGGGGGAATACAATGTTCAGAGGCTTCATTCTTTTTTATTATACAGTAGAACAACTCCAATACCAAGAATAACTATATACGTAAATTAATAAATAAACACTTTTGCACTGAATATCATCCCAGAGACTTTAGTTCAAACATAATAAAATAGCTGTTACATACAGTGTGTCCTGTTTATCCTGCAAAACCTTTATTTTATTAAGTTAGATACATACTTTCAACAGCAAAAAGGGTCGAAATGAGATGCAGAGTTAAGGTATCGAAAATTTGAAGTAATAAAAAAATTTTAGAGAAAAAACAACAAAAATTAACATTTTATACGCCTCCCTATACCTAAAGTTACATTTAAAAAAATCACAAGCATAAAAAAATAATATAACAATAAACAAAGGGCATTCATTAGTACTATCAATATTCACTGAGATATGATATTGCTGCACTTTGTGACTTATACCTCATTGCACTCCTGGTTTTCAGGGACCATATAGAGACTTAATATATATCCCCCCCTCAAAATGTAGGAGTTTTTGTAGAGAGTTTTTAAACAAAGTGTAACATTTACTTTAGTTTAGCAATAGCGATGAACAGGATAAATAAAGACTTTTTTTGCTCCAATAGTTATGATAATCCATATTTATCTGGTAGGGTAATGTTTTCTCACCCAATTTCTGCACATTCTCTTAGAATTTTGAACTTGAATATCTCCTTGAATTTTGGTTGTAAAAATGTTTCTTTTCCTTTCTTTTTTTTATTATTTTTGTCATTTTAGGATTGTGATTTTTCTTAATGTAATTTTGGGATTTGGGGGCCATATAAAAAGTTAGATTTCATATTTCTTCACTAAATTCTTTTATAGCTTCAAACTTTCAATAACTTAACTCGGCATCACGTTTTGACCAGTTTTGAAACTGGAAGTATGTATCTAGAACTAACAGTTAAGAAAATAGAGGTCTTGTAGGTTAAACAGGGACATGCTGAGTAATGTTTAACCCTTAACCAGCTTAGGAGAACTTATGAGATTTGTTTCCCAATGCTACAACTTTTCAGAAAAGTGCACAATGAAGTTCTTTGGAAGCATTGAAAGTGCTGTCAAGGCCAATTTCCAATTTCACCTTAGTGCATTGGCAAGGTCATGGGAGTAGTTTCACTGATAGCAGCACAATACAAAGGATACTTTAGAAAAAAGTGTTTATGACAGTGGGACAGTTAACATTGGCTTAGGAAAGCAAATATCTGCAGTCCAGAGGTTAGTTAAAGTTCACAGATATGATGAAATAATTAAAGGGCCTTTTTCATTATTTAATTACTAATTTCAGGCACATTACTATCAAGAAATTATAATAATAAATTTTTTTCATGACATATTGCTTCTCATTATGAAGCAAAATTTAAGTTAGGGATTTTTTTTTTAAAGAAAAATTGATCAAGACAAAAACATATACAGTAAACTCCTGATTATCCACGGAGCAGGGTGGCAAGGTAACCACCGTGGATCAGAATCCGCAAAAGATGTAAAAAATGATACTAGTGTCCACAATAGCTTAAAACAATTGAACACTTGCATACTTTTAAACTATTGCTAAAGTGATAGCAGTATGTGTAATAAATGCAAGTAAAAGCAAAAATAGGATCTCTCATTATTGCAAATGGATTACACACATATGTAAGCAAAATCCTGCAAACATATTTAATGAAACAAATCAAGCTAGGTCACGCCAAACATGTGTAAGGAAGGGAAAGGGGATTTTTTTCGAACAGACTGGTCTGGTTACTTGTTTAGGCACACAAGTAGGGTAATTAAAGCATCAACTAGTGTAGATCTAAAGCAGTAAGTAGTGCAAATCTAAAATTCAGTAGTGTAGATCTAAAGCAGTAAGTAATGTAAATCTAAAGCAGTAAATAGTGTAGATCTAAAGCAGTAAATAGTGTAGATCAAAAGCAATAAATAGTGTAGATCAAAAGCAATAAATAGTGTAGATCTAAAGCAGTAAGTAATGTAAATCTAAAGCAGTAAATAGTGTAGATCTAAAGCAGTAAATAGTGTAGATCTAAAGCAGTAAGTAGGTAGGGTATATCTAAAGCAGTAAGTAGAGCTGATCTAAAAATCAGGTTTCAAGCAGTCCAGGACCCGTGACGTAAGAAGGTGTAAAGGGGTTAGGTTAAAGCCAAGGAACATATAAAAATTGATTTGCATTTGTAAAGTTAAAATGGTTTAAGGCAACAGATAATCAAAGTTTACTGTATTTGGAAAGTAAAAGTGCCATACTTTTTGTCAGTTATGCTCAACAACCTACATTATAGAAATTTTCCAATGAAATGACTCAGGTGAAAAAGCCCATTTTTTTAAAACATCACATTCCCATTTCCATCAATATTATGTTCTTATTGAATTAGCTGTGATGATTTGAATCTTTATAAAAATAATAATTATGTACACTTAAAAACATAAATGCAAAGAAAAATGGAAACAAATGAAAGCCATGTGAAGTTGAATGCAACTGTTTTTTTTTTTTTTTAATGTAAAAATAAAAAAAGTTGTATTTTGTATTTGAAGTTGAAAATGTAAAATACAAAAAGAAGGTAGAAATATAATTTACACTTACATCAATGTAGTTAGCATTGATATAATCTGTTGTTTTCTTTTGCCCTGGAAGGTTTTTTAGCACAACACGACTATGGTCATCTAGAAAACATAAAAATTCTTCATAAAACTATGTCTGTTTATTTTGAGCATTTGAATGTTTCTTCCTTATTAAAACAGAAATTATACATAACAAATTCAGAAAACTCACAGGCGACAATATTCACATATCTATTTTTATTCTTGTTTTCCACAAGCTGAGAGCATTCTGAAGACAATTCCAAATCACTTGATTGCTGAATAGCCTATAAATAATTGAAAATGCGTTTTTTATAGGAACTTATAAAAATATAAATATTGATATACAAAAAGCTAATTTTCAAATATAAAATAAAAGAAGTCAATGCCTTACTTCATACTCTTTGGAAAAACCAATGTCACCATCAGCGTGAAGGCCAGAAACATGTTCAGACCATAAAGAAACCGGAACAGATGCATTATCAATATCCCCTAAAATAAAAGCACATGCTTTCAAAATCAACTTTATCTTCCTCATAATATAAATAAATCGAATAAATGTTCAGCATTTGTGTGTTAATGAACAAACTGTTTTAAGCAAAGAAAAAAACATGCATAAATATCAAAAGAATACATGTAAGAACTCGCAACCTGACAATAAAACTAAATACTTCAGACATTTAAGGAATTTATTTTATAGATGTTTAATTCAACAATGACTGTTTTTAGCTTATCAAGAGAATTTCCAAAGTGTTATTACCAACTTTATCATGTCTTTTCAAGAACCTCAGTATTTATCAGGATAATGTGCTTTGAAAAGCATCAAGTTGATATTTATAAAAAAGATGAATTTTTGGGTTGAATGTGTGCCTTAAGTGATTAAATTTGAAAAGATTTGCGTTTAACATTTCATGTCGCTAACTTTTTTACACTTGCGAAAAGATAATTAAAATAAGAAAAAGTCAATTGTAAAGTATACTTTAAAAACACTTCAGTTTTCAGTAATTGTTAAAGAGTAGGCGACTTGTATATTTGAATTTACATGTAACAAAGAACTTGGGTGCATGCCAAAAATTTAATCATCAGACATTTATTTAAAATATCAATTCCTCAGATGATCCTATTATAAAGCTAACTTTCCATTAAATAAGTTACAAAATTAAACTCAAGGCTGTACACATTTAAATAATTGTTGTTCATGTAAAAAGCAACATCGTAGCTTTCAAAGTAGAAGGGAAAGTTAAGAGAAAATGAAAGAGTGTAGCCTTTAGGACTGATTTTATAGCATTTTAACCCCATATACTAAAAGATATTGTCGAGACTTTGCAAAAAATATAAATAAATAAATAAATACCGTATAATCTGGAAAGTCCCCCCCCCCCCCTCCATTTTCAAAACAAAACTTATTAATTTCAGAAAAGGGGGTTACAACCGAAATTGTTTTGGAAAAAAAGCCAAAAAAATTGTTTTTAGTAGTATTAATTTATGAGTAAAGAAAATAAAAAAGAAATAAATAACTAATATTAATTTTAAAGAAGAGTGAAAAATGAATTAATAAAAACCAGTCATAATTTTCTAGTAGTCATAAATTGCAAAAAGGGGGTGCCTTTTGTTTTTTTCAAAAGAAATGGTTTTGCACCTAAAGTTGGCAAAACCCCTTAATATCTTGCTTGAAAATTCATCATCTATGCTAATGATATAAAGCTGTGGAGTTTATTTGTTTAAACGCCATAATCTTAGGAACTAGGTACTGTTTCGAATTGAAAACTTCTTTTTGTGTTGAATAGTCCATTCATTGAGGAAGGCTTATAGGCTATAAAACATCACGCTATGACTAAAAGGAGTAAAGCATCAATAAAAAATGTTATGAAAACAGGTAATTTTGCTTGGAATGCAGAATATGCATAGCCACGGTGACGTGACCTGAAAATGCGGGTTTTGCGATCCAGTGGGCGTACGCTCAAGTCAGCCATGAGGCATCTTGAGGGTGCTTTTTAGAGAAAATTGTAAACGATGCTAAAAATGATTTGTAAAAATATATATTTTTTGAGTTTGAAAGATACTGTTGGTTTTTTTATGGGTTTTGACAAATAGACTTTAATAGGTCTTTTGAAAAGGTATGTACGCATTTTAGTTGAAGAAAAATGATCATTTCACATCAGAAGGGGACGGGGATTTTTCTGTTCGACAGACTTCCTTTAACGTCTTATCACAGGCATTGCTGTGCGGGTACTTCTAGTGTGATGAATATAATGAGGTTGCAATAAATGAAGCAAAATCTTAGTATTCTTCTTTCAGAATAGGAGCAAAAATCGCAATCACAACAGCAAATTCGTTACGAAAATCGAAGTTTCAAAAACTGTTCTTTACAAAATTCACGATCGTAAAAACAGAAAAGTCTCTTACTCGATTTAGTAATTTATACATTTCTGATCCTAAACTCATTTAATTACTTTATTTTTCCTTTAAAAATGGTTATTTCTAAGTTTCGGGCTACTTTTTAAACAATGTGTTTCCAAAATAGCATCACGTTTTCAAAATGCCATCGTGTTGAAGATTGTTCATTTTCACAAGTCAGAATAAAAATGCACCATCTATACATATAATAAAATAAGATGTTTATTTGTGTGTGGCGCGTTTCCCGGGAAAACAGTAAGGCCTAGAAAGATGAAATTTGGTATACAGGTGCAGTTTTTGCCGAAGATGTGCACCTCGGGCTTCGATTTTTGATATTTAAAATAGAAAAATTTTTATTTAATGTCTTATGTGTTTTTTTGCCCTTTTTAGTACTTTTTACCTCACAGACCCCGACCCAATCACACTGCACAAATATTTTTTGAAATATGATGTAGGAAATTTAATTTTAAATATGATGAATGAAAAAATTTTGAAGCTTAGCATTTTTTGTATTTTTTATGAATTTTTGAAAAAACCTTTAATTTGCATTTTTCCTGGGTTTATTTTTTTTAATATCATCCTGCGAAAAGTTTCAAAGCCTCATTTCTAAAATTTAAGTTGGTAATAGTAAAAACATTTCGTCCTCTTCAGAAGAAAAAAGTTCTTAAAAATACACAATAGTTTTTTTTTTTTACAATATTTTAAATGTCAAAACCAATGTTAAACACACATCATGTCTTTCCACACATCGATCGAAAAAAGCGTTCTTCAATCTTTTATGCCTCTGACGTCACTACTGGGATTTCGATTTGATATTTACGATGGAATCTTAATCGCAAACAATGTTAATCTTTTTTTTTTACTATATAGCTTACTTCTACATTTGATGACGTGATGGTGATTGATGACCATGTGTTTTTACGGCAGCGCTTGCTTTTTTTCTTTCCTTTTTTTGTTTTATTTAGGGATTGCATTTATTTCTTTTTCTAGCCCCGCCCCCCAATCTGCGCGTTTTGCTGTATCTATATTACGTTACATTTCATAGTTGTGCGCATTTAATTCAATAAAAACAGCAAGATTTTATTTTTCTTTGACAAACGTTACTTTTTGCACACTATGGGGAATTTTGGAGGTAACTTTTTTTTTTGTTCTACTTAAATAAAGAAAGCGGTTTTTTGAGTGATCTTTGTTTTTATTAGGAAATGGGCCGGAAGGTTAAAATAAACAGAGATGGATAAGAAAATTTAGAGATAGATCATAAAGGTAGATAGCTTCTGAAGGCAGCAATCTTTGCGTTAAAATGTGAATGGTACAAAAAAAAGATAGAGATAGATCGATTAATACTGCTGCCAAATTTATTTAAACAGCTGCCAAAGGTGGCAAACTTGAAGTAAAAAGGTAAATGACAAGTTAGCCAAACAGCAGCCGTAGGTGGCTGCTTGCATAGAAAGGCGAATGGCGTAAGAAGGTGAACCAGCAGGTTGCCAAAGGCGGCTAGTCCAATATAAATAAAAAATCAGTACAATCATATAAATTTCTTTTGTAACACATATGAACAAAAAGAAAAGGCGCCCTTGTATCAAAAGGCATGTTGACATTTTGAAAGGAATAAAAAGCTGAAACCGGTTCTCAACCTCCCCCGCTATTGTTCTTTTGTTTAAATCATAGTGTTTTCTTTTCTTTTTTTTTTTTGGAAAAGAAAACCTGCACATGGAGAGGGAAACTAAACATCTAAAAATGCTTGCCAAGTAAAGCAGAAAATATTCAACATTATTATTATTTATTTTTTTTTTTTTGAGTGAGCAGGAAATGAAGATGATCCGAAAAAAATTTCAGGTAATGAGAGGAGGGGAATTTATTCGGGATTATAAAATAATTTCACTTTCCACATAAAGGGGTGGCTATAATCGATAGGGGTAACTTTTGGGATTTTATGGTAAATACAAAGACGCAAGATTTCAAAGTGTTTCAAAAGGTTTACAAAGAAGTGAAAGGAATATTTCCATAATATATTCAAAATTTTCGTGATTGATTATTTTTAGATTAGTTTTTTTTTTAGTAACTAACACGATAAAACTTTAAATTTATCAACCAGTAGACAATGTTTTGGTAAAAACTACCATGAAACTGCAACACCCATTGAATGCTCAACCCTTCCTCCATAGGAAAAAAAATGCCTTTTTAGATGTTAATGCTGTAAACAATTAAATGCTGTAAATGGAAAAGGTTTTTATAATTAAACATAAACCAGCAAAAAAAAATTCTGACATGAGCCACAGTACAATAAAGAATATATGTGCCAGAAAGTGCAATCAGTAGAAATTCACGCTCCAGGCATTTATTATGCAAAGAAACTCTCTTCAGAACTCAAGAAAAACACATAAATGAATCTCACTAAACAACAGATAGCATAATGTGCACAAATTGTAAAATAACTTGTTCCCACAAATTTAGCTCCATTTTACTTTTACATAAATTTATTTAACAAGGTTGAAGAAAAAAATTACAAGAATTTTATGGAATAGAAATAGAAAAAGTACAATCTACATGCAAAAAGTTCGCATGTTGATTCAACTATTATGATATGCAGGAGCTCAAATTTTAAAACACATCATAAGAATGAAATAATAAAGCAATTTAAAATACAGTGCATAAAATGAAACATTATACAGTAGGCGCCACTTAATGTGATCACTTTGGGACAAATATAATTTGATAACAATAACCGAAAAGAATCCAGGAGACACAAAATAATGATTTTTTTCCAATTAAGGTGCATTTATTTTGACAACCTCAAATTAAAATCACAATGACTCAACTGAATGCAGTTTTAAATTTTTATTTATTAAATTAACAAAATGGAAATATCTGAATTATAAAAAGTTGAAGCTGAATTATGCAATTTTTAATCACATAGTAATAGGTGAAGTAAAATATGACCGTTTTCCCTGACATTCGTAAACCAGTTTCAAAGCACATTCAGCTTTTCTATCTTTTCCAGCATGGTTTTGCTTGTTGTTTAAATTTTAATTTAACTTCGCTTTGTTTTCAATCTAGACACAAACAAAGTAATGGCTGCAACATATCCAGCGACTGAATTTTTGATGCAAAAGAAAGTTATCTTAGGGGGAGTCTGTGGTCACTGGGGGGCGAACTTTCTGTAGCTTCATTCCTAGAAAAATTTTGATCTGTTATTGAAAACCACAAAATGCTACAAAGAAAGTTAGTCTTGTCAGGGTTTGCTTATGTATTTCTGTTAATTGAGAAACAAAAACGGTGAAAAAAATTGAAAGTTTATGAAAAAGTGATAACAATAAACAAAGACACTGATTAAAATATCCGACTTTTTTAACGCATGTTAACATACAAGTGTTCCGGGCTTTGTGATTCTGATAACATTAAGCGAATGATAACATTAACCGTGATCACATTAAGCGGTGCCTACTGTATATTCAAAACTAAAACAAGTTTCTAAAATGTTTCGAAATATTTTGGAACATAAAATTATTTACAATTTCATACAAAGAATTTAAGCTAAGTCGTAATTTGGAATAAATTTGAGGGGCTAAAGCCTCATTGCTGTCTTGAAAAGTGGACTGCAAAAAAAAAAAAAAAAAAAAATGTTATGTATCAAATGAAAATTATTCAGAGAATAAAGAAGTAACTACCATTCACAAATCAATCATACGAAATTTATGTCAGAGATTGAAGTAATTAGTTATTAGTTAATAAACAAAAACAAAATAATAAATTAGAAAACACTGATAAGTGTCTTGTGAACTGTTTGCTCATTCTCAAAACATTGCCAGAACAAGATGACATCTGCTTGGCTCTGTAAGCCCTCATGCTGATTGGCTACATTCAAACAAAGGAAAGCTACTTTCTATAAACGTAAGCTAGCTGTGCTTCTTTTTTCTGGTTATTTTGCTATAATTTTGATATAACGCAGATAACTGAACAAACCTTATTGCTTTACAATCTTGATTAAATTTCTTTTCTAATGATAACTAACTTTATAGTATTGCTACAGAAAAAAGTGGTGTTATTAGACATCAAACCACTAAAATCAATTTTTTTCAAAAGGTGTTCACAATTTTGTCCACTACAGTAGCTCAAACTTGTAATACATATAATAAATGTGTAAGAAAAAAAGGAATGTTTACCAAATGTTTTTGAATTCTCTGAAGTAGCACGTTTACGTGGAGGATCATCTAGGTAATAATAGGCAGCTTGAAAATACTTCCTGAAAACAAAAAGAAAATAACTAAAAACATCTGGTGAAATACATCATGTGACTTATTTTTTAAATATCAGAACAATATTTTAAAAAATAACACAAAAAGAAAGTCTAGAAGTTTATAAAAATAATGTGTTTTGCTTTCGATTAAAAAAAATTAAACTAAATTCAAATTGCAAAAATCTTTTAACTTTTTTGTGCATGTTTTGATCTGGCAGAAGTTGTTGCTGCTCCTACAACAAGCTTTCAGTTTAGAAAAATCATGTTTACTTATGTAAACAATAAATGTTATGTTTCATAAACATATAGAACATATAGGGTAAAGGTGCCATATTTGATTCCCTTAAGGTGTTTGGTCTTTGAGTACTATATATTAGAATGAACTAACCCTCCAGCCCCCCCCCCCAAAAAAAAATATTATATAACACCACAAACTAACTTAAATTTGGCATTCAATTTTTTTTAATGCATTTCTTCCTGAATTGAAAATATAGTTATCCCATTTTTTTCTCTTCTAATACACCTTGAAAAAGAGGTAATGTTCTAAAAACCAAGTAATAATAATATATACAGATTAAAATTATATTAAAGAAAAACATCACAAATAGTGTACTTTTAGAAAAAAATATCACAGGTGGTAACACCTAGTGCTCGACCAGAAAACTTAGGCGGACATAATTAGGATGTAGGGATGAAACATGGCTACTTTACCCAAAATAAATTTGCCTGTCCCGAAAATAATGTCAGTGAGTTGATTAAGACAATTTGCAGCTTGAAAAGAATAGTAACACAACTCAAAAAAGCAACTTTTTCAGGAGACTGTTTTTAAAATTTTTACGATTTATAATTTAACGTTGTCTCAATAATAAGAATTCCTAATTATTGTAATGCTCCTTAAAAATTGTTAATACTATTTTTTTGTTTATTTCATGCAGTTTTTGTGCGAGCATTTTAAGGTTCCTACAAATTTTAATCAAATTTAGGTGAAATTTGGTTTTAATCAAAGTTACGATCTACCGGCAACTTTGCTATCGACAATCTGCGTCTTTCATAGATAATCTTTTTAAAAGTATTATCAATTAAAAATCTCATTTTCAGTATTTTTTGAGATGTGTCACTATTATTTTCAAGCGACAAATTGTTGATCTGACCACTAGAATGCATGTGAAAAGGTTTCAAAATAGACTCCTCCAGAGCCGATATATTGCAGCAAGATTTCTGGGCATTAAAGGAGTCACAGTTAGCCTTTTCTTTAGAGTCTTCGTGAAAGTGTGAGTTTCATAGATATTTACCGCTCTCACATGAGAAACAAAATGTTTCCCTAAAAAATATCTCTTGTAAACAGTGTATGCATAATTCATGAAAAACAAATATATTTTGAGAAGGAATTGTAATGGATAACCTTGTTTGTTAAATTACAAAAAATTAATAAACATAAGAGAGATCAAAATTTCTGTAATAAAAAAAATATCATATAGCGTTTCAAGAAATATACGGTTGTTAAAAGAAAAATTAATAGAAAAAATAATTCCCTCCTTGGCCTTCAATGAACATTTTCTCTCTATGTGTTGATTGCATATGTTTAAAGTTTTTGAATAGGATACAAAAATTCAGAAAAACAAACTAAAAAACATGAAGCTTGTATGCATAAAATCGATTTCTATTTAATTTTTGGGAAAGCAAAATATGATCAATTCAATTCCAAATAAACTTAATAAAAGAAGTTATGGATATTATACAAATTTGGCAGAGATAGTTGATTGAACGGCTGAAATATCAAAAATAAATATACCATAAAAAATAAATCAATGTCAATTTCAAGTTTCTTATTTTTAGATATTATTTTCAAATAACATCCACTAATATGTCTGCACATAAATAAATTTTGGATGAATATTGTCAGGTCCTGGAGCCATAGTTGCTTTAATTCTGTTCAAATAAAAGAAAGCATCATTCTTAAAAACACAGATGCTTAAGTAGTATGTCAGTTTACATCTTGCTCATGTCATTTCTGCACAATCTCACTTACATTCAGCTTTTAAACTGATTAAAATACCGAAATACCTCAAACATATTGGCAATGTAGTTTTAACATTGAATTGTTGTTCAGTTCTAAAAGTAGAACAATCACTAACTGTCTGTTGTGCATTTTCGAAAAAAAGATATGTTCAATCTCTACACCTACTTTTTTAATGTTGCTAGTCTGATTCTTTTGTTTCACTTAAAAAATAAAAATTGGTTGATTAATTTCTTAATAATCTCATATTTAATTCTTTTTTGAGCTATTTAACAGCTTTCAAATATTGCACATGCACTTATAACTCCATACTTCCATAAAGTTTCAATGAAATAAAGTCTATAAATGAATACAAATAAATTTGTGATATGAAACTATAATACAGTTCAATCTATGCCTTCTTTGATTCCATCTTACACAAAAGTATACATTTCACTCAAACATTTCTCAGCAAAATGATTTTTAGGAAAAAAATAAGAATTGACAAAGCATTTATTCATAACTATCTATGAAATTATGTTGATTCTTCACTTTGAAATAACATTTGGCATACACCTACAACAACACAATTAGTTACAGCCAGTTCAATTCAAACGCTGCGGAATCATAATTATTGACTTTTCTGCTATACATTATAAAGTAGATTTATTCATTGAAAAACAAATGAATTTTTTAGTTTCTATCTTTCTATGAGAAATATCAGCAAAATGTTTTATTTATCACAATTAATATTCTTGTTATAACTACAAGTTGCTTATAATTCCATTAATAAATCAAAAATTGATTTTTTAAAAGTTATTTTTCTAGATAGATTGATAACGCAAAAGATTTTTTTTTTCTTTTTTGAAAGTTCAACTTTGCTTGAATTGATTGCAATTAAATTAATCATACATGACTCATTAATGTTAGTGTCAAATTACAACAAATGAACCTTATGAAACTTGAACTAGTGTGAAATAGAGAAAATAAGAAGAATGTTTTAAAAATAAAAAAACTTTTCAAACTACAAAATAAAGCATGCATCAAGATGTAAATATTCATAACATAAGTATAAAATGCAAAAGGGTGAAGGGAGATATGGTTAAAGATTTGAAACTTCTAAATGTAAAAATCTAATCCAATATATTCTGCATAGCTGATGCAAGCTTACCAGACAAGACAGATAATCCCATCAGTAAAATTCAAACACATAGAGAAGAAGGAAGGCACAGGAGAGGAAGAAGATAGAGGACAGGAGAGAGAAACAGATGAAAACTGTTATAGTGTTTCACCTCTGGCATGGACAGTATCGGTTTGTTTTTTCCTGCAAATGAATCCGTGAGAGAAAAGTGGTGATAACAATAAATATTTCTTCAGGTTTCATTACTTTACATAACATTCCTATTACTCATCGAACTTAATCAAACAAATGATTTAGCTTTAAATTCGGGTTAACTTCTTTAAGGGGTAAAACAGCCTATATGCACTCTATGTAAAGTGTCCTCTTTATAAAGAAATACCTGAACAAAATATTTATTGTGAAATTAGGGAGTGGTAATAAAAGTTTAAATATAACTCATTTAGAACATGCAGTTTAGTTTTGGTCTCCTTATCTTAAGATAGATATCAATTCATTGTAAAGGATTCAAAGGAGGGCTAGAAAGTTAGTAAATGGACTTTAATTTAGATTATGATTCCAGGCTTAGAATGCTTAACATGTATAGTCTTGAGCAAAGGAGAGTAAGAGGGGACATGAACCATTTATTAAAGTTTATGGGTTAAGTTTCTGCACAGATGGCAAAACAGAGGCCATTATTTCAAGCTGTTCAGATCCCAAGCTAATCTTGAAATCAGGAACTATCACTACTTCAACAGAATTGTAGGTAACTGGAATAATTTATCAAAAGCAGCTGTTACCTGCAGTGGGGTGAAGAATTTCAAGAAGACTCCTAATCTACATTGGGGATTGATAAATTGACTAGGAACAGCCTAGATAGGCCTTGAGCCTGTTGCTGGTTGTCACTTTTGTATTTGTATAACCATGGAGAACTATCAATCTAAATGTATGGAGGTTATGCTTACAGTCATTGCAGAAAAGCTGATAATTAAAGGTGATATTTTCTGCATACCAAATAAGTCTAGCTACTAAGGACCATGAGTTAAGACTTTTATGTCTTAAAATATCAATCATAATTTTAGAAGAAATTCTGAGCTCAATTTTAATAATTTTCATGAATCTTGACATGAAAGATTAACATTAACATCAGAGCTATGTATTTTTAAGACACCTTATGTTCAAATTTCCCTTCATTGCATTTATACAGATGCCATGATAGAGATTACACTATAGAAACAGTTATCTGTTTCATTCTCCCTCGTCTTTATTTTCTTTGGCGGCATAATAAATTTTAAAGTGCAAAATGTGTGTGAGAAGAAAGCATATAGAATAAAGCACATACTGCATTATTTAAACCATTATATAGAAGCTATCAGTCAATCTGTGAAATTTGAGTACACATTAGCATTATGTGAAAAAATTGTCTTACATGCAAATACCCATTATTAATGGGAAAAAGTTGGATCAACAATTTTCTAAAAATATTTGATCCAACTTTTTTTCAGCAGAAATAAATTTGAAAATTATGAAATAACAAAGAAAACACATAAATAACTTCTGTAAAATATATAGAACACAAAACAATATACATAGTGTTTGTAAAATATGAGGTGATTACAGTGGTAAATGGAAAATTGTGCAAAGTATCAAATGAAATTATATATATATATATATATATATATATATATATATATATATATATATATATATATATATATATATATATATATATATATATATAAGCATTACTAGATACAGAATTGGTACAAATTTCATAAAACAATGTTATAATACTACAAAACCTAATGTTCAAGTGTGAAAAAGAAAAAAAATATAATGAGCACAACAAAAAACAGAAAAGCAACACGACCCATCAATTCAAAACTATGGATTTGTTTGTGATTAATGCATTTGTATGTGATTAATATAGTATGTTGTAGAGGATTGCAAGATCATCCTAATATCTAACTAGTAAAATTCCATTACATACATAAGTTAAACAAATAGAAGTTTGTTTTGCTTTTCATAAAGAAATTGAAAATATTCAGCAGTTTAAAGTGCCTTAAGTCTGATAAAATGCAAAGCTAAAAACTTCCTATCTCAGTAATTATAACATACTGTAAAAAACAAAAATTACTAAAATTAAATATAATTTACTATTTTTTAAATGTTTTTATTTATTTATTTACTTTTTCTTAACTTGTTCACTATGAAATACACATAGGAGTTGTAATGAAAATATTATGTTCTTCAAAAATTGAAATTAAATCTTCACAAATTCATTATAACTTGTATTGATTTTGAGTTATAATATGCTGTAGTAACAAAGTTATAAAAACTAGGTTTGATTCATTATCTTTAGTGATAATAAAGAGATGTTTCTGCACAATGTTTAAATCATTTAAGTTTTTATTTCATTATTTCAGAATAAGAACTCTGAGTTAATGTATTGTTGAAATGATGTATTTCTAAGAGCAGAGAGTAAAGAAAGACTTCGCACTTTTCGCCACTGAAACAATGTAGCTCAGGATGACATCTTACTTTTTTATTTTGTTTACTTTAATTAACTTTTAAAATTATTTCTGCATTTGCATGGAAAATGAGAGGATGATCAATGGTTAAAACATTATGCTAATTTAGGTTTTTTTTTTAATTTGTATTTAAAAAGACTTTTTTTTTTTCAAATCAAATGCCCTACAATCAACATCGATGGTAAAAGATGTAGTTCAAAAAGGTTATCAATGAAATAGTTTGAATCCCTAAGTTCAAGCTTATCAACAGAATCATGGTGTTTAAGTATGTACATATTAATATACTAAAAATATCAGTTTTGTTCCAAATGCTAATTGCCTTTAAATTTTGAGAGTAAAAAAGGAAGATATGACTAACCTCCACACAAGGAAGGAAAATATAGCAAAAAGTAGAATGAATGACACGCAGACAATTCCAGCAATGATTCCAACACCAATAGTAGCTTCTTCTAAAGATGAACTTGAAAAACCTGTAATATGATTAGATAAACTTAACAAGAGGCTAAAAATTGTTAAAAATTGCATTTGTAAAAATATTAAAGCGAAAAAAAGTACATTTTCTTTTAAAATTAGTATACAATGATATAAAAGAAATCTTACGCTCAATTTTTAAAATTGATCAGGATAAAATAATTATTGTAATGTGAGTTATGAATTAATGACACTTAAATTAAGAAATCAAACAATACAGTAAAATGAAATAATATCAAATTAATTAACAGAAATATTTTGAACAAAATTCAATTCAAATAAAAGAGATTTTTGAATTCATTAGATTAAAAGTTAAATTCCTTTTCTCTCATAACATAAAAGTTGACTCTTATGGGAGAAAATATTTTGCAGTATACATGAATTTTAATATATTAATGTCTTGGTTGAACTTTTAATGTTTTTATATCTATACTAATAATACAAAGCTGAAGAGTTTTTGTTTGAATGTACTAATCTCAGAAACTACTGGTTTAAATTGAAAAATTATTTTTGTGTTGAACAGTCTATTTATTGAGGAAGGCTACAGGCTATATAACATCATGCTATGAAGAGGAGCAGCAATAAATTGAAATTAAATCATTAATAATCATTATGCATTTTTTTTTTTGTTGTTGCACCAATAGCTTGAACTTTTGTTGTCCGAATAGCTCAGTTCGTAAAGCACTGGGCCAGCAACCCTACGGTCTCAGGTTTGAACCCCGCTGCTGGCGGAAAGAACTTCAGTATTTATTACCTGGTTACATTAAAAATTAATTATTTTTTTCAAATCAAGAGTTTTCAATTATCTGGTGTACAAATAAGTTTGAAAGGATTTTCAAGAGATGGCGTCACTGGTATCAAATCAAAACGAATAATGTTGCAACTAACTTCATATTATAACCTCATCGTTAGGCATTCATTTTCAGTATGTGACATTTTGTTGAAGTGAAAACAACATAGTTTTTGTGTGCTCTGAATATGCCAATTTTTGTGACAACAAAACACAATTTGCGGAAAGTTTACTTTTCTGCTTCCATTTGAAGAAAAGTGCAGCTGAAGGTAATCGAATGCTGCAAGAAGCTTACAGGGCACATGCTTCATCGATTTCCACATGTGAGTTTTGGTGTAGACATTTTGAAAATGGTGACATTAACACCAATGAAAAAGAGAACAATGGACGGTCACAAATGTTTGAGGATGCCAAATTGGGGGCTATATTGGACGAAGACAAGTGAAAAAAAACTTTACCGAACTCAATGGTTTTCCAGTCATTTTTTTACCTTAGAAAAATTTAGAACTGCTGATGTCTCTACCTTACAGTGTTCTGAATCACTCTTTCTCTCTATATTTTAATTTTTCTTCCATTTAAAACAAACTTCCAGGCATCCCATGCATTTTCATCCACTTTGATCTGATCTCCATGGTGAAATTTTGAATAAAAATATTCATAAAATTAATATGTTGGAAGCAAGCCCCGATAACTTACATCATTAAAAATACATTAAATTGTGTATAATAAATTATTTACTAAGAACTTGAATGCAATGCATGTGTGAGTAGAGAATTAAAGCAGTCTATGCTGAATATTTTGTGCAAAATAAGATGTCTAATCTTTCTTTTCGTTAGATGTTGGTACATGTGCATGCTCGTATTTTGTCATTTTGTGAGATTTGAAGTTTTATTCGGTAAATTGATAATTTCCTCCTCACCCAAAAATTTTAACTTTGGGCACCCCGATGTTTGGCAGTTATAACACATACTTACTGACGTAATTTAAAGAGAAAAATATTTCAATAACTAGTTTTATAACTGAACCTTTTCTAGGTCATGGTTTTTACTAGTTTTCTTGTGTGTGACTTACTTCTAATAAGTTTTTCCACCTTTGCAAAGCCCCCCCCCCCGGCCTTCGAACCTATGCATCTTCAAACCTGTGCGCCTTTTGGGAGTCAAGGTTGATGCCCTCTTGGAGGACATAGTCCACCCATGGGCAAAGCTATATTTTTAACAAATTATTGTTCAAATCAAAGATATCGAAAATTGTCTGCTTTGACCAGAAAAGGAACTCGAATCAATCATTACACCCCTTACCTATCCTCCAATGGCTCTTTTTCTCCGCATAACGGGCTGGTTGCAATCTATTCTAGTTGAATTTTGCTTCTTCATATATACTAGCACGTCACATTTATTTTTTATTTTTTCAACAAGTCATTTGTTAGTTTTTTTTTTCTCTGTGATGTGCACCCTTTCTGGCTTGCACCCCTAGGCCAGGGCCTAAGGTGGCCTATTGGGTAATTGGGGCCTTGCTCTTGAGGATCAGCACTTCCGTTCTTTTGAAGAAGTCTAAAATTGGATTGATTTGTGGATCACATCAAAAGATGCATCGTTTCTCCAAGATGGCATCCGAAAATTGCCAAAAAGATAGGAAAAGATAGTGGCCAACTATGGACATTAGTTCGAAAATTGAACATGAAAGCATTTTTTCACAAAAAAGATCAAACTTTTTAAAAAATCCCTTAAAACTTATTTGTACACCAGATATTTTTGATTGAAATTTTTTTTTTCTTTAATTTTCTCATTAAACGGAAAACATTGATGTGGATAAGGGTGTGTAATTTTTTTCCTATATATATCATAGCATGATGTACTTAAAATAGTTTTTTAATACATTGTTGTCTTGTTTAACACAGGTGAAACTGCGGGGCACAGCTAAAAATAAATAAAGGAAAGTATAAATTGTTTCTCAATATTATTACTGACCCAGGCAAAGCTGGGTATGTTTGCTACTAACATATATTTTTCATTCATTTTGAAGATGGAACCAGTTATGTTCATGTACACAGTAAAGAACAATAAGAATATCTAAGGCAAAAATATTAGTCTGTAGTTAGAGATAATAATTTCGAAATGATGCCTCTCATTTACAATGTTCAATTTAGTAGAAAAACGAGCATGCATTGAAATAACTAATATATAAGATAGTAAAGAAGTATCACCTTCTGTACATGGGAAATGTTTAAAGACACAATACAAAATGTATTTACTTTGCAGAAATATTTTCTTTGATTCAGAATATGGTCCTTTGTACAATTTGGAATGTTCTACAACACTACGTGTAGCCCCTTGTATTTTTACCTCATACATCATATTTGATGTTAGATTGGAGATAATCATCTAAACAGAAAGAAAACATATCATGAACTTGTTTTTTAAAATAGTGCAAACAGATTATAAATGTTCATATGACTAAAAAAGAAATAAATTTGATACAGCTTATTTATGAATTCAGTAATAATTTGTATTAATAATACTTAATGTTTCAATCTGTATTCATGAACTTTATCACATAAATTTAAATAAACTTTAATGAATAGCTCTATTTGGAAGTACTAACAAGAAGTTAGATGCATTTCTATTACATTCCAAATATATCACTTCATTGAATTGCACTTTAATAACTCAAACTGTTTTACAGTCAGCAACTTGAAACCTGAGTTTCAATTAATTTAAAGCAGCAAATTTGAAAATTGATTTGATTATTGTCTTTTGCCCTGGTTGTAACTTATTTATGTGTGCTGCTAATTCTGTCCTACACTATGTGCATGTATTTTACCATCAGTCATGTTGGACGTAAGCTTATATATGGGTTGTATGTAACCAAGTACACAAACTTGAAATATATGTTATCAAAAATCCTAGAAACAAAATATTTTACTTTGAACTCTTTTCTCAAAAATGCAACATCTAAATTCCTTATGATTCTCTTTCTAGCTTATAAACAATTTAGTAATAAATATCATCAGCAAAATTAAGAAAATCAAAAAAGGTCCTGCTTTTGTTTCTATTAGTAAATAAACAATTTGTTAGTTAATTTGCAGCAAGATCTAATGCCAATTCCAAAAAATTTTCCGAGCAAATAAATTTTTCCATCCAATTGTTTCTAATATTTTAACCTTTACACTACCAGCCAATTTTTTTTTTTTTTTTTTTTTTTAAATTTCAAGGACCCAGTGTAAAGATGAAAGATTTACAACTATAACTTCTAGTATAACAAGGAACTGGTTCCAATGCCTAAACATTTTTTTCACAGCCAAAAATCTTGTTTTACAAATAATTAGTACCATTACCTGAATTTCTAAAAAATGTACAGGAAAAAGGTGCACATGTGAACAATTTTTTTTTTCATTTCTTCATTTTTCAAAAAATATTATCAATTTCTCAGCGGAAAAATGTCTCTGTGATTGAATAATATTTTCTTCATTCTTTTTTGTTAGAATATCACTTTTCTGTTAAAATTCCACCAAATGAATAAGAGTATTAACGAATTAGATCTTTGAATACTTCTTTTGGCATGCATTATCAACTTTAATACCACTTCTCGATCAATTTTTTGTATTCAAGCAAGGAATTTTGGAATATTTGAGAAGTAACAAAATTTTACAAATGAAAATTGTTTCCAGCTGTAAATACTCCTGATCTATGTAGATAACCAAAAAAATTGTTGTGTGCTGTAAGATTAGACACATCTGATTTACAAACAATTCATGATGGCCTAAATTCAAAAACAATAGCAATAATTTAACAAAATATGTGCTTTGCAGGATGGCTGTGTCATTTTTTTTTCTTTCATGCAAGATCTGAAATTATTTAGTTGATATGAGAAGGAATATCTGGTGTGGGAAGGAGTAGGTACTTTGTCCCCCCCCCCCACACACAAACCAGAGCATATCTCCCGATTTTCGATCTAAATAATCTAATCATATAAACCATGCAACCCTTGTACAATTATTAGCTTTCATAAAAAAAAAGGGAAATACTTTTTCCTATTTATTACTTTACTTCTAACTTTCTGAGTCTCCTCATGTGTCTGTAGTAGTTTTCGCTTGCCCCTTTTATTAATTCTTTCATAAAATTTAAATTCAACGTTACAAAACAAAAAAAAAAAAAGGTTTACTTATGTCTTAAAAGATTTCGAACCGTTTATCTTCCAATAAAAATTATTGAACTATATGAGATTTATTATGAAAAAAAAAATCACTTTTATTCCCAATCGTTTCGACTTGAGTAGCATAAATTAAAAGAATTCCATCATCTTTCGGATAATTAACTCGAACACACTTAACACGATTAGCGCTTATCATTATCAAACATCAAAAGTAAATTATCAAGATCAACAACGCAGAACCAAGACCACAAGCAAATTACATGTGCCGCCATCTAGCGAAAAATTTTGTATCAATTCAAAAATACGTTTAGTGAATAAGAGAGAAATTTTGGTCAAGTAATCTAAACATAGGGGGAAGTTCTAGAGTCCTAATATATGTGACTAAAATTTAAAACATAGAACTTAAAATGTTTATTTTCGTATTATTTATTTTCGTAATTTATTTTCGAATTATTTTCGTAAAGCGAACAAGGGTCAGCAAGGAAAATTTTAATAAAATACGCCACAATATTTATCATTAAACAATATGCTATAATTTGAATTACGGATACGTTCTATTTATTGCATTTTAAAAAAAAAGCACGAATTTGCATGCAGAAGATAAGAGCAAATACACTGTATCACTAAAATTATTGGGACGCTTTCAAAAATTCACATTTTTACGAATTTCTCGTTTTCTCGAGAAATTGCGGGCCGATTGTTCTGTAACTTTTTTGTCATATATAAAAGGTATCTTCCAGCTGACATTTTCCAATTTGAAATTAAACCACTCATGTATTAAAAGGGGATCAGCGATCTAATCAGCCGAATTTTAATAATTCTTGTATAGGCGACGAAGACTAAGGGGTCGTTCGCAAATTTGCAACAGTTGCCAGCACTCGTTCAGTGTGATTCATGGTAAAAACATATTATTTGCAAACGATCCCTCACGATTCCTCGCCTATCCAAGAACGATTGAAATTCGACTCAGTAGATCGCTCATATTAAACTGGAATTTTATTATGAATTGGGGGACTTGGGTTCTAAATTATGAAGATAATAAATTGCTATCTTTCGCGCATGCGCAGTAAAAAAAATAATTGCTTTAAACGCTCATAGTTCATAAAATTTTCAATATTTTAATTTCAAATTGAAATATTATCTGTTTTTTTTTTTTTTTTTTTACATGCTGTCAAGTTTTCTGAGGGGAAGGTTTGATGGAAAATTCTGCTTAAAAACCTGATGTGAGCGAAATTGGTATTAAAAAAAAAAGCTTTATTTTGTGAATTTAAGTGATAGCTTATATCTTCGTGAATTAAGTGATACTTTCACGAAAACATAAAAATAAATTTTATATACGTATATAGTGCGTAAACTTATTTCTGAAATTTATAGCTTATTCCCAGCTAAGGATGATCAGAAAACTGTTGTTGTCTTCTCAGTTTGTGCAAAGGTATGCACCAGTTGTTGGAAAATGACAACTGGTGCATATATACACTTCTGCCAACATTCGTATAGCTTTTAGAAGGACTCCTGGAAGACATTTATCGCAACCTCCTGTAGGGCCTCTTGCGCTGCTGCTTTAACTTCATCGTGGGGAAGAAGGCGACTTTCAGGTTGAGGATGCACGGTTCGATTGATCAATACTCTGATATGGCAAACAAATAACATAACGTTTCGTCGAACTTAGCTCCGTGTGACTTTTACCTGTTCTCAGCAAAAAAACATTTGCATGGGCGCCGCTTTCTTCCCTCAGGGGAAGATAAAGCTGCATCACAGAAGGTAGCGAAAAATGGCTTCCAGGAGTGTTTCCAAAAGTTATTTGAACACTGGCAGAAGTACATAGTCCATCAAGATGACCTTTTGAAGGTGGATGTGCTTCGGTAATGTGAACTATTCTGGATAATTTTTTATACAGCTTGTCCCCCGAACTTTTCGATCGTACTACGTACAACTTGTATAGAGTGTAGTTATGCTTCTTCTTTTTTGACTGCTGTATGATGGAAGACGAACAACAGCCATAAAAAAAAAGAAAAAAAAAGGAAGAAAAACAAAAAGACTGACTTTGTGTGTGCAAGGACCGTCAAGGTCTTTGACCAAAATACCAAGAATGATCAGGAGGAGTCTGTCGCGTTATTACGCCACTGGGTCCTTTGATGTTTGTTTACAGTCTTGCTGTGTTGATTGCAGATTGCGACATTGAAATTTTGAGGATATATTTTAGGATATTTAAGCCGTCATTTTAATAGGGTGTGTCATCGCTTCTGGGGGGGGGGGGATAAGCCAGGTGATGTTGCTGACTTTTTTTTTTTTCTTACTTCTTGACTTGGTTTTGCATTTTTTTCAAGCAATATTACCTTTTGAATAATTTATGAACATCCATTCTTACCAAAAACATCAACATACCTTACTCAGAATCGGGCGGAGTATATATTACAGCTTCTAAAAATAGTTAAGTGATTACGAGAAAGGACTTCCGGTTTTTTGAGGATGTCGTTTCGCAAGACATAGAGAACGAATTTCGAATTCCTCGTGGAGATTTCTAGGATGAAGATGTAATGAGATTTTCGACTGTCCATCCCCGCATCATTTCTGCGGTATATGCAGCTTGTTTAGAGTATCTATCTAGGATATTTTATATAATAAAACGAGATGTTTATCTGTGTGTATTTGTGTGTTGTGTGTGGCACGCTTCCCGGGAAAAAGGTAAAGCCTAGAAACATGAAATTAGAAGAAAAAAAAACAAGTCTAAGACATTACCGGAACGAATCGGAAAATCGTTCCTGTATTGCTTTTCTCTTTTCTTTTGGGGGGGGGGGGAGGAAAGAAATTCCTCTTCCATATAATATTCCCCCATAAAATCCTGTTAGAAACTCAGGATTCAGTTATTTTTCCATTGGCATGGTACTGGACATTTCCATTTCTGGTCCTCGACATTTTATGAATTCACCCCTGATACAGCGGAGTCGTTTTTGCCGACGCTGTGCACCTTGCAGACCGATTTTTGATAAATAAATTAGAAAAAAACTATTAAATGTTTTGTTTGAAAGTTACGTTCTAAAAATCTAACCTTTAATTCGTGTCTATAAAGGAGACGATGTTTCTTTCTTTGTACCTTATCGTGCAGTAGCCGCTCGTGTGCAGCGTAACTGCAGCACAATCATGCGTGTTTGGAAACAGTGGACGGACGAGGGTGGGACAGCTCGGAAATACGGGAGTGGACCCTGAAATGTGATGTCAGCTCGCGATGACAGACACCTGGTGCGTATGGCGCTGGCGGACCGCACAGCTTCTTCTAAGACAATGGACAGCACAGTGGGCAACAGCTGTGTTTCATTGTGTGCTTCATCAATTCGGAGACGTCTGCTGCAGCGTGGGCTGCGCGCAAGGATTCCTTTATACAGGATTCCTCTCACGCAATCACGCAAAACCATCGCCGCCTGCGGCTACAATGGGCCAATGTGCATAGGAGCTGGCGTGCTGATTAGCAGCAGATCGTCTTTTATGACGAATCCCGCTTCAATTTGTGGCACCATGATGGCCGAACTCGTGTCAGGCGCTATGCCGGTGAACGGCACATTCCAGAGTGCATATCGAACGCCACAGTGGACGAACACCCGGAGTTATGGTCTGGGGGCCATAGCATATCGTGGACGATCACAATTGCTACGAATTGTGGGCAGTTTGAACAGAACCCGATACATAAACGAAGTTTTACAGCCCCAAGCTACTCCTTTCCCGCAAGGATTGCCAGGGGCTGTATTCCAGCAGGATAATGCCCGTCTACATGTCGCCAGGACTGTCAAATCCTACCTTGATTCGCAGCAGGTACAGCTTCTTCCCTGGCCTGCATATTCCCCGGACATGTCACCGATTGAACATGTGTGGGATTGCGTTGGGCGGCGTCTCGCTCGTGATCCTCGTCCTGTTGCTTTTGACAGATGAACTTTGGTTGCGCATACAAACAATAAGGAATACTCTTCCGCAGGAAGATATTCAAACTTTGTTTCATTCCATGCCGAGTCGTGCAGCAGCTCTTATTGCGGCGCGTGGTGACCACACAAAATACTAATTTTTATTTCTTTTTATTGTTTGTTTGGTTTGAAAATGTAATCATTTATTTGTACCATTGCCACTCAACTGTGTATTAAATTTCATTCAACTATGATACTTCCTTCATGGTGTTGCAATTTTCACAAACAAGAATGTAAATTCATTTTCTCTTTCAATTTGCTGTATTTGCAATGCGGATATTTTAACGATTTGGCGAATAGTTTAAAATTCCAAAGAAATTTTTATAGGTTTTTTTTGAAAGGGAGTGTACGCATTTTAGTTAAAGAAAAATGATCATTTTTCATCAAAAAGGAGGGGGGGAGAGAAATTTTTGTTTATTCAAGGTATTTCCTTTAAATTCAATGGGCATCGCCGTGCGGTTACTGCTAGTATGAAATAAAAGATCGTCGACGACCAGGGTCAGATTTGCAGATCTTGAGCACAAAGTTATTTGGGCTCCTCTAAAAAAAGACCGCAAGTTTCGCTAATGTGCATGATGGTTCAGATCAGAGCACCAAAAAATTTTTAAACGACAGCAAATTGTAAACTGCCTGAAGCGCTTTTTTTTTTTTAAGTTCATCATAAAGAAATTCAAAATTTAATTTAGCAAAATTTTGAAAAAAAAATAGTAAAATATAATAACCAGATAATCGATTAGCATTTTCATATAGGAAACAAGATAATATTACTAAATAATGAATGTCATACATAATTTGGAGGCCCCTTACAAGTTCATGTCATAGGCACATGGCTTGAATGTCTTTCTGTAAATCCGTCCACGGTCAACAAAAATCAACGCGTGTAATATAAAATTTCTAAGGGACTAAATAATTCTAAAGGACGAAAATTCTCAGTCGGAAACTCAATGGTAAGTTATACATTGCAAGATATTCAAGATTCTAAGCACCTCAGTACAACAATTGACGGTTAGATATATTTTCGAAAAGAAAGGACTTACCGTGTGACTTTGACGTTCTTGAGATGAAGAAATAGAAATCTCCTCATAATCCCACGTGTTTTCTGATCGATAGGATATGAAGTAGTAATCAATTCTATGGAAAACTATTTTCGGTCTTTCCCATTGCACATAAATGCTATCCGAAGACTGACAAGTTAAATTGGATATTTGTGGTGCACTAGGACCTAAAAAGAAGAACGTTATGTTATTTTATAAAAAACAGCGTCATCCAAACTCTCATTATGAGCATGAACTAGTATCACATAACTGTTAAGTTATGACTTTGGATATTAATCTTTTAGTGGTGACTCCAGGTCCGTATCTATAAATTTTGGGCCCCCTGCAACTGAATCTGTAAGGCCTTTCCCTAGAGGCTAGCAGTGTATATTTGCAGTGTTAAGTCTTAGTGTTAGTTTTTTTTCTTTTTTTTTTCAATTCCTTGGACCGTTGGGCCCCTCAAGGATGTTGGGCCCCTCCCCCCGCACTGTGGAATCTGCGGGGACGTAGATCTGGACCTGGTGTCTCTTCTCAGTACAAAACTAGGGACATTCAAGATGGTACAATTAGTTTTGAGATTTGATTCAGTGAACTTTTCATTTGTTCATTGAATTGATTGATAATGTAATAAAACTGCTAATGCTTAACGTTCAGTGTATATCAGTTACTAAAGAAAAATAATCATGATATTCAACTTTTTTTTGGTCGCAAAATCTAAAGTTGCCTATATGAACAGGCAAACCAATTGGAAGCCGTAAGTGACGAATTTTAAATTTTGCTAAAAAGATATACAGGGTGTCTCCGAACGCCCCAAAGAACTTAGAGACTAGGAAGAGAACACAATAACGCAAGCAAGATGGCCGCAATTGCAATGCTGACGCGCTGCATGCACACAATGCCAGAAACTGATGGATCTGAAACGGTTATCTGTTTTTTTACACTAAGACGATTTCACACAACAATTTAGTTTTTAAGATAGGTTTAAAGCCGTTGTTAAAACTAGCATGTAATATAGATGTATTGTAAGACACAAATTTTAACAGCCGCTTTAAATTTTTCTCATGCTGTGCGAAATGAAATGTTGTGCGTACGTAATGCTGTGCGAAATCGTCTTTGTGTAACAAATTTGTAACATGTTTCGCATTTGCAGGTTTCTGATTTTCTGTGCATGTAGCTCGTCAGCATTGTGTTTGCGTTCATATATGTGCCTAAATAATTCTTGCTTGTCATTGTGTTCTCTACCTTTCCTCCAAGCTTGTACACGGTATTCGAGGACACTCTGTATTTTTAAAGAAAATTAACAAGGCTACAACATATAAAACAGTTGCCTGAACATATAAAAGTGAATAAAATGGACAGGTGGGCGATTTCTTTCCGTTTCCGTGCGCTTTTCTCATTTTTATCATGTACGCGGTAAATGCTGTAGCGGGAACCTCTAGTAAATGATAAATGGAAAAAAACTTTATGTATCCATAGCAATATAAAACAAACTAATATAAAATTGTAAGACGATAAAAAACACTTACTTTGTACATCTGTGATAATTTCCAAATTGTTACTGGCCAATCCTTCGTTTTTACCAGTATAAGCTTTTACCCAAACTTTGTACTGTGTGTACGATTCTGTATGAGAAGAAAGAAAAACATAAAATGTTGATCAATTTACCTCGATGAATTGATCAGTATACATAGTTTGAAAATAACAACAGTAAAAGATTCTATTGCTTTAGATCACTAAATCTTGCTATACAAGATTTTTTAAAAATAAATGTTGACTGATTATATTTCTTAGAAAATACAAATAAAGTTTAAGCTATAAAGGGTACTAATTTGAAGAACTAAAGTTTTAGAAAGGATATATTTTAAGTAAATAGCTGAAATAAAAATTGATCTAGCTCGAAATACGATAAGATCAATGTAAAATCAGTCTTAGGTACTTTGAATAGAATTCATGAATTAGATGTAGAAATTTTTTGAATAATTTTTAAAATTATTGGCTGTGGACCGAGCGGAATCATTGGTATTTTTATCAGCTTTTGATAACTATCAAAAAGAGAATAAACCTGATTTGGTAAATGAAGCATATCTTTCAGGTAAGTAACTACAAACTAAATGGAGTTCAATTGTTCAAGAAACTGAATTTCGTGTGAAGTGCTTTATGTCCAGGAAGTGAAAGTAAGACTAGTCATCCGTCATTTAAGATATTTAAAAGCGTAAGTTTTTTTTTTCTTTTCATGCGATTGAGGAAAGTAATAGAAAGTCCTCTCGAAAAGATGGGTGTATATAGTGTATAAATTTAATACTTAATGTGAAACAAAGTTGAATCAAATTTCTTATTTATCGCTATTTTAGCGATTGCGATAGTACATTCTCAATAGAACAGTTAATCGTGACATTGTCTTTCACTTCAAAAATTTAGTCTAATTGAACCAAGTAAAAAAAATTCTAGTGACGTTGGGCTAGGTCAATTTTAATTTTAAAATGTAATTGAGAGCTTCTCTTCGATCATTCACGGACTCATAGGTAAGAATTACATGAGAAAAATCATTGAAATAAACAATAGCAAAGATCTAAATAGAATGAATACATACTTAGAGGACTAAGGACATGGTCCATAACTTGCGTTGGATTAAGTACTTTCTTTTTATCTGTATTGTTAGGACCTACGTCCAAATAATAGATATGATATCCTTGGATGACGCCATTTGCGTATTCTGGCTCCAACCATCGAAGCTTTACTGAATTGTTTGTGATCCGCACTGCCGTAAGATTCCTAGGTCGACTTGGCGCTGTAAGTCAGAAAAAAAAAAAAAAAAAAACAATGAAGATGCCTGTAATATAGTATGACTGGTAACAAAACGCTTTACCTTGAGCGAGTTTATATATGTTTGAGTAAATCATACATGAATTCGTCCGAGGTCAAGCGTAATTAGGTTGAATGAGGATATATTCCTACATTGGCGAAATGCCAACTACTGTTAGTAGCAAAGCAAACTGGGTGTCCTCACCTTTATTTTAACAAATGGAATAGTTCGTATAATCCTTCGTCCGTCGGAAGTGGCTTTTTCAGAGCCAGGCCATAAGTCCAAATGTTACTGTTACAGTGCGTATATATATATCAATTTGGTTTCTTCTAATAATCACTGGTCATTATTAATTTTTATCATACTGAAGTGGTTAAAGCGAATAGTTACTAGCCAACGAGGCAAGAGGGACCCAGAATTTAATTTCTTCCTTTTACATCATCAAAGATAGCATAGAATTGCGATCTTAGAGTTTCAGTTTCGATTTAGCTCTCCAAACCCACATCCTCAACCCACCTTCTCTAACATCATCAAGGATCCTCAAAAAGTGCGTTTTTAAAAGTTCAATTTCGAAATACTTTTAAGAAAGATTTCCATCCCTGTCATCATATAACATGGCCTATAATTGGGTATTTAGGACTTCAGTTTCAAAAAACTGGATTAGAACCCCCGAACCTCTTCCCCCTCCTTTGAGGCTATCAAAGATGGTCCCCAATTCCGTATTTAAGTCTAATGAAAAATTTCTAGGGAAACTAGCTTATTACTAAAAGTTATCTAAAATTTCGATTTTAGGACTTCAATTTCGAAAAATTGCCGGAGGAAACCCTAAACCCTAAAGTCCCTAAAACCCATTCCTACTCCTAACGTCAGCGAAAATGACCTATAATAGCTCTTTTAAGAATTCAGTATAAAAAGTTTTTCAAGGGGGGGGGGGGAAAGAATCTCATACAATTAGGACTAAATTCACATAGCTACTAATGTAATCTGCGTATGTAACACGATTCTCCTAACTTGTGAGTTCATTCATACTTTAGTAGTTCTGCACTGGAAGTTGCCCCTCCCAACCCGATTTTTTGACCTCGCGGCGGTCTTTGCTTTTTAAATGTCATTATTGTTACTCGGGGTTAATATTTTGTATATATAAATCTAAGAATTAATTTAAAAAAAAAAAGCTAAAGTCTAAGACAGGGGTTCCCAAACTTTTACAATTTGTGGTACCCTTTAAAGAATTATAATTTTTATCATGGCACCTAAGTCTATCCCTATATTATGTATTTATACCTACTGGATAGATACCATGTACACTTTGCGGCATCATTCGCCTTTCATTAGGGTGCCGCGGCACCCACTTTCGGAACCCCTGATCTAAGCCATTTAAGTTTCTTACAATTTGGCAGAATTTATCATTTCAAGCATTTATGCTAATTCCAATGGGATTGTAAATGATATGATGTGTGCAGTAGGGTGGAGTGAAAGAAATCGAAATCTTATAAACGTTCAGTAATAGTGCGGAAAAGTTGCCTATTGTAGAGATATTTAGTCATGCAAAAGGATTTCGACAGAAAAAAAATATCTTAAGGGCTCGCCCGCGCCTAGAAGTTGACCATTATTGCATAAAAACTGGGAAAAGTTACAATAATTTCATCAAAAATAAAAATTTGATAAATTTGATGTAACATCACTTAAAAGTAGGCGTTTTGTGTAGATTACACACTGCATAAGATCATTTTAATAATAAACTATACTTTCAACTATACATGCTTTGAATTTGACGAATATAGCGTTAAAATTGAATAACATCGTGATGCTCTGTATATTGAGAAAAAAAGTGTTAGAAGTTATTATTTGCAAAAATTTGCTTCCTTTGAAATTTGAATTATTTCTTACATAGATACGAAAAAAAATAAGTAATACAAGCATTTCTTATCCAGTAAAAAAAAAAAAAAAAAATAATTTCAATTTTGACCTCTTGAATTCAAATTATGTTTTTCGCAATCACGAGTGTGTGTGAGTGTGTGTGTATGCAGGCGTATGTGTTTATGTGTGTGGGGGGTATGTGTGTTTGTGTGTAGGGGGTATGTGTGTGTGTAGGCATGTGTGTTTATGTCTATGTGCAGGTATGAGTGTGTGGATAGTTGTGTGTATGAATGTTTGTGTGAGTGGGGGGGATGTGTATGTGTGTGTAGGCATATGTGTTTGTGTCTATGTGCAGGCATGAGTGTGTGGGAGTTGTCTATAGGTGTGTGTATGTGTAGGTATCTGTATGTATGCATGTGTGTGTATGTGTTTGTGTGTGTGTGTGTACGTGCGTGTATGTATGTATGTATGCGTGTAAGTGTAGGATATTGACCCAACCTGGAGACGGTTTTCGCTATAGCAGCATCGTGAGGAGCCGGTTGACGGTGATGCTGCAGAGGGTGCTGGCGGAAAATAAAATGATAGGACCTCAAAACAGTCAAATGAAAGCAATAAGCAATCGTGATTGCTCAAAAAGATAATTCTTCACTTAGTCAATAACTTTTGGTCAAAAATTAAAATTTGCCTATGATAAGGAATAATGGTTAAGTGTAAAAATTTGAAAATGTAAATGTAGCTTAAAACAGACGACATAATCCACACCTCGCAACAAAAAAAGTTGCTAAATAAATTTTGATATTTTTGAGGCCTCAAACTGTTATCACATTGATTACTAAAATGTAATTTGGCGTGCTAGTTGAACTATTTGACTCCTGCCAATTTTCGGTTTTAGTGTTATATTGTGGCGTATTTCTAGATTCTAATTTGATTCGAATAAAGGTTGGCTCTTGGTAATAAAACAAACTATAGCTAGCTCTTTCTTATCTAATTTTACCTACGGTCTCACTGCTTTAGTATCACATGTGAGGTTTTGAAAACCATAAAATTCAGTACGTACGCCATCAAGCACCATTTCTTTCGAAGTTTTATCTGAAATTCCCATTTTGGAAAGGTGGAGCCAAGTTTTTCCATTTCTGCTTATCGATGAGCTCATGGTAGTCTCTCAGCTTCGAACTGAAATCTGAAATTGTAACTTTTCAATGTCCAGTCGAATTCTTCGAATTTGTCTTCGTAATCGATGCAAACCAAGTTCTCTGATGACGATCATTTTCATTCTCCAGTGTTATATTTTTTAGATTCTCAAAGTAACCAGTGTACAGAACTACAATATTGTTGATGATCGAAACGTCATCTGAGAACATGGTTTCCGTCAGAATACGATAGCAAAGTTGAAGAACTCGATTGTAGAACAAAAATTTATAATTCCAGATTTCAATTTCGATGCTGAGAGACTACATTGAGTTCATTGATACGTGGGAATGGGAAAACTCGAATCTTCCACCTAAAGTAGGAACTTTGAAAGAAACGGTAATTGATGGCGTACCTACTGAATTGTATGATTTACAAAATCTCACGTCATACTAAAACAATGAGACGCTGCGTAAAATTAGACAAAGAAGCGTCAACCACAGTTTGTTGTCTAGCCAAGAGAGATGGATTTCTTAGAGTCAGATTAGAATCCAGAAATATTACCCCACAATGCATCACTAAGGCCAAACATTGGTAGGAGTCAAGATAATAAGTTCGAGTCGCCAGCCAAACTATGCTTTATAGTGTGAAATGTGGTTACAGTTAGAGAGCTCAAAAACCATTAAAATTTATTTAGCAACTTCTTTTGCTTCAAGGTGTGACTTATGTGGGATGTTGCAAGCTACATATTTATTTTCCAAATTTTATACTTAACCTACGTTCTTTAGCACACCAAAATTTTACATTTTGCCTCTAAGTTACGCGCTTACATTCTTTTAGAACCCCTATAACTAGAGAGGCCGCATCCGCCATCAGTTCCTCCACTATAGGGGCCTTACGTTCCTTATCACACGTAAACTTTCTATTTTGTTATGCGCTAAGGGGAAATCAACTTTTTCTCTCTGTATGTAAGAAATGCTTTTATTACTTTTTTTTTCGTTATCTATGTAAGGAATAATTTAATAGGAGAGCACATTTTTACAAATAATGATTTCTGATACTTTTTCCCAAAGTACGGAGCCTTTCGATGTTGGTCAGTTTGGAGGTTATATTGGTCAAATTCAAAGCATGTGTGGAACTTTAAAATATAGTTCATTATTAAAATGATCACATGCGGTGTGTAATCTACACAAAAGCCTAGTCTTAAGTAATATTACATCAAATTTATCTTTTTTTTTTTTTTTTTTTTTTTTTTTTTATGAAATTATCGTAACTTTTCCCAGTTTTTATGCAATAATGGTCAACTTCAAGGCGCGGGCGAACCATCAAGATATTTTTTTCTGTCGAAATCCTTCTGCATGACTAAATATCTTTACAAAAGCAACTTTTCCGCACTATTACTTAACGTTTATCAGATTTTGATCTTTTTTTTTTCTCCACCCTAGTGTGCAGGTCAGTTTCACTCTTCAAATAAGTTGTTTTGACCACTGTAGGATAAGGTGAACAGTCAATCCTTGTAGAATAATGTTTAGCTCCTGGTTCTAACCGTGTTCGTTCCGTCCGTATTTCCTAATAAAAGAACAATACCAAAACACAATAAATTATAAGGTAGCTTTATAAGCTTTCATTGCGGAATCCATCTATTTTGTATGCTTCGATGCACTCGCAGAGCGTGTAGTTTCGCTACGTTATTTCCGGTTGTTTCCATCCCGTCGGCGGAATGATTGTATCTACTTTGTATTCTGCTCGTATAACAGGAGAAATAGAATTATGTTAGCGGAGAACTGGGGAAAAATGAGAAATGAAGCTTCTGTGTTTTATTGTAGATTCAAAAGCGTCTTCGGGGATAACGTTGCTTTGCGTCAGACGTACGTCAACCACTGCAGTTAAGCTCGGAAAGAGACATGTTAATACAAAGATGGGGTACGTTCTTACGTGCATTCGTATTTTATTGAGTCGAGTAAGATTTCTGAAGTCATGGTGGTAGTTCTTTTATAGTAATCCTAATTCATTGTATTGTTAAAGATTTGAAAATTATGTGCTGCTTAGTAGGCTGCGGAGTAGGAGGGGAAATTGCAAACTCAGACTCCTGGAATTTTAAAGATTCTGACTCCGACTCGTAATTTTAAAGCCTCCGACTCCGCGTAGTGTGGCTTCCTTCAGTGTTTGAGTTTTCTCAAGAGGAAAATAACTGACAGTACCGAAAGTCTTAACAAACAATATTTTAGCTTGGGTGCAGTAATTTTTGTGTAATTATATATTAAATAATTGATGGACCACCAAAGTTTCAATTTGTATCAAAGAGTTAAAAATTAATGTTTTTTTTTTTTTTTGAAAAAGAACTTTCTTTTCTTTAAATTGAAGTCGGGGAAAACAGCTTGACGAGAGTTTTAAGTATCTTAAAATGTTCAACGTTGTTTTAGACTCTTGTTTTAGAAGTACGAACAGAAAATTGTTCAAAAAGAAAATATGGTAAATGTATTTTATTTAAAATACTTAGGACACTTAAAAAAATGAAAATAAGAGAGATTTGAACAAATTGGATTTTAGACTTTTAATAAAACATTTAGTTTACATCAAGTTTTGATAAAGGAATAGCTTTGGCGATTAATAGTAAAAGGAAAAAGTAAATCTTCCGCTTTTTCCGATAATTAATTCCTCAAACATAAGAGAAAAATAAATATGACTCAACCAAGTTCTCGGAGAGACATAAATTGAGACTAATTTCGCTTAATGAGAAAAAAAGAAGATTTGTGGGAAGTTTCGATTTTCCCCCACAATTACATTACAATTACCAGAAGAACTAAAGAAAGTAGGGAAGCATCTTCCCAATGTTATAATTTAAGGGTTTAAAAATAAATTAAAAATGTATTTTAATTTCGATTTTTTTTTTTTTGAAACTGGATATCATTACACTTTTGAAGAAATATTTCAATTCAATTCATGAATCTCTAAATCAAGTTGCTATGTCATATTCATTTTAGTTTATTTACTTATTTATCTCAGATTCTAACAGAGTCTTGGTGTCGGGTAGCAAGGGAAACCAAAATATACCTTGGAGGCTAGTTCTTTCAGAAGACATGTTACAGTGGATTTTCCAATAAACTCTGAATTAATTTGTCTGTCGCTTAAATTTGACAATTTTGTCGTTCTCCGACTTATTTATCTACTAGCTGCGTCCCTCGGCATTGCATGGTCTATCTCGAAAATAAAAGATGTGTTAAGTGACGCATCTTTAACAAAAAATAAAAGTAAAAGACAGATAAGATTAATAAGGTGGATAGGTTCTAAATAAAAGAAAACAAAATTGTGTAAAATTTCCCGTTAACGTGAAGAAGAGAACACTTTTTATGAATTAAATTTTCGACCCCCCCCCCCCCTCCATGTTAATTTCTTAGCATCAAAGGACCGCACAATGGAAAAGTGCACCGGGAAAAAAGGAAATAAAAGAAAAGTGCACAGGGCAAAAAAAAGAAAAAAAAGCAAATCAAAGAAAACGGGGAGCAATAGCAACACAAATTTCATCGCTTATTAGTTTCCGCGTTTGAGCTCCTTGCTTTCTATGTTTTATCTTAGTACATAGTGTGCTGTCGTACATAGTCAGGCTCTGATAAATTGATCTCCGATCAGTCTAGGCTTGAACGATTCCATTTATTGAAATAGGGAAGAGGAGTTGCCGATAACGATTGTTGGCGTTCCACTAGTCTAAGAATTTCTCTTTTTCAACGTTGACAAAAATGAAAGCGTCGGAGACCAAAGATCTTTTAACCGAAGCCTGACTATAGGGTGGCTCTGAGAAGTTGAGGTTTGACATTGACAATGTTTACTTCTTATGAGGTAATGGAGAAGGATGATTGGCGCTGGTGTGTAGGGTGATTTTTGTAGCATAAAAGTATTTTAACTCAAATTCAGGCCAAAAATGCGTCTCTTTTTCCCTGAACTCCCCAAAAAGAAGTCAAAAATTCATCTTGTCAGAGCCACACTAGAAAACTCTGAACGATTGAATTTTTGTAGCTCCTCCTTTCGATCTGAAAGCTAGGAAAAAGCTTGTTGCAAGAAAAGCAACTAGTTGTACTCAATCTTTCCATTCGTAAGACATGAAATAAAATATGATGGTGAAATAAAGCAGTAAAGAGAGATACATACCTCCTTCATCTGTCATCACAGCTACTGTTGTTGCAGGTCCCTTACCAGCAGGGTTAAATACCTGAACAGAAACTAAGTACTGAGAAAAAGGATTTAGGCCTCGGATCATGTATTCCTGAAAGAAAATGAGCGGCTAAGAAGAATGTAATGCATATAAAATCAATGCAGTTTGATTTTGTATAAAATTTCAATTGATTCTTTCAGAGACGACTTATTTTGAAAATATTTCAACCTGATTTATTTTAATTATATACAGGAGGTCATTGTTATTTACTTGTATTTATTTATAAATACATTAAAGTTCTACCGATGTATCAACATCGATTTTTCCAAAAAAAAACTAGATATCGGCATCAGTATCGGCGGCTGATGTTAAGTTAGAAAAAATATGGCAAAAAAGCTTCTAAATACTGATTTGGCACCAAAGTTTTTCGCAAATTAAAAAAAAAAAGCAGAAAAAGGAGTAGCAATGGCCCCACTCAGTTCACAAATTTCGGATTACTACCGAAGATTTCGACCCGCGAACAATCGTCAAAATAAGCTTTGTAGAAACTTAACGCACTTGCATTTTTCGCACATTAGTTGAGCAATTCAGAAGTGTTCAAACAGGATAGTAGAAAAAGTAGTTTACATTTCTAGGATAGTAGGGAAAAAAATTTCGATTTTTTTTTTTTTTTTTTTGCTCCCGAACCAAATTTGAAAATCCCGATTTTAGCTTAACCCTGTAACTAAACACTAAGAAATTAATTCACACATATCTTTAATCACACAAACTATATTAATTTTAAACTTGAACTACTGTAAAAGCTCAACTATAAGGATAGTGTGACAAACGCCAAATTCAAGGTTCCATGTGGTCCTTAAAATACTTTAAACGCTAAACGTTCTTATTCTGGTTTTATTGTTTGCTTTTCTAGCTTTGCGATTAAAAAAAGAAGTTAAAAAATATGTATATATATTTCCAATTCAGGCAGTTTGCAGAGCTTCCCAAAAAATCTGCGACTGACGTCGCAGCTTCACGCTATTTCTACTACCGGGCAGTATATCTCAAGAATACATTAAAAATTTGAGATTTCTTCGTTAAAAAAAAGGCTTCATTTCGTTCACACCTTAATAAATTTAATAAGCCGTGAGACAGTTTGAATTCAATTCTCATGCTGTAGATTAGGAAATTTGCCTTTTGCATCTACTTAAATATGTTTGATACCCTTTAGAAATAGTACAGTTTAAGTAATCTTAAAAATTTAGTTTTTGTGAGCATGGGGTTTTTCCCCCTTGCAATTTTTTCATTTGCATTAATAAATGTCTGGACTAGATTACAATCCTGGAATTTATTAAAAATACGTTGAGTGTTCGTATAAAATCATGAACAAGTAAATCATTTGCAGATAAATTTACGACTGACTTACATGACAGTAGTCTTAGATTTGCTAAATTTATGATGCTCCCTTTCAGAAAATGAAACAAAAGCTACAGAGTAATGAATGAATTGCAGAATAATTAATTATTTAACAATTCAATTCTTAAAACTCGCGAATCTAACTTTTATGCTATTAGCAAACACACTCAGTTTCATTTATCATTTGCTCCTTTCTTTTACATTTCAGCCTTTCATTTTCTACAATGCATCAACGGAAATCTCTTACTAGAATTGATCTTACCAAGAAACCGAAACTTATGAATGGTTTTGGATGCATCAAAGCTCCTTTCTACGTTTTCTCGGAATTTTATTCATACCACACCCATTGTAAAAGTTATTGGAAACCAATTCATTCATCAAAATCTTTTCATGTTGTTAGTTCCTCTCATCTTAACGCATTTGCTAATGCTCTAATGTTTTAAACTTTCTTTGTTAGAGCTGAAACCATGAAAAGCTGGATTGGGCAGTTTTTTCAAGATTTGGCAGTTTTTTCATAACAGAAAAATGTTGAGAAAAAAGGATAACAAATAAATAAATGAATACACAAATAAATGTAAATTAGTTTTTTTTGGCAATTCCAAATTTTCTCAATCAAAGATCGCATGATTACGTTTCAAAACATTGTTTTTACTTATTTCTTTTCTTTTCTTATTTATTTTCTCTTCTGTCTCTGTCTCTCTCTTTCTTTCTTTCTTTTTTTTTTTTTTTTTTTTGAATTCAAATCTCCGTATGTGATTACTCCGTATTTTTAAAAGTTGTAAGTTAATTCAATAAAATATACTGTTCGAAAAATTGCAATATTAAAAATAAAAAACATATATTTATTTTACAGAAGACAAATGACAATAGGAAATATCTTTCAAATATAGCTCGTTTAAATTTCTTTGGTATAGGAAATTCTCAAGCTTGAAATGATTTAAAGAATAATCAATCACAACTGCAATAACTAAACAGTTAATGCTAAATAATGTTCCGAAGAACGGAAATTAGAAATCATACAAAGAATATCCAATTCGAAAAAAAGTCTAACCTATATTTAAATAAATTACAAGTTTGTGATGGTCAACTATGGTTAAAAGATCGCTTACTGAGAATGTTACTTATATTTGATTCCTCGATTTCATCAATGTCATCAGAAAATGTAACAATTTCTAATGATTGACTAATTATAGCTTCGAAAAATGTTACCGAAATATGTTAAAGATAGCATCTGCACTGTGTTAAAGTTACTCAAATTACATTTTACAAAAATAATATTTTCTATTGACAGTTCTGAAAAAAAAATACTACTTTATTAAAAAATAAAAGAAAAACATTTTTTGATCAAACATTATCTAAGTCTTCATTGTATATAAAATACTTCTAGATCTAAGCGTCTAATTTTCATTAATATTTAACAAGGACTTTTTGGGACATAAATTGTTTTACTAGAATAAATTCAAAGTTGCAGTTTGCAGAAAAAATGCTAAGAATTTTTTAAATTATAGAAACACAATAATGCACTAATTTCAATGTATGTATTGTGTTTCAGCTAAGTTGTTATTGAATGAAGTTTACCTTTAAAACAATAAACTTTTAGTAAAATTAATATTCAACTAATCTCTGCTTTAAAAATTAAGATCAAGTGATTTTAGAAGAAATATGTATGTCAAATCTAATCTATGACCACTTTATCCCATCTTATTCAAAGTTGTTCTTCTTAAAGTAATTATATAAACTAAATGCAGCATAGCTGTTAATGAGGAAATGCTCCTGAGGCATAAGGGAAGCCTTTTGAGGAAGATTTTAATGAACAAAATTTCATAGAGAAGTTAATAGAGGTGTTCAGATTTTAAAATGTTTAATAAGCAAACAAAACAAATTTTCTTACTAAATAAAATATTGTCCGTATTAAAAATTTGAATTCAAAACTTAATTCCGTGTTACTAAAATCTAAAATAAAATTTAACTCTCGTGCCTCTAGTTTATTTTAAAGATATAGCCTTTTATTTGATATATTACCACTTTAACCCATTGACCAATTAAACCCGGCCCGATCCCTATATATTCTATGTAAGTGCACAATGTTTTTTGTTTTCCTGTATTATTTAGGGCAATAACAGGATATAGTTTACTCTTTAATTCATTTTCACAGAGTAGTTCTGGAACAAAAAGGCTATTTATCGGTAACTAAACCTTTGCTTTAAATTGCTAAACTTTCATTGTTTATTTAAAAAATACTATCCTATGCATAGTATCGCAAAAACATAAGTTCTCTATTAATTCATCAGTTTTGATACAGTTTTAAAAGTAAAAGGAAATTTTCCCAAGTCAAGGGTGCTATTTCTCAAAGAGTGTTGGCAAACTCCGACCCCCCTCAACCCTCTCCCAGACACACACACAAGAAAAAAGGACCATACAAAAAATGAGAAAAAATACTTTTGAAAACACGCCCTAAAAAGTTCAGTGGTGCTCTAAGAAATATCAGATATATCTCCTTAAATGTACAAAATCCGTAGTCATAAGCTGTTTCTTTTATCTGAATCAGTTTTTGTTCTCAGGGCGTTAGTCAACTTGTGATCAGTGTTGACTTACGTCCTTTTAACAATTGTGATTCGTCCCATGGGCGTCGCGGCCGGGGGGGGGGGGGGGTCCGAGGGGTCCGGACCCCCTCAACAATTGAGAGTCCGACCCCCATAAAAATTTGAATTTGTTAAAATAAAATCCATTGTTTGGGGAGAACTTATTACTGTTTTATTTCCAAAAAAGGACGATAATGCACATGCACAGTTATATAACACATAATTTATTTTGTCAAAAAAAAAAAAAAAAAGAAACTATGTCGAGTCTAGAAGATAGGTTTAAAAGTGAACAAGTAGATGATAAACGAACAAATACAATAAATTTAAAACAAAAAAAAAATATATAATTTCTTTTTTTTTCTAAATGCAATTTCAAAATATAATTCTGTCTTATTAAATTACCTCACCTGGGCGACCGAAGCATGTTTTAAATAGAAAAAAAAGCTGAAATATTGCGAGAAAGATTTAAAATATTGTAATGAAATAATCACACCAAAAGTTCTAAGTACTTGAATGTTTGAAAAAAAAAAGGAAAACAAAATTTTATTAAGATAATCAGGAGGCATGATATTTATAATAAAGTGAAAAAATAGACCTAATGTATAAGTGTTAACAATGGCGTACCTAGCATGGGTGACACCTCGGGCGGTAATTTGTGGTGTTCCCCTCCCCCTTCCCCTACAAACGTAGGGTCAGAAAAGTAAGGGGGTGTATGAAATTGATGGCCTTTTAATTATGTCAAACATATCTCAAATACAAGTGAAGATAATAGGACTCTTTTTTTTTTACAGGAACTCACGACTAGGCTTAAGTATTGACATGAACCTAATCCTAAGTATAGTATTCACTCCATGATGAGGAGTAGGAAAAGGGGGAGGGGCGGTCCGAGAGTTTTCCCGCCGGAAAATTTTTAAATTTGTAGTCTTAAGAATGCACTTTAGCTTCGTATTTTTCAAAAACTTGAAATTTTACATTTCACTTTGGGTTTCACCCTACATACGGGTGACACCCGAAGGGTACCGCCTCGTCCCGTCCCCAATAGCGACGTTACTGGTGTTAAATACATTACACTAGTCCAAAATGTTAAAAGTGCTTTTACTGAAGTCGTAGACGTATTTCAAATAAATATCTGGCTGGAAATGGAAAATTTCTCTATAGAAAACAAGCAGTCAAATGGTTTTGAAAAAGAAAAAGACTATCCTCAAGCTTTATCACTTCAGGACTTCATAAGAGCTCGCCTAAAATTATGTTTTTGAAACTTTTATTTTGAAAGCAAGAGAGAGTATCTAAATACCATTTCTTCCCCTAACGTCAGCAACGATAGCCGACAATTGCATATTTACATTTTCAATGTCGAAAAACTACCAGGAGAGGGCCCTCAGCGTAATATTGGAAAAACGCCCACTCCCCACTATCAGAGATCGTCTTGACTTTCGTCTTCAGGGCTTCAACTGTGAAAATATTTCTAACATCCCTGAACCTTTCTTCCTAACCAAGAGTCTAAAACTTCGCGTTTATACCTAAACTTTCGAAAAAAGTTTGGGAAAGAAGCCTTGAAATTCCTTTTTCCTACACCATCGAAAGTCATCTATATAAATTCAACTTTTTCGGATCTTCAACTTCAAAAAACTGTTTGTTCCCAAACATGGCCTACAATCTCTCAAACATCACCAAAAATCGTCTAAAACTGAGTCTATAAAACAATAATTTAGAAAATTTTCCGGGGAAGAAACCCCCCCCCCATTTCTGAGTCAAAATTGTGTTTCAGTAGGTTAATTAAGCTCAAAATACACAAAAAGTGATTAAATTCTGTTGTCTTGTGTTAACACTTCATTAGAAAAAAAAAATCGCAGAGAGCAAAATAAACAGTTATTTTTATCACTCATACTGACTAGGAAAGTTTCTTTATTTTGTGAGTATATGCTGATAAAGATGTTTCAGTTTTTAATATTATGTATTAAATGACAATACTAATCCATTTTTACTATGTATACATTTTTTATTTAATTTTGGAGCAGCTTGAAATTAGCAGTTTTAAAGTTGGTCCCCCCCCCCCAATAAATGTTATCCGACGACGCCAATGATTCATCCATCTCCTCGACAATGCATAACACAAATTACGCGCAGAGCAGTTTCCTATGCTCACTTGTTACGATCATAATTTCAATGAGACGCCCTTAATATCAATGATTTTCAACTATTGGTACGCGTAACTCCTTGGGGTACGCGAAAAGCTGCAAGGGTAACACGGTTATCTAGCAAAAAGGATATATAAAATTATATTGGTTGTTGTTGTCCTGTACCAGCTAGAATGGTAATTTGGGGTGCGCTGTTTCACTTTTTCATTTGTACCGTAATTTGATGTGAAATCCGACTTCCACAGTACACACATGCCATATGGACTATGGACCTGTTGACCGTTTATAGGGTAGGCAACCATCCACAGCACGACAACACATTCACACAAAGGAAAGACAAGAACAGGAGAGAGAAAGTACACGCATGCCTGAGCTGGGATTTCAACTCGGGACCTCCCCATCGCTGTCAGACCCCTCTGACCGCTAGACAAGGCGGGCGGCATATATATATATATATATATATATATATATATATATATATATATATATATATATATATATATATATATATATATATATATATATATATATATTGTCAATGCTAGTGTTTAATTGTGACAAAGGTTTGAGTGATAACATGCGATTGTATATTGAAACAAAATTATTGATATACATTGTTAATTACTATAAACTGTATTGAAAAATTAAAAAACTCTGAGAACTAGCAGCCATCACCGGGAAGTATCTTCTGGTGTTTTCAACAACTTGCATGAAAAAGGGGTTCTCGAGTTTGACTTACCTGAAAATCAAGTACAGAAACAAATTTATTTTCAGGGTCGCCCCGAACTTAATTTTTGGAAGGAAGGAAATTCTCAATTTGGCGAATGGAACTCCAAATTTTTCTGAATGATAATAATTTTACCGAATAGAACTCCAAATTTCGCCGAATGGGGATAATTTTACTGAATGAAACACCAAATTTCGCCAAATAATGACAATTTTTTCGAGCAGAACCCTAACTTTTGCCGAATGATGACAATTTAGCCGAATCGTCAGACAAAACTTGTCGAATAAGGAAATTTTTTGAAGGTCACAGTGACTTCCCGTGACCTCCCATCCTGCTTATTTTTGAGGCTGATTTATAATGTGACTCTCTCTCTGATAAGTTTAGCCATGACAATGTTTACCTCTTTTTAGGGGAGGTAATAGGGGAAGGTAATGTTGGTTAAGAAGGGCTTAGTTGGCTTACTTTCATAGTAGTTTTGCAGAAGTATTGCAAAAACCCAAATCCGCGCCAATAATATGTCACTTTTTCACCGAACACCCCAAAAAGCGGTAACCATTACCAAGGACATAGCTCAGCTTATCAAAACCACACTTCATGTCTATATTTTATTAAATTGGAGCCAAACATTGACGAATTTCATTAATTAAAATAAGCCCAGCGCTCTTTTTACTTTATGTGTGATAAATAAAACCTTTGTGATAAAATGTACATGAAAATAAAAATTCTTGTTTTCAGTTTAATTATAAATTCGTAACAGAACTTTAACAATTCAACTTCAACTTGTATAACACATTTTAATAAAACTGAAATGCGTTTGTTGGGGACATGCATAGTAAATGATACACAAAAAGGAATTCAAGGGCAGAAGAAGTTTGAGAATAAACACTGTTCTGCATCCTTCACTGGATTCGGATCTGATTTAATTGAAAAAGAAAGAAAAACATTTAGCGGTTACTATATTGGGGCTACACCCGGTATCGATTTATTGGTCATCGATGAACAACGTTGCTGTTTTTTCCCTCGTCTTTTTTGGGAGTTCGTTAATTTATTTTTCTAAAGAGACACAATTACATTCCGTTCTGTTTTTCTAAATGGTTTTTCACTGCAGCATTTGGTGAAGGTTTATATGCCTGATTGCCTGGTGTATTTCATAATATTTGTTTCATCCGATTGCATTCCCCTGCAAATATTTTCACTGCAATTTCAGAAACTTTTCGCATTCCGAGGTATAAAGATACGCAGTTATGCGATAAATTTCTGTTAACTATTTTTCTCTTCAGTTGTATAAAACATATTCTTACTGTTTCTTTCTTCATTTACATTCAGTAGTGGGAAGCGGGGTACATGTAAACATCTTTCCCCCCCATTTCTTCATTTTTCAAAGAATATTATCAATTTCTCAGCGCAAAAACGCCCCTATGATTGAATAGTTTTTGATTTGTGCCATGAGATTTTTTTGAGATTTTTTAATTATTTATTTTATGGTATTTTTTTTTAAATGTTGTCTTTTACTCACATGTGCTCCTATAGCGGGATAAATGCGAAGAGGCCTGGGGCACATATGAACACGATTAAAAAATGCAGAACAATTATCATATTCGCATATATACCAATTATATTGAAGAGTTTGTAATCTGCGTCAGTTTAAATTGCACAGTAACTGTTTCACTAAGAAAATATTTTTGTCCCAATATATAACTACTAACTATCAAATTTTAAAGTCTGTACTAATCACTGGATGAGACGAAAAAAACTTGTCTACATACTACAAAGAATGTTTTATTACTTATTACGTAAAGATTATTCTAACTATATGTTGTTTAAAGTTTCATACAGAGTTAGATAATGTATTTTAAAATAACTTTAAACTTCAGTTTTTATCTAAATGACTATATTTTGTGCTTTTTTATTTCTTGTAAGTACATTAACACTTAATTGCAGACCAACTATTTAAAAATAAAAAAAAGTTAAAAAGAAAAATAATAAAATAAAGAAATAAATAGTCAATAATAATAAGAAGTAACTATAAATTTACAATCTGATAATTGTTTTAGACATTTGTAAACACCCTTCACATTATTTTATGCCATTTCTTAACTATATGCTGCAGGATTTTTTTTTTTAACTTAAAGAACTGAATTTTTACCGTATTTTTTAAAAAAAAGCTGTATTAGTCCACATAACATACTGTTATGATGAACTGTCAATGATAAATAGGGGAGAGAGACAGAAAATAAAACGGTACGAAAACACAGAACTATATCAGTATTGTACAGAAGATACAGAAGTTTTATCTGTCACTAAAAAAAAAGATTATGCTCAGATCGTTATCAGTCTTCTCCTGATAGCGCATACAAGGCAAATCATCAGAAGAAAAGGAAGAAGAAAAATGATGAGTTGATCATCTGCTTCTCTTGGATCATCATAGGATTTTTTCCGTGGATCAGGCATCTTTATCAGAAAAAAATTTATTTTTGATTGCTTTAGTATCTTCTTTTCTAAAACCATCGTAGACGCAATATGATTAGTTAAGATTATGGAACGCATCATATTCTGTTTATGAGTTTCCTACAGCTTTAGCATCTTTCTTGCACACATGTTAACTTTGTTTTGAACTTCTTAATTCAGGGCAAACAGCTATCCTTTTCATCCTCTTCATCTTTGTCTTCTTCCTCACGCGCAGATTTAACTAACTATGCAAGGTCCGTATCTGACGAAGCTTGGCCATGTTATTCGATGAGTTCGTTGATATCCTCTTCCATCATATTAGAGAAATCTCCTTCGCCGAGACGGGAGGGAGGAAAGACTTTCGATTTCAGTGATGCATTCGCGAAACTAATATTTAGTAGCAAATAACGAAGTCGATTTTTAAGTCTCACGATTCCCTTTCTTTTCTTTTTTTTTGGTAGCTGATCATTAGTTTGTGTCAGCGCTAAAATTCGTTATTCGTGAAAAATCACGTTATAGCCATTTCGCGTAAGTCAAATCGCGTTGTAGCCGCGTCCATTGTATCACAGAGGGGATATGGGAACTGTTCCCACGTGCTCCTAGATGTTATATTCACAAGTGCCCCGTCATCTACCTTAAAACTAACTTGCAAAAAAAGAGAACTCTTAGTTTAATATAAAATTTTCAACATTGTCATAAATTTGCTTTAATATCCATATATTGATTTGTCATAACAAAGTTTAGCTTAATATTAGTTAGTTTAAAATGTTTTCACGAGAAAAAAGACTGATAAAATTACATACAACTAACAACACCTGCCTATTAATTTTCAAAGAAATAAAGAAAGACATTTACGCACCATATGTCAGCAAACATATAATTTATATCAAAGGCAACCTGTTTTTTATTTTTTCCCTCATACCAGCTCTGTAAGTATTATGTATTGCAATAAAATAAAAACAGAAATAAAGGGGGAAAAATCAAATTTACAAGATTAACAGATAGAGCAAAAAAAGACCCTTAACGAAAATGAATCAAAGCTTGTGTAATGCGTTACAGCGGTAATCCGCCAAATAAGATTGGTTTAGAGAAACATGCCCGTTTTTACGTGTTTTGCGGAAAAAGGCGTCCCCGAAAACCGATGACAGGAGTGAAAGGGTCACGAATGATGCTTTCGGCTTCATGAATGGAACGATTCATAAGACAAGTTGTCGAAAGGCTTCTTTCTTCCATAAAAGAAAAAAAAAGTGTTCAATTCGCGCTTTCATGGACGCGGATTAAGGCCAACTGAAATGCCCCGTGCAAAGCCACACAACAGATCAACCCGTGTTTCATTCTCCAATTTAATGATACTTTAGTTTAAAAACCTGCCAGTACCACTGATTAGGTAACTGAAAAGAGGGAAAGGGGGGAGGGTTATTTGTTTAGTAGTTTATTTTTGTAATGACGCCAAACTTGAATGTAGCTTACTTTAGGTAACCATTGACCAGCTGCATCGATATAGGGTTGCACGATCTATCCGGGGGCGCCCGGAACTTAAATTTTTGGGATAGCGGAGATTCTCCATTTGCCAAATGGAACTCCAAATTTTGCCGAATGATAATCATTTTGCCGAATAATCAGACAAAAGTTGCCGAATAAGGAAATTTTTGGAAGATCACAGGGATCTTCCGTAACCTCCCATCCGGGTACTCCTGGGTTTACCGTGAAAATAAAAGTTATGTCAAGTGACGCATGGTCAACAATCAAGCTGAAATAAAATTTAAAAAAAATAATAAATAAATAAATAATGTAAAAATTTCCGTCAACGTGTAGAAAAGAGCAAATTTGGGACTCAAAATCTAAATTTAGATCTCTTTTTTTTTGGTAATGTTTCGTTGTGCTGCATAGTTCTGTTCTGTAATGCGTTCTGTCAATGTTTCAAAATGCTGTACAATTTTGCAGCATCGCTTTGTCAATATCAGCGTGTTCTTGAAAGTCCTTGCAGTGTTTTTGACATAGGTGGTTATAAAGTGTTTTTGACAAAACGAAATTACAAGATGCGTGGAACGAACTGGATATCAGATTAGATGTTTGTCGAGACGAAAAAATACCACACATTGGGCGAAGGGACTGCGATATTTGCTCGTTGTAACTTAGTGCTCGTAAAACAAAATGGGTTCGCGAAAAAAATCATAAAAATTCATACATAACTGCATTGTTAGGTTTTTATTTCTCTATTGTATCAAAAAAAGTTGGTTCAACTTGAACTGTCTTATTGTCACAGTCTTAGGTTATTGTTTTTCAGGAAATACTCCTGACCTGGAGATCATCGCTATTTGCACCTTAAGCTTCGAAAAAATTTTGAAGTATTTCTGCATATCAAAAACCTTTGACTATGGTGAAGGTCGACCAGCTTACTTTCGACATCAGGTTTCGGTTTTATTGTTTTTCTCATCTGCTTTAGTTAGCATTTAAACGATATTATCGGAAGTAGGCATCTAAAAAGTGATAACATTGGTGCCATTAAATAAAGAATTTTCAAATGCTTCTCTACTCTACAAATTAAACGAGCTGATGTGTGCATCACATGACTTCCTTTTACTCCAATTTAAAAATAATAGTGCCTCGGAATGAGCAAAAAAACACTTTAAATACTTTCATTCCAAGTCTGTTGCGAACCGAAGCAAAGAAAACGTTTTGTACAGTTAAATGTTCCCAATATTGGCAGTTTTAATGTGATTCTCTAAATATGGCCAAATTAAAACCAGATTTAGAAAAAAAAAAACCACGAAATTCATCGCCAAGTTGGTGACAAAACTTGGCGACAAAAGCTTGGCGATATATTGCCAAGTTTTTGCCAAATTATAGCACCGCTTGAGTTTGCACTGAAATTAACAATGATTTTACCCCAAAAAGGTGTAAAAGACCCCCTTTGGAACATCCGAATGCAATCAAAAGGGAAGGTGCACAACTAGACCCCACTTGGAGTCTATGTGCCAAATTTCAACTTTCTAGGACATACCGTTCTTGAGTTATACGAGATACATACATACAGACGTCACGAGAAAACTCGTTGTAATTAACTCGGGGATCGTCAAAATGGCTTCTTCAGGTGTCTATACGTTCTTAGGCATGTATCCACGTGTAGTCGGGTTGAAAACGAGCTGATGTGTGCATCACATGACTTCCTTTTACTCGAATTTAATATAATTTTCTAATTATTGGCAGTTTTAATGTGATTCAATAGTTTACTCTCTAAATATCACCAACAGCGGCCAAATTAAAACCAGATTTAAAAATTAAAATAAAATAGCCAAATTTGTTGCCAAGTTGGCGACAAAACTTGGCGACCAAAAGACTGGTGATATATCGCCAAGTGTCCGCCAAATTATAACACCACTTGAGTTTACATCGAAATTAACAATGATTTCCCCCCAAAAAGGGGCAAAAGACCCGCTTTGGAGCATCCGAATGCAACCAAAAAGGAAGGTGCACAACTAGACCCCACTAGGAGTCTATGTACCAAATTTCAACTTTCTAGGACATTCCGTTGTTGAGTTATGCGACATACATACACACATACGCACATACATACGTACATACAGACTAGTGATGTGCCGGATCGTTAAAAAAGTAGATCCGCTGATCCGGATCATTAGTGTCAAGATCCGCGGATACGGATCTCAATTTTTTTTTTAACCCAATTCAACTATCCAAGTGTAAAATTTGTTACGGAAGGTATTCCCGTCAGAATAAGGGCAGTTTCTTCAAAAAATGTCAACTGTGGCAAAAATATAACCAAGACTATGATTTACTCTTTAAAGAAATCTCCGTTAAAATTGAAGGAGAGTTGGAAGGAATGGGTCAGCGCTGCATTTGAGCTGAAATAAAATGCGAAAAATTATTTCTAGCCTGTCCAGTAGCAGCTTTACACTCTTGCTCCTGTATCCTACATCTACCGAGTAAGGTAGAAATAATTTTTCACATTCCATCTCTAAATGCCAGCGCTGCATTAATGCTTAGATGGAATGTGAGAAATGATTTGTACCTTACTCGGTAGATGTAGGATACAGGAGCAAGAGTGTAAAGCTGCTACTGCACAGGCTAGAAATAATTTTTCGCATTTTATTTCAGCATAAATGCAGCGCTGACCCATTCCACCGAACTTACTCCGACCGATGAAAAACGGGAACACCTTTACAAACACTAAATAGAGAATTTAGTCTCACTTTTTTTGAAGGTGACGAGAAAACCAAAAATAAAGAATAACAGAAACTCCAAACCAATAACAAAAACTAATATTAAAGTAAAAATTAAAAAAACAAAACATGTCCCAGAGAGCCGACCTCATTTTAAGATGAATTTCGCGGGACAGATTACACATTTGTTAACAAGCATGAACTGACAGCAGGTAAAAATTTTTAAATCATTGAGCTTTTTCTCCTTATCTTCTGACTATGAAATCGCTACCAATCACGCGTATAAAGGCTTAGAATTGCATTTAAAATTTACTTAACAAGATTATGTACCTCCTACTGTATATAAGTTAGAAGTTTCAAATAAATATCAAACGCAGAAACCTTCGTTCTTTCAATTAGGGCCAACATTTTTAGCGTATGGGTAATTTTTACTACCATAACTGTGAAAAAACGTTAAGTCGGTTTTTAATTAATATCTCCGGTAATTAAAGTTCTACAAAAACGAGGCCAAGCTAAGAACACTTTCGATCAAATCGCCTTTTGGACGAAAATTGAACTATCAAAATCGGTTCATCTGTTTAGGTGCTACGATGCCACAAAAAGACACACTGATACACACTTTTAAAATTTATTTCCGCTTCCTTTATGTAACGGGGGGGGGGACAAATTGGCTTTTGAAATGATACCTTATAATTTAAATAGGGAATAAAATCTAATTTAAACGGAATTTAAGAGTCTTTCATTCAAATATTTAAAAAAATTTAGAATAGAAATGATCCGTTTAAGATCCGTCAGAAAAGTAACGGATACAGATCTTTATTTTCCCTCGGATATCCGTGGATACGGATACGGATATCCGGAACATCACTAATACAGACCTCATGAGAAAATTCGTTGTAATTAACTCGGGGATTGTCAAATGTCGGGTGTCTGTACGTTCCTAGGCACATATCCACGTGTGGTCGGGTTGAAGAAAAAAACTCAACATTCATTCGGGGGTGAGCAATATGGAAATTAAGGCCAATTTGTGGGTGAAAATCTTTTGCGAATACAAATTTTTGTAAAAGGAAGTAAAAATATCAATGTTCATTCGGGGGCGAGCAAAATAGAAATTAAGGCCGATTTTTGAGTGAAAATTTTTTCGCGAATACAATGCTTCCTTTTTTGTAAAAGGAAGTAAAAATAATAGACCGTCATCACACGTTCTCATGAATTGTAACTTTCTCTCACTCTCGGTCGACATTGGGATGATAAAGGAATATTTCCAAAAAAGGATAAGTTGAACTGGAATTCAATAGAAATTTCATGAATCGCAAAATGTTTCTCGCTTTAAGCGAGGTTTGCTCGCTAAAAGCGAGTTATGTTCCCTTAAAGATGGCAACAACCATTTCTGATCCCCCCGTAAAGTCAGGGTTCTCTTGACATCGGGGGGTCGTTATAAGCGAGTGCGACTGTAGTACGTCAGTTTGGAAAGTATATATATTTTTTAAAAATCCAGTCATTCTTTTGAGGTATCTGTATTCCAAATGAAAATAAAAAACGTTTCTCGAACCAAGACGTGTTTGTTTTTCAATTATTATTCGAAAAGAAAAAAAAAACTGTTGCAAAACATGGATGAGAAAAAATAGCTGAAAAATAACTATCAGGGACTGACAATTTACATATACAGTAGACGGTAAAAAGTTGACGGTAATGTGCGGTGTCATAACCAAGGGGAGTGGATAGGGCAGGGGCTCATGACCCGCCCATGAAGCAACAAAATTATATGTATGAAAACACATGCACGGGCTAAAATTGCGCTTTTCGGCAGTTTCAAAACATTTCATATGAATCAATTGAAAACGTTTATTTTTCAATTCCGCGCACCAAATATAGCTAAAATCAGTTCTAAAACACAAGGGACCAAAAAAAAAAAAAAAAAAACTTTTTTTTTCTGATGTAAAATTTTTTATACAAATTTCCAAGTCAAAAAAAAAAAAAAAAAAAAACTTTAGTACTTCATCCCTCGTACCCCGACATAATGACTCATCACATCCTACTCTAGCATTAGATATATTTTAAGCTATTTGAGTCAAATTCCTTGTAGTGACACTAAGTGTGCAGTAAAATTCTTCCTAATGTGCTTCCCAGATACAAAACTTTACTCCATCTCACCGCAATTCAGCACCCTGTTTGGTATTTGCAGACACTAAGAGAGGAGGCTTGTTTCGTAGCGTGATAACAACCTATTCCTCGGCATCTTCTCATTTTTCTCTTTCTCTCCGCAAGCCCATTAACTTGACAGTAGTCTAACATTTTGGTGAGGCTCCCGAAAGAGCTAGGAAAACGCATCATCTCTACGCATGCAAACTCGTAACCGGTTATGTAGGATTGAAACTATCAATTCGTTTTGGTCTCCTGCAGACGAAAACGTGTTCGCATGTTTTGAATAAATGCCGAAAAATGTTCCTTTCTTATTCATATTTCTTATCACAAAGGCACTATAATCATGGTCTCATAAGACTTCAGATCTGATGTAAAAACATGTTTATGGAAGAAAAAAAGTAATTCTTTTGTTCGGAAAAGAGACAGGAGAATCTGCTTGGAAGAGTAAAAATACTCGTCCTTGTCTGGATCTGGATGCATAGATTGTGATCAAGATTCACGACTAAATAACTGGTGTCCATGAGAACAGATCCCCCTTTTCCTGCCCCTTTTTATGAAAAAGAATAGATCTCACTCATCAAGTTTCCACTCGAATAGGGGACGGGAGGGGGCGAGCGAATTATAGGCGATACCTAAAGTTCTGGATTAGCTACGCCAAACGCCAACGGCGTCCATTTCATTGAAAATGGCTACTAAAAAATAAGTCTTATTCGCCAAAAGTGGCGAACATATGTTTTTTTATTTGTAAAAGTAATATTGTATATCGCGCTACAACAGCACGTTTTTAATCTTGAGATGTTCAGCGCACCAGTTGACTAAACCTTGGCAACGTAATTCAGGGTAAACTCCCTAACGTCATTTATTTTTTGTGTTGAATATATTGAAAAAAGAAAATGACTACCAAAAATCAAAATCGGCTACCTTTTTTGTGACTCTGGTAACTAGTGGCAACTTTTCAAAGTTACTAGTGTAGAGCTTTAGTGACACCAGAGGTTATTCCAGGGGGTGGAAGGGGACGTCTCATTTTGAGGGGAAAACATAAGCATATTAAACACCCAAAAAGAAACAAAAAACGAACTGCAACAATAATTTTAAATACGCATATATCAATAATTGAGGTGTTGACACGGGAAAGAAAGTAAGTCCAAAAAAAAAAACCGGTATCTACTTGTTTACTTCATCTATATAAATAGCAGATGCATATACGTAAGGGGCACCTGGTGGGAGGTCACGAGAGGTCATTGTGACTTCCCAAATTTTTTTCTCACTCGGCATATTCTTTCTGACGATTCGGAAAATTTGGAGACATAATTGCAATATTGCAGTTTTTATATGTCCGAATGTCCCTGTTTATAGATGTGTGCATACCCGTATTTATCATTCAGCAAAATTTGGAGTTCCATTCCGCAAATTGAAAACTTCCGCTCTCCTAAAAATTTCGGGGTGTCCCTGATCCAAGTCTTCAAGTTTGACCTCAACCTAATTAATGAAATGTTTCAGAGGTTTTTTTTTTTTTTTTTTCGTCAAAAACCTCATCAAAAAACAGCCTTTAAATAGATTTTATATCTTCTAAAAAAATTGGAATTTGTGACTTATTTCTTTTTTTTTTTATTCCAAAATATTATTTCTATAACTGGTCGGAATTCTGTCACTGAGAGCTAGGATTTTTCTTTTTTTAAAGCTTTAAAATACTCCTTGATCCTTTTTTTTTTTCAAAATACTATTTCTATACCTGGTCGGAATCCAGTCACTGAGAGCTAGGATTTTTCTTTTTTTAAAGCTTAAAATTGCTCCTTGATTCTTTTGAAACGTAAGAAAAACAGTCAGGAACATAATAATGGTTAATTCCATAAAAATTAACTTTCTAAGGATGAAATGGAAGATGGCAGGTAAAGAAGAGATGTGTACTACATTTTGATTTTCAGCTTTTTTTATTGACATTGTGTGTTTAAAAAAATTACAAAACATTCAAATATAATACAGTCGACTCCCACTACAGCGCGATCCGACTTACGCGAAATGGCTATAACGCGAATTTTTCAGGAGTAACGAAATTTAGAGCTAACGCGAATTTTTCGCTCACAACATGATTTTTTTTTAGAAGTAAGTATCAGCTTCGTTATTGGCTACTAAATATTGATTTCGTGAATGTTTTTACGTCCCTTTGAGCATCACTGACAGCCAAAGTTCCCACGCCAAACTAGTCTAGTGCATCAAATAACCATAATGGCACCTTAGTGTCACCTTCATCTAAAGTTTGAAAATGTGAAGAAAAAGAAAGTTTCTGATAAATTTTTTTAAAAAGGCTAAGATTCTTGATGTGCTTGAACAATCACAAAACGTCGAAGGTAGTGCGACAATAAATATGAGTGAATCTTCCACATGTACAATTAAAAGTCAAAACAAAAAGATGTCCGTAAAAGTTTAGAACTTAGTTTCAATATTGAAGCTTGCAGAGCAGTCTAGCAAAGTAAAAATGATGAAAATGGAAGCTACGCGCTCTTGCATTGTGGATTAATAAAAAGATCAGGTAGAGGAGATGTAGCCACAAATTGAAACGTTTTAAATAAAAGGTGAAGCGTATTTAAAAATGTATTAGATAAGAATAACGATCTGATCTTGGAGCATAAATCATCACTAGTATCCTCATTTTTTACTCGTAAATATTGCTACTGTATCTACTGTACAGTACTTTTTTGTGCATCATTTTAATTTTACTGCATGCAGTGCTTACTTAAGGAATGCTTTAGAGCAGTTTGAGGGGAGTTTATAAGTGCCTAAAAGTATTTGGTATGCTTTAAAAAATTTGTATGCATATATTTTTCCACAACGCGAAATTTCAGCTTACGCGAGGAGTCTTGGAACGCATCCCTCGCGTAAGTCGGGACTCGACTGTAGTATTATTAGATATCGATTTTTTTTTTAATTACTTTCTTTTCCACGTTGATGAATTTGTATTTAAAAAAAATTACAAAACGTTCAAAATAATGTTTTTAAAGATCCAATTTTTCATTTTTTCCGCATACACATGCAGAAGCGTAAATGGCATGAGAGTTTCCCTTGCTGAAAGGTGAAAGGATTTTGCCATAGGATCAATTGGAAAAAAGAAAACAAAAGTATAAAACGTAAAAAATTTTAAAGTAATACTCACGCTGAAGCTCATGCACAGTCACCAGAAACACTTCCTCAAGATTTGAGTGGGAACAAATGTGAAAATTTGTAATATAAAAATATCAAAACTATTTATTATCTCCTCTTTCTCTTTTTAGCCTCGAATATGGATATACAGGTACAAGTACGATGCTGTATCAATCACAAAACCGTTCAGTTATATCTATTTTATTATAAGGAATGGGAATATGGAGTTTCTGATAGAGCAGCTGCTTTGATTGTTTGTGCTGCATTCGAGTGTGGATCCAGAGAGTCCTCCAAGAGAAAATATCTCTTTAAGGTGACCACAGACAGCCTAAAACTATGCTTTGGGGGCTTCAATTTCGGAAAACGACCGACCGAGAGCCCATGAGTCCCTACTTGTGCCTGAATATTGCATTTAGTGCGGTCATGGTGTAATAACAACTGCCTCCAACATCAGAAGTTGGATCCGCCATCGGCTATTTACAAGGAATTAGAATTTTAATAACACAGAATAAAATCAGCAAAGAGTAATTGGATGCGATGGAGCAAATGTCAATGCTGAGCAATTCTTTTATGAATGGTTAGATTTATTGTACACTTCTATAGTGTTCCCATAAACAAGAGGCTTTTTAAGATGTTTTAGGACACCAGAAAAAATAAATGGATTTTAATTGAAAAAATATATATAAACTAGTATACCTATCACACAACTTTCCAAACCCAAGACAGAAAATAAACGATTAAATAAATTTAAAAAATATTTCGAATATACACATTTTATTAATTTTTATAAAAGTATCAATTTTTAACTACATTTGAGGCTTTTGAGGCACCGGAAGATATAAATGGATTTCAATGAAAAAAATCTGTAAACTGATATGTCTAAAGTTCAACTTTCCTACTCCGAACCAAAAGATAATTCGAAAAAAAACCACTTTTTTTTCCCTATACTTTTCACTCCACCCTAATGTACACATGAGGAGCTAAGCATGTTAATCCAATGGGTGAAGGAAGTGTGTTTAACTTGCAGAGGCAGTCCTCTGACACCCTTGTTGCGTGTAACTAAACAATATCCTGTTGAAAAACGGTTCCTGCAAACTCTGTAATGAAAGGCAGCTTGTGCAGCTCATCGATTTTACGAAAATGTAACAGTGGTGTCATGAGGTCTTTTTTCATCCGCCCTCTATTTTTTCAAAGCTTTAATAGTGCCACCTTGGGTGAGCGTAAAGGCCATCGATTGCCTACAGCAGGCGCCGAGGAAGCCTACTGAAAGCAAGCTCAGAAATTTTGGCATTGATATCGATGGATTGACGATGAACTACATCATAGTCTAATCCCATACAAAGAGATAGATTATGCAATGTTTCGTAATCTTATAAACTAATAAGTAGTAGTATGTGGAATTTTCTCTCTTTCATGAATTCAAACACTATCTTTTTAATATAGTCGGGATTGTCAAAATGGCAAGAAAATCGCCAACTGACCACCTAATCCCTATCATTACTATGATTCTCCCCTTTTCCTTTTCAAATTTTGGCTTCGACGAATATGCAGGTATACATACGTATCTGAAAGCAAATCCCTTCTTTGAAATTGGCAAACTCAGTACACAGTGTCCTAGAAGGGGTATTTATGGGTTAAGACGAAGCATATAATAAATGCACTGTACTGGTTTCCCGCAATGCACAATTATGTGACAGTTTTAGTCACTTGCAAATGTGCTTGGTACAAACCGTTATGTCATGTTTCGCTGCTAACTATTTTTTATGAGATAATTCGTAAATGCAGAACTACTTATGTACCTGGGACAGGGGCGTAGCTAAGGGGGGGGTTTTGGGGACAAAACCCCCCCCGAAAAGTTAGTCTCAAAAAAAAAAAGAGAAAAAGAAGAGAGAAGAGAAAGGAAAAAATTCCAAGCGATTACATATATATATATATATATATATATATATATATATATATATATATATATATATATATATATATAAAAGAAGTAACCCCCCCCGAAAGTCGGGTCTAGCTACGCCACTGACCTGGGAGGTAAAAAGCACCCCAATAAGAAATAATCTTAAAAAAATAAGCATTTCAAAAACTGATTTCATGTAAAAAATCAAAAATCAAGAGATTATAAAAAGAAAATCTCCATTTAAAAACCCCTTAAAAATGAGATTCCAGCTAACAAATAATCATGCATTTCAAAAAAAAAAAACTTTCAACTCATTGCCTGGAAAGTTTTGTCTTTGTGACGTAGTGTCCTTTACCTCCCAGGTACAGAGCTTTGAATTGAATATCTGAGCTCACCTCTTGTCTAAGAATGGTCTTAGAAATCAATTGGATGGGATTCCCTTATAAATAAAACTAACTTTAATATCATTTACAATAACAAAATCCCCAAAAAATGATTTGAATCCCCAAATTTGGGGCACGACTCCAGCTTTATGATTTGATTCTCAACTTAGCATTTAATGGCAATTAAATTAGTTAAAATACTGACTTACCGTAGCTTCGGGATCTCGTAGAGTGACTTCTCGTTCTCCACGAGCTCTTTCTCGCAGACGATAGGTGATTCGGTAACCAAGAAATTCACCGTGAAGCGTATGATGAGGTGGAGGGGCCCAACGCAGCAATATTGAGCTGCTACTTGTGTTGTGGGCATACGTAATATTCGGTTTGCCATCCGGAACTAAAAGGGGAAAAAACACAACTTTGTTCACCTGCAACCAGCTGTTGTCATAATAATTACATAGGTAAATTCTCCATAACTCTCCATATAATAGTGTAGACTGTAGGTAACATACTGTTCGATTGCCTGCCAAATTCATCAAATAGATTTTCGAACGGAATTGCGAGCTGTAGCCCGTAGTCTACATTCAGAATTAACGATCTGGTACCAAAGAAAACCACTAGATGATGCTTTTTGCCGCAAATTGAACTACAGTATAACTTTGATTTAACGATTTCCTCAATTAAATGATCCATCTGTATTTTCGAAGACACAAAAGTTTAATAAATAATTGATGTATATTTTTTTCCTGGGGGAGGGGGAGGTACCTTTGAGTTTAAGAGCAACGTAAATACGCAAATTATGGATATTTATTCTATATAAATAACATTAATCGCATTTTAACATTTGTTTTACCTTGAACATATTGGATAGAATTGCCTAGATATGCTGGATACCTAAAGAAACTTAAGTATAACACTATTTAAAAAAATGCATATTCTAGTGAAATATACATAACAATCATCTTTACCTATTGAGAAACACAAAAACAAGTTCATTTGAAATGAGACATATCACACAGCGTAAAGCAATATCAATTAGCAAATCTTCATCGAATCTGCATATTTGTAAATAGAGTAAATTCTTGGGGCAGGATTCTTATCATGACTTATAATATGCAAAAAAATTTCCGTTGAGATAGTTGAAAAATATAATTGTAAGATATTTTACCATTACATTTTTTAAAGCGTCCCAGTACGTTTAGGACAGGGTTGTTCAAAAGTAATTTCCCCTACATATGAAGCCCTAATGGCGTAGCCGCTGAAACCCATCGAACAAAAATTTTATCTGTTGTTATACTAAAGGTATGCGATCGATACTGACATGATTTCAAAAAACGCTGTGCTCGTGGTTACGGTTATAGTAAATGCATTTCAAACTTTTCGAACCCCAACATCCATTTTTCATTGCGTAAATTGATCAGTGTATTGAAATACCGAAAATGACGTCGGAGCGATAGGCCTATACCTTCTCGAGCGCATACCTTCAAAGAACCATGTTTAAAATTTTTATTCAATTGGTTCAGCGGAAAGGCCACTAGGGCTTCGTTTATACTGGAAGTTACTCTTGGACTACCCTATACAATTCCTATATTGATGTTACTCGTAAGAAATACCTTTTGTGTGTGTGTGTAATTTTGAACGAATACATCTACCATAACCTAAGAGTAACCAATCAAAAATCATTCGAAACTTCCGATGAAATCCATTTTTCTAATATCGAGAGAAAACCATCATCAGTTAATCTACGACTACGAGCATATGAATGGCATGTTCAGCTCACATTTAAAAAAAAGGAGAGGGGACTTTTTTTTTACATTTGAAAAAGAAAAACCTTAAAAAAAAGAGAGAGAAATGGAATCGAAAATCATTCTCCCTCGCTTTAAGAACTAACAAATCTTACTTTCTCGGAGAGTCAACAAATAGTAAGACTCTTTGCTAGGTTTTGAAGCTCCGATGGTATTCACAGCAACTACACGAAAGGAATAAACAGTGTAGGGCTGAAGTCCAATCACTTGCCAACTGGTATTGTTGTCTGAAGTCAAGATGCCATTGGATTCCTCCCATTCTCCAGATTCTCCGACCCTAAAAGAAAATAAAAAGGAACGTTATTTCTAAGTTAAGATCTTTTTCAGAAGCTCAGAGGCAAGATGTATAAAATGTTACAATAAGAAGTATTTCTAAGCTCAACATTTCCAAGCTTTTATTATTATTATTATTTCGTTTTTTTAAACAATTGAAGAAGTTTGTAATCAAAGCCTTGTGATACCTTTTTATCAGTTCTGTAGAGTCGTAAAAGTACCAGAAGGTGTACTGTGCATTAATTAAAATAAGAAGGTATACGCTAAATTTTAAGAATCTAGTGGGTGATTTAGTTTAAAATGTAGAAAGGCGATATACTAAGAACTTCTTTTTTTTTTAAATACAGTCCATATAGCTGGGCGAGATGCATATTCATCTATAAACTATTACAAACTTATAATACGTAACGAAAAATAAATGATGTGAATAAAATTAAAGAGATAGCCGTTTATGTCTACCATATATTGTTGGCCGATATTTTTCACAATATTATTTTCAAAAATTTGCTAATACAAAATACATATCCAAATCAACAAATATCACAGGTTACACACTATTTTTCAAAAAAAATCAGAAGATATACATCGTATAACCACCAATACAGCACGACTTTAATGAGAATAAAACAATATTATTTGTACACAATACAGTTTCAAAATACTATCTCTGTAAGGTTGTTGGAGCATCATTAAATGATGTTGCATTGACAGGAAATTTTATCAAGAGGAAAGAAAAGAAAAAGCAGAGAGAAAATGAAACATGCAATGCAATGGGATATTTTCCCCATCAAATGCACAAAGCTTTTAAATCCTAAATTAAGCGAAGGAGACCGTAAAAGCTTGCAGCAACCATTGAGAAGGAAGAAATGGTGGTGAGAGTGAAGCCTTCCATTCTTGAAGCATAGATCTCAAGTCACATGATATATTGAAAGTAAAGTATGGGAAGAAATCAGGTTTCTAAGTTGAGCTATGTGGCTTGAGATCTTTACCTCAGCATTTCCAGTGATTGGATTTGCTCCCTCCAGTTACTAATTGATGTTCAGACATTTGTAGTATGTACAATAGCTTTGCACAAGAGCACCTGCATAGTATTGCCACTGAATGACATATTATATCGATTGGCCATTCTATTAATTAGTTAAATGCATTGCATTAAGCATAATGGGGCTTTTCAATAGGCATTGCAACGTTAGGGACCATTAAAGAGATTACATTTAGAAACCATCATTTTATAGCAAATTTGTGGAAAATTCAAGGCCGTAAAATGCACTTGTTTGACTTCAGCATTTCAAATGCTGAAAAATGTTCATTCTTCTGTCCCTTTATTTTCTTGATTAAACAAATGTTACCAAATTCAACTTACTCTTCCTTCATGATTTGCTATTTCAGTAATACGATGGATCCTCTTTATTCTGAATGATTCAGTTTTAAACCGAACATCCGCTGATTCCTTCATTTGAAGGTTTTTTTTTTTTTTTAATCTCTTTTAAGCATTTCTTGGGGGGAAAACCACGCATAATTTGTGAGTTTAATTATTACACGGTACCAACTTGACCCATGCATCAACTTGACAGAAACAACGTCATTGCGTTAACTCAAAAACGGTGAAAAGAAAGCGTCGAATATAAGCATAGGCACCCATATGGAGGGGGGGCAAGTGGGGCTCACGCCCCCGCTTAGAAATTGGAACTTCCTTACTTTTAGTACTTTTTTCTTCGCAAAAAATGTAAAAACATTTCTTCTCCAGCCATTAATGAATAAGTTATTGAAAATGTCAAATTTTTAAATAACTCTAATCCGTACTGAAATCAGTTTCCATTTGGAAAATATTCTACTAAACCATGGGGAAAAAATCTGAGCCCCCCCCCCCTAACAATTTTGCATACGGGCGCCCATGAATATAAGCAACTTCTAGGTTAAATCATGCCTCCTAATCAAGGAACACAGTAGCATCTTGCTTTCCCCCCTCCCCCATAAGCTGAAAGCAAATCATAAAAACTTACTTTTGGGCACAGAAAAAACAATTTTTCACAAATAACTCTCAAAAAAAAGAAAAAAAAAATAACTACATAAAAAACGACTGGTTCTCCCATGCATGTATGTCAAAGTTGGTTGGTTTTAAATGAAATTTTCAGTTCCAGGCACATACGCACTCGAAAAATTAAGGCTCATAACTCGGTATCAATTGGATCCGCTCTCCCCTAAATGCTAACGTTAAGGCAATGCATGGAACAGGATATCTATGGTAGAATGAGACACTTAAAAAGAAAAAGTTGAAAATAGTTATGAAGAAGATGGTGAGTGCCATAAGAGTAAATAGTCTCTCGTGTTACATTTTCTGCCATCACATGGTTAGAAATGTACGGAACTAAAAGTTTAATATAAATTCACATGCTAAGCATTGATAAAGCAGTATTAAAGCAGAAATGAGGTTTTTTTTTTTTTTTAATGTGAAGAATCGATTTTGCAATTGAGGCATTCAAATTCAACTATAATTCGCTTTAAAAAAAAAGAAAAAAAAAACAAGTTAAAACCTAATGTTGACAATGCAACGAGCATAAAATAACCGCGAAATTCCAGTTGTCCAAAGGCTCGTAACTAAGCTTTAGAGAGGCTTAATTACACACATCCACAGCAAGAGCAATAGAAAAAATCTAGGAACTCGGGGTTAATGTACTTTGATTGTCGATAAAGTTCATTAAGGAAATTCTTTTCATTTTCATGAATGAGCAGCTCAAGCAAATGATGAGTGTGTCATTGGGATAATTGACTTCTGCGTTATTAATACGTCTTTAATATCATTCTGGATTTTTTTTTTCTTTTTCTGTTTGGAAAACGCAGCCAAAGGGACCTAAAGAAAATTTCGTTATACAAAATTAATGAATAGTACATAGCAATGCATTGAAAATATTTCTGCATATATCTATCATTTTTATAATGTTTATAGATTATATTGCCTGCCAGTTCGCCTATATCTTCTGCCGTTAATTTCGCCTGTAATTGAACTAAAATAACAAAAGTAACCCCAAACAAAAATCAATTTTATAGTAAATGGTGTATTTTTATAACTGTCCTCGATCTTTCTTCAATCGGGTCAATAATTTTTTTTTTCAAACACAGATAATTCAGGTTTTATTTGTAAAACGGTTCATATATCATCTTTACAATGTTTATAGATTACATTGCCTGCCAGCTCGCCTGTATCTTCTGCCGTTAATTTTGCCGTTAATTAAACTAAAATATAAAAGTAACTCGAAACAAAAGTCTATTTATAATAAATTGTGCATATTTATATATAACTTTCTTTGCTCTTTTTTCAATCGGGTCTGTTAAATATTTTTCAAACACAGATAATTCAGGTTTCTACTTATACAGTGACTCAAAACAAAGTTATTATTTAATATTAACAAGCTCAAACTAAAGTTAAATATCTTTTACAATGTTTATAGTTTGTACTACCTGCCAGTCTGCCTATACTTTCAGCTGTTAATTTCGCCTTAAATTAAACTAAAATATAAAAGTGAGTCGAAACAAAAGTCTATTTTATAGTCATCGTTCTTTTTTCAATCGGGTCAATTAAATATTTTCAAAACACAGATAATTCAGGTTTTCTACTTATACAGTGGCTCAAAATAAAGTTATCCTTTCAAATTAATTTTTCAGAAACTATCCAAAATCCGAGGCACACGAAATGGGGAAAATATACATCAATACCGAACTTAGGATCTAGTAAGTTTAAATTTAGTTTCTGAAAAGAGTAGTGCAAGAAATGCTGTTTAATTAGCAAATTCCAAATGTAGTCTTTAAATATGGCAGTTTTCTTCGTAGTAAAAGTTATTGGGAAAGAGGAAACTTGAGTGACGTCCTTTTACCCTCATCATTTCGTGATGGAAACGTGCACAACCAATCAAAGCAATTGGAAAAGCGAAAGATTTTTCAATCGGATAGGCGCAGAGATGTTTATCTTGTTTGTGTTCGAAAAATTTAAAAGAAATAAAATTTTGCCATATTTTTATTAGTTTTTTATTTATTTATTTCTGAAGAAGATGAAATTTTTGGATCTCAGTAAAAGCAAAAGGCAAAAAAGTATTTTTTCTAATAATTTTTTTTTATCGTTAGATAAATTACTAAGAATGCAGTTTCATAAAAAAAAAACTTTTTTATAACCATCTTGCGATCCATAAAAATGTGAATGTCGCTTTATTTCAAAAAAAGGGGAGGGGGGATTACTCTCTCTTAATATCATCACGTTTAATACGAAATCACGGCTAAAATGAACATTTTGTTTGTTAAGTTTAGTTCGCTATCTAATTACATCAAGAATTTCACGCATAATACACACATTAAATTAATAGTCTCGGCTAAGACGAACAAAACTCCCTTCTATTTACATATAATGCTCGTGGTTATATACTGTAATTTTCTTCTGTAGAAATTATTCATCATTTTGTTAGTAGCAGAAGTCCCATTGTGTGTCGAGAAGAAAATATTAAATATTTTGCATAGAAAATAGAGCCCGCACATTTGATTACCTGTGAACATTTCAATTTACTCGGAGATAAAATTGTTGATCTTCCACTGTGGATTACAACCTATTCTGCGATTGTCGATTATCATTTTCCTTTTTCAATATTTTTCAAAAACATTCATTTATTAGACACAATTGATTTTTTTCTGAATTTCCTAATTGATTACAATATGTGTAGCAATATTTTTTAAATACAGATCAGTATTTCTTCGTTTTTTTTTTTTTTTTTTTTTTTTTTTCACAATATCATTCATTCACGGTTGTTGCGAATAGCGGCTAATACAAACAAATTCGTGGATTTTTGACACTTCGTATTAACCGAGTTCAACTGTACTTTATAAAATTGAATTTTCTACAATCGGATCGAAAAAAAAGAAAAAAGGAAAAAAAAAACATTTGACTTCTTTATTAGGAATCTGTGGGTTAAACATGTTAAAAAAATCACAAATAACATAACTTTTAAAACAAACTAATCACAAATCTGACTCAAAGAAACCAAACCTCGGAAAAAATTGCATCCATAACCAAATTTAACATTCTCGGATCTTACCGTTTTCCCTGTACGTAAGCCACAGACAATAAATAAATAAATAAATAAACGAATAAAAGAAAATATCGTACTTTGTTATATGAATACATAAGTGTGAATAAAAAAATATCGTAAAAAATAACCACTATCTGCAATATCGATATATGTTTCTTTGAAATGTTTCCCATTTTTTTGGTTTCAAGCAGTACTAAAATATTGTTCCTGCTAGAAATATTTCTCTAGCTACGATTTTTTTTTTCTTTTGCTGTACATGAAATTCCCTATTTCCAAAACATTAAATTCAATTTCTGAGAAATAAAGTTTTTGCCCTTTATTACCCTGTTCCACACCTGATGTCTCTACAATTAAGTTATAGTAGTAATCTTAATATGATTAATAAGTTATATATCACAGCATATGTTTTGTGCTTCACTCAAAGTTGAGGAAAGTTGAAGAATAAATTTTTAGTAGATTTTTAAAGTGCGAAATTTTGATGAAGTACTCGATTTTTAATCCCCTTGTTGAAAAAGAAAATCATTATAAATACTATGCTTTGAAACATTTTTATTCAGGCAGACAACATAAAGAGTTTTTAGAGTAGTTTTTAGCCGGAATTCTTTGTCGAGGAAAATTAGATTTTATATCGCGTTTCAAGATGCGTGTTTTTTAGATAATTGCCTTTAAAATATAATTATAAAAAATACTTAAATCTTTAATTAGTGTAATATAATTTCGCCACTATAATGTTTTACACCATAAGCCGGTGACTTACTGTCAAAAAGCAGAATCTTTGACAGTAAAGTACTGGCGGAACTTGGAAATAAAATTATCCAAGTGTGTACAATGTACGTATATCTCAAACTATCAACGTTTGTGAGACCTTGTTTTTTTGGAAATATTTACATGGTAACAAGTTTTTGTATAGGGATTTAATTTCTTGCACACTGAGTCGTGTTTATTGCTTTACAATAAAGTTACTGAACTGTTAAAACAAAGTGAAAAAAAAATTGACAAGAACATAAAAGAAAATTTAATTTTTAGACCAAAAAATACTGAAGAAAACGTACCTATATGCTCAAGCGACAACTAAATAAAAATGTAATTGAACATTCGACAACAAAGGTTTCAGTTTTAAACTGAATAACACGAAAAGAATATCGAAAATATTTAACGAAGAATTCATTACTACTATCAAGTAACAACTGCAATAACTCTTTCACCTTAAAACTTCATTGAAAAGAATTCTTAAGAATACGAATACGGACAATTGAGCTCTTTTTCAAACAAAAACGTAAACATTTCATTTCTACAGCAATTTGAAATACATGTACATAAATATTAAGCACAGAAAAAATATAGTTGTGGAGGAACTATGACATTTTTGACCCCAGTATTTGCTAATTTTTATGTTTTTAATTTGATGTCTCTTTTTTTTCATTAAAAAAAGTGTTGATAATATTATAACATTGATGCTAAACAAACATGAACTCAAATAAATTGATGGTAAAAACCTGAGCATTGGTTAAAACAATTTTTCTATTAAAATATCGACGCTAAACAAACATCAACTCAAATAAATTGATAGCGAAAACAAAAGTAGTTGGTTAAAATAGTGTTTCAATACAGTTTTTCTATTAAAATATCGATGATTTGAAGACTGGCATCGATGCTGCATCCCTAAGAGGTACATATTTTAAATCATTGTTATTTGAACACATGTTTTTTATTTTAATTATTTCTACTTTTCTTCCTTATTAATTCGTTTCAAAAATAAAAACATGGTTTAATTGTTGATTAATAATTTGTATTGAACCAGCTCAATGTTTTATCACTATATTAATACGGCAACGTCTTAAACTATCCCTCCCTTTTTGTTGGTACAAAGTGAAGAAGAAGGGAACTAAACTTACATGCTTCGAATTGTACTGTTCCGATGATGTGCAAAAAAAAAGTCCTTAAATTCGTTTCTGACCCCTCGTTACATCGCACTTGTCGGGAGGCAACGAAAAAGAGCGAGGACGATTTTTTCAATAAAAACGAAAGAAAATTGCTCTTCCAATTTTTCTTTCAAAATGAAAGAAAACGAATTTAAGTTAACTCTCGATTATGTGCGAGCGGATTATCCACGAGTCAATCAACAATTAGAAACATGTACTTTCGCAGTAAAAAGCAAATACCAATGGCTGTTTTTTGTCGAAAAATTGTAAATTTAAACTCAGTTGGATTTGTTTTATTTATTTATTGATTTACTGTGCTTTCTTCATCGTGCATTCACTTGTTCTTTATTGATGTTAAGTTCTGTTGTGTAAAAATACAAACTTTTTACTGTACTCTATATATTTTCACTGTTTAAAGAAAGTACTATACATCAATACAGCTAAGTTTTTAAGGAAGGACAATTTTCACCTTATTTGTCTCTCATTTTAGCCTTTTTGCGGTTTATCCGCGATTTTTATTATCATCGGCACTTGTGCTACCCAATTTCGCTGATAATTGGGAGTTTACTATTTCTTTCTTTTTTCTTTTTTTTTATGGTAGAATACGAGTGGAAAGTTGCAGGTTTAAGTGGTAACGAATTAAGTAAGTAGAAAACATGCTACTTTTGTTCACTGGTTTAAAAAAAAAAGAAGAAAATACTTTTTCTCAGAAACATATTTTTTTTTTTTTTTTTTGTCTGTGATATGAAATATAAAGCATCATTGTTTTTTGTTTCTTTTAATTTTTTTTGTCTGTGATATGATATATAAAGCAAAATTGTGTGTGTGTGTGTGTGTGTGTGTGTGTGTGGTTTTTTTTTTTTTGTCAATTCCTAATTTTGGATCACATTCTCCCATTAAATATTTATATATCTTGTTCAAAGTCGTTAATAAAATACTTTTCATTCATCCACTGAAGTTCAAATACATTTTTTTAACTCATAATGGATGAGACTTGATGTCAATGTAGTTTTTTTTCTTTTTTTTTTTCAAATATTAATTCATCAATTAATTTTGCCATTTAATATTGTGAATCTGTCATGTATATACAGATTCATATTAATTATAATAATTTTAAAAAAGTAACTAAATTAAAAAATTTCTTTGTTGTGACCTGTGCAGGAACTGACCATTTTTTTTTTTTTTTAAATTATTGCTTGTTTAATATAACGTTTGGAGAGATATAGGAAATGCGCGATATATATCCGAATGAGCGATATAACGAGGCGCGTTATAAGAAGATATTACTGTACTTAGTGAATTAATTTTAGATTCCGATGACAAAATAAGAATGCGCTAAGTGCAAAGTTGAAACCCTATATGCTATTAACTCAAGCAGTGACAGAAGTAAGAGAAAAAACAGCTGCAAAAGAGTGATTTGTCTCTATCTGCCAGTGTTAACTTCGAGGAAAGGCAGATTCGTCCTCTTCCCAAGCCGAGGAAAATGAACTGTCCCGAATAACGATCGTCTGATAATTGCGTCCAATCCTCCCTCTTAAGCGGAAGCCATCTTCTGCTCTATCTCACTGACTACGGAATTGTCAATTATCACTCGGTCACAGTTTGTGAAGTTGGACATTTGTATTAAAGTATAATCAGTTTTTTTGAAATAATTGACAAATAATCAGCAAAAAAAAATTCCCTTTTCCGGTGAAAATTCAAACTTCACAGCTCTTTTCAGAAAGGAAAAAATTCCAGACATACATGTTTTTATGATGATTGAAGATACAAAACAAAAGCGAAGATATGATAAGAACCCTGTGCAAGGTTGTGTCTGTATGAGTAAAATTTGAAAAAAACATTATTTAAAAAAAAAAAAGACAGAAAAAAGAAAAAGAAAAACTGCGGATGTTAAAAGAGCTTTTAAAAGGATGAAGAGACGAGAAATGGTAGCAACTGCTAGAAACCATCATCGACAAGTTTTTTTGATGCACGATTCCTTATTAACACAATACTCAATGTTTTTACAGTTTTACACATTTATTCTATTTATATCGTATATGTGTCCGAAATTTTAGGAGTTAGGAAATTTGTTTGGGCGCCACATGTGACAATTTTTCAGGGTTGATTGCTTTTATAGAAAATTTCGGTGCGAAATGGATAGCTTATGCATCATATTTCGATCAACAACTCAACCTTTCAATTCAAAAAAAAAAAAAAAAAACAGATCAATAAAACTAAAAAGAAAAGTAAAATTAAAAACTAAAGAAAAAAAAAGAACCTTGCGTTGAAATGTTCGAGATACGCCTTTTTCTTAAAATCTCATGTTCTTGTTCAATTTATGTAGAATGCTTTGAAGGATATTAGATATAATTAGTTCATACAGCATTACACTTTCTGCTTTCTTATAAATCGACAACTTAATGAATTTAGTTGATAGCTAAATGGCTAAATTCTTCAATTTTAAAATAAAGTTCAAAATATTAAAAACTAAAGCAAAAAAAAAAAAACTTATTTAATTTTTTACAAACCACATACGCCGGACCTCAATAACATGTTATTTAGAATAAAATTGGAAAATATTTATGATTGAAAAATCTCAAATTTTTGCAAGTGTAAATTTTTCTCTGCTTGTTATCAATTTACTTGAAATTTTGAAGGCAAAAGAATAGTGTAAAATTGTATTCGTAATGTCCCCCCCCCCCTCTCTCTCTCTAGTTCTGAAATAACTAGTCGTCGAAGTGTTATGTTTATTCTGCCGAGTGACTTGGTTTTCGAGATATTTGATGTACATACAGTCAATGCAAATAACCAATAAACAATACAAACACGTGTGATAGAGGCACTATAAGGTGGAAATTTTCCCTCAAAAGAGGTAACAAATTAAATTTAGATTTCGATTTAATTTGATTCTCTTTTATTTATATATTTGTTTATTTATTGTATTTATTTATTTATTACATTTATTCATTATATTTATTTATTTATTATATGTATTCATTAATTTTACTTTGATTTATTTGTTTATAAAATCTATTTATTAATTTATTTATTTTATGGCTTTAGATGATATATATATTCCGACTAGCGTCTGAAAGTGTAAACTAGCACTGTGTACAAGGCCGAATCGAAAATTAATTTTTTTTGGAAGTTCGAAACTTCATATCGATAAAACATTGCCCCTATAGCCCTCACATGTACCACAAAAATATTTATACAAACTAAAAAATAGTTAGGTGTCCAGCAGGAGGCATATACAATTTATAATTTTCTATAAAAGATAGATTTTTTTCTATACATTTCTTTAAAAAATTTAATGTACATTTTAAGAAATTATCAAGCTGAAAAATATAAACAGTGAAGTAGGTAAATAGCGATGAAAAATTTTTTGCTCTCCTGCAATATTTAAGTCTCCCGCATAGTTATTTGAAAAAAGATGTGGATTTTTTTTTCTTTTATTGTTCTTTTGAAAACGTTGATTTGAAAATGTGTTTGCTAATAATTTTAGAACTTAGTATTTTATTCAAATTTATATGTATTTTCTAAATAAATAGAAAAAAAAATCAATTTTTTTTGAAGAAAATTAAATTTTAGGCCATAACTAAATGATTTTTGTAACCTTCCACATGACAGGCAAAACTAGTTCAAACCAGTTACTTCGCTCTAGTTGACCTGCTGGTAAGCAAAATGTAAGATCACTAAACTTAACAACTTTTTCCAGTGTCATCTTCAACCAGTGATGACGCCTACAAAATTGCATGGAAACACGCAGAACTCAAATATTATCTTCTATTTGTCAGCTAGTTTTTACTCACCAACTGTTTAGTTTTATAAATTACCCCAAGAGTCGGAATTTGTTTCTAATTACCCTATCTGATCCAACCTGTCTCAGTTTTAATTTTCTCAAGAAATGCCGAGGAAATTTTTGCAGTATGACAGTTGACTTCTTCACCCTTTGTGCTACTTCAGTTTTTTAATGATTCTTAAGATTTAAAAAAAAAAAAAAAAATCTGCTGCAAGTATCGGATGCAACCTGCGCTTCATAACATGATGAGTTGGTTTTAATATTTTTTATAACTCTTCTTACCTTTGATTTCCCATTGTGAGCAATGGCGTAGCGAGAAATTTTTCATTTGGGGGGAGGTCATAGAAATTTTTCGAAGTTAAAGGCCGAAAAGCGCAAATCTAGGCTCTTGCATGTGTGTTCATACACATAATTTTGCTGTTTCATGGGAGGGGGAATGATCCCCCTATCCCCCATCCCTTTGGCTAAGCCGCTGATTGTAAGATAAGTCTGCTATAATCTTATTAAGCTATTACAGAAACTTTCATCATCTTTCCGAAAGCAAGTTTTGACATTTTTCCCGCTCTCCCACATTTGGGGCAGTAAATAGATACAAAATTTTTTGTTGCCAAAATTTGAATAAATCCATGCTTTATCAGGGAAACAATGAATTTTTAACTATATCTTGCATAATGGTTTGCTAACTATATGTATAGCGTTGAGTCACATGCCTCATGAACAAGCGTATTATCTGTTTTTATCAATAAATCAGTTGAATAAATTATGCATTCATTAAGAGTACTTTTCTGTGTAGGAGAAAAGATTGGTTTCAATTAACAATGCAGTTTGCATTGCACTTATGAGTTTGTATTCCAAAACGCGTTTTCACAACGTCAGAAAGCGACAAAACGTATCTTGATGTCCACAGTATATGTGACAATTTGAAACAAGAATAACTTTGAAAACACAAGCCGATAATTTTAACTTTAAATAAGCCGACTCAAAACTATATCAGAATGACTTACACCACTCTCTTATTCTAACCTCGATATTTTGTGTTAATAAATGAAGTGGAAAAATTCCGCATCCGGGCAAAAGTTCTAACACGACGTAACACTGCCAAAATCTAATTGACGCTTTGCCATAATTTGCTTCCCTCAAACAAATCGAATTCATAATTTAAAAATGTACCAATCTTTAAATACAAATCCTTTACTCAAAATTAAAATAAAAGCAGTCCTGATAGTTTTAACAAAATTTTCATTTACTCGAAACTATGTCGGAATGACTTACACCACTCTCATTCTAACCACGACATTTTGTTTTAATGAATCAAGTGGAAAAAATCCGAATCTGGGCAAACGTTCTAACATGACATAACGCTGCCAAAATCAAATCGACGCTTTGCCATAATTAACCACCCCCCCCCCGCCAAAAAAATAGAGTTCATAATTTAAAAATGTACCAACCTTTAAATACACATCCTGTACTTAAAATTGATATTTACGCTGTTCTGATATTTTTGTAGATGTTTTAAACAAAATCTCCTTTTACTCAAAACTATGTCCGAATGACTTACCCCACTCTCATTCTGACCACGATATTTTGCGCTAATGAATGAAGTGGAAAAATTCCGAATCCGGGCTAAAGTTCTAACACGACATAACACTGCCAAAATCAAATTGACGCTTTGCCATAATTAACTTCACCCAAACAGATAGAATCTCATCTCCGGACTGAACCCAATAAAATTTGAAGGCAAAGTCATTTCCGTTCTCAAGTTTGATGCGACGGTCGATATCTAAGGTGTTCGGGGGAACATCTTTTCCCATCCAAAGGAAAGGATGGCATTTCTCAATAAATGGGAATATGTCCTCCCAAATACCTTCCTTCTTTCATTAAACGCATTTGAATCACGCGATAAAGGATTTCCTTAGATGACTTCAAGATGACCTCCTTATCTTCCACTGCGTCTTTGGAGGAAAGGCATTCATTTTAATAAATGTTTAGACCAAAGAGTGCTTTGGTCGCATTTTTCAACTTTTTTTTCACCCAAGAAAAAATTAGTTCACTTTATATACTCTTTTATTCCTCTTCGTATGCATTTATAATAAATCAAACTGAAATCTTTTTCGAAGAGAAAGCTAAAAAAACTCCTTTAATGCGAATACAATATTGATAAGCAATCATCTCGCCACTTTATATGGAAATTTGTGTATCTAAAACTTATAAAAAGAGCAATTCCAACAACACATTAAAGAAAATGCAAAAAAAAAAAAAAGCTATGAAAACCAAACTCCTCCTAAAACAACCCGTCCCTCAATAAATAAATAAATAAATAAATAAAGACTGAAAGAATCTAAAATTATAATACAGAAACAAAATGTTTAAAAGTTGAAATAATTTAATTAAGCTAAAAAGGATTTTATAACTAATTTATATAATTACAGGGAATATGAGCGTATATGAATGACCTTTTAAAGAAACGAACTAATGTATCGGAAACAGAACGAATTATGCTACTAACTGTTGTTGATGCACAATGGCAGTCTCGGCTTAGTTGGTAAGCCACAATTAAAATAAATATTTTGTAGTTAAAAAAATCCTATTCTGATTTAGTTTAAATTAATATGCTTAATCAGTGGAATTACTTATGAATGCTTCATTTTCGATTTACCATTAAACGTATTTTCATTAGTAAAATTCCTGTAATTTTGAGCACCGTACGTCCGACGTTATTTGTGTATTTCCAAGACTAACTTTCAAAAATTTTTAGAAAACAAGTATGAGCTTAAATGATAAAAATTTGAAACCATTGTCATCTTTCAGTTTCACGCTTTATGCGAGAAACAATATCACATGTGTACAACTTAATAAATCAGACAATTTTTTATTTCTTTTTCTGTCTTATTTTTGTCCGCTTGCTTCGAACATTAAAATCTTGAGAAGCTATATTTGAATGATTGTACGTTAAAAAAGCTTTTTTTTTTCTTTTTTTATTGTAAATGTTCACTCTAAAATAAGATTCGTGAGCACATGCATTTTGTGATATATTAAAAATAAAACTTCTAAAAAAAGTGATACGAATAGGCATCCGACACCATGGAATTGATCATAAGCTTTTTTATGAGAATATCATACAAAACTGGTAAAGGTTTTTAAACATAAAAAACATATTGCCCAAGCTTTTACATTTTTTAGTGACCGTTTCTGAAGACTTATGCAGAGTATTAAATTTTACGTACAATTTATTCACATTCTAAGATGTGATCAACTGGTCTTAATGCCCAGTAGCAGAATTTGCTTCAGCAGTTTGCGACGCACATCAAAAATCAAAAATAGTTTGCAAGATAAACCGACATTAGATTAGCAGTAGGGTAAGCCGGGGCACGTTACGCTTTTTTCAAATATTATTTGTATGTACTGAAATGTTATCAAATTTTTTTGCACGTTAAAAATAAATCCAAACTAGGCGACGGGGCAAGTTTACGCATTGCACGTCGGAGCACCTTTACAATCGTTCTTGCTATGTCTTACTTAAATGTGCCCCTGACACTTTTTTCACTCCTAACTGTCTCAAACATTTTTAGTATTTTCCGGCTATTTAGTTTTGAAAATTACCATTTAATTTTTAATTGAGTTACACATTCGTATCTTATAGCTTACAATCATGTAGTGCTGTCTTCATGCCCTTTCAGCTTCAATTTTTTACACTATTCAGTCTGCAATAAATTTGCTTTATTTTAGCGATGGTAAGGCATTATGTTCAAAACACCAACAGAACCACGTTAGGTGTCAAAATAAGTGTGCGTAAACGTGCCCCGCGTCTGGAGCAAGTTCACGCAACCGACTTGGGCTCAAAAATACTTTTTTTAACGGTTAAAAACACAAACTGGGCAGCAACTTCATTGAAAAACATCCGCGTAAACGTGCCCCGGTCAACCCTAAAATTTAAATTGACGTCAAAAAATTCCTTAATACATGTATAATGCAAAATGTACAAACATTTTACATTTTTAATTTTCAGCAAAGAAATAGTCTGCAGACTTCCTCAAGAATTTGTGACTCACGTCGCAGAGTCGCTTTGTTTCTGCTACCGGGAAATAATGTACGGCAAGTGTTGCGGGACATTCTGAATATTATCATTAATTAAACATAGCAAACTAAAAACAATTTGGGAAAGTAACTTTTGATACATTATAGCACCAAAATGAATCATTGCCCGATATGATTCATTAAAAAGTTTGGATTGATAAAAAAAGGGGGGAAAATGGGGGAAGAGGGAGACATGATATATGAGAAAAGCGTGTCCCACATTCTCCAGTAATTAGAAAACATTGACACTGATACATCTAGCTAATTTGAGAAAAATCTTCAGGTTTCATCGCATGGATACCTAAATCTTTAACTGACGTATTTTACTTCTTCGCTCGTTTTATTTATCTAAACATGAGCATAAGTTCAAAAGAAATGAGAAGGAAGTATTTTTTCTGAGTTTAGTGAATGCAATATATAATAAATGTTGTAAATATTGCTGGTTTAAAGCAACATTCATATCAGGAGACAAAAAACTTTTAACGAGATGCAAGTCATATTTTTATTTGATTTTATTATTATTATAATCATTTATGTTACATAAATTTATAAAGTCCAACCAGCAGTAATAAATCCTCAGTTGCCCGATCGCCAAGAATATTTCTTTCATATTATAGGGGAATTCATTCCCCTTCATTTCTTTTCAATTTCTTTCATTATTATAGGGGAGAAGCAGCACGAAAAACAATTTCTTTTAGTAAAATGAAATCTTATTTTCCATTTCATTAGCACTATTTTACTTCGAACTATAACTGTTTACTTTTCAAGGTTATATAGAGGCACCCACATGCGTGGACATGATTATACACATATTATACATATATTAAGATTAAGAGAACTAGAAATCAATGGGTTTTTTTTAATGATAAATTTTGTAAAAATCTTTGTCACCATTGCATTTTGATACTAAGTGTGCAAATAATTTTACATCATGAACCATCTATGTAATAAATTACATAAAACTACAAAGGTGATTGCACATCCATCCATCTCAGTAGGGAAATGTGAGGCAAAGTGAAATGGTGAAATATTTACTCGTTTTTTAGCACCACTAATTTGGTTATATTTTAACTAATAACATATGCAGCCTATTCCAGTCAAGAAAACTCCTTTGAAGATCAAAGCATAATGATAATGCAAGCAATTTTCAAAAATGGATACTCAAATTGTAATTTTTTGTTCTAAGTAAAAATTATTTTTGTTATTATCAAATGATAAAATTCTTGTTATTAACATTTTAAATAACAATTGAGACCTACTAATACTCCATGCAGTATTCATTTAGTTAATATTAAGCTTATTTGTATTTTAAATATTTTGTACAATTAGTGAAGTGCATGTGGGGCTAAGTGTGTGGAGCAAAGTGGATGGTGCAAAGTGAAATAGTTCCTTTCATTTACTCATTCAATCCTCTATTAATTAATATATTTACGTTCCATCATTTAATAATTCACTTAATTATTCATTCAGTTGCTTATTTTCTTATCCATTCCCTTTTTTATTAACTCATTTATTTTTCGTCACATATTAATTAATTTATTTATTTATTAACCCGTTTATTTTTTCATTTATTTTATCATCTTTTATTCACTCATTTCATTGATTAAAAATATTCTTTTTCCATGGAATAAAAATGATTTCATTAGAAAAATATTTTATTGTTTTACTTTGCCCCATGGGGGAAAAAAAGTGTTTTTTGAAGGTACAAATGTATTGCCAAAAGTTAAATAAAAAATGTTCCAATGCAAGTTTTGTTGCAAAACCCATTGTTTTTTTCCTCAATATGTACTGTAATTCTCAAAAAAAAAAAAAAATCAGTTTGTTCATTTTGAAAAAGCTAAGCCATCATAACTACACTGGTGTGCAAAAATTAAGGACGAAGTCGAAAAATTAGCATATCTGCTGAAAGAAGAGGCAGAGCGGAGAGAAAGAACAATCAAGAGATTAATTAAGGTGATGTACGGTAGCACATGCGCAGATATGCAGGCAGACGTAATGGGGGAGTGTCTGAGTAGTATAAAGCATGTTGTCGGTGTAAGATCAGTATTTCTGGCAAAGAGATTGCACGCCGTATAGCAGTTAAAATCACACCGAGTTGCTGCCTCAGCGAGAAATGGCGAATAATCAATCTGTTAGACGACATCTGGATGCTTTTACTCGAGGTCGAATCATTGGGAAGTTGGAGGAAGGCCGCAGTGTGACAAGTGTGGCTGCAGAGCTCGGAATTGCTCACAGCATCGTTTCACGACTTTGGAGACAATTTCAAACTACAGGAACAGCTATCCGGGGGTTCAGTAGTGGTCGTCCACGAGGAACCACATCCGCAGATGACCGGTATATTGTCTTACAGGCCAGAAGAAACAGGCGGCAGACAGCGGGAGAAATCGCTACACACACGACACAGGCGACTGGACGACCGATATCGCGTTTTACCGTGGCCAGAAGACTGCACGGTGGTGGTCTGTTTGCACGACGCCCTATACGGTGTGTACTTCTAACGCCTGCCCATCAGAGAAGGCGTTCTCTGTGGTGCCGGGAACACCGGAATTGGAGAGACAATGAATGGGGACGAGTATTCTTTACAGATGAGAGCAGATTCAGTCTGAGTAGCGATTCTCATCGCATACTCATCTGGAGAGAGCGGGGAAGCCGCAATCATCCCTCGAACATCATTGAAAGGGACAGGTATGGAGGTCGTGGTGTTCTCGTTTGGGGAGGCATCATGCTTGGTAGTCGTACAGACCTTCACATCTTTGAAGCAGGTTCAGTAAACGGGACCCGTTATTGTAATGAGATTCTTCTTCTATATATGCGTCTTTTTAGAGGCGCTATGGGTCCGCAGTTCCTGTTCATGGACGACAATGCACCATGTCATCGCACAGTAGCTGCCGAACAGCTCTTAGAGAGTGAGGATATTGAACGTATGGATTGGCCGGCACGTTCTCTGGATCTCAATCCCATCGAGCATGTATGGGATTTTCTAGGCAGACGCTTGGCAGCTCGTACCTTACCACCAGTAACGATTCGGGAGCTTCGATTGGCGCTGCAAGACGAATGGGCAGCAATGCCTCAACAACTCACTGACACCCTCATTCTCAGCATGGGCAGACGCTGTGAAACCTGCCTAGCAGTCGGAGGAGATCATATCCCATGCTAAAAATAGGATGTTTCTTGCTGGACACCCATCACAGGGATGTTTCGGCCTTCAGTCGCATTGCGCTCCATGCTACTTTTTCAATAAAGCTTCTTTTTATCCCTCTGATTTCTCTTTTAGTAAGTGTTGCTTACATTACACATGTCCTTACGTATTGGGGATCTTACGGTATTAAATGTGTTGATTTGGAAAGCTTTTGTACAAAGTTATATTGAAAAAACCGTCTCGTCCTTAATTTTTGCACACCAGTGTATTTCACTTTGCATCAGATTCCCCTGCTTCATACGAAGCAACTGCTGTAACCAGTGATCAAGTAACTGCTGATGTTAGATATGAATAATTCCATTACACAAGTCGTTATATATGAAGCACGGTGTTGAATTAATGTTCGTTGTTTAGTGAGTGAACTGTATGTAACAAAATTACATAAAAATATCAAAGTGATTCTGACTGCACATCAAAATTTGATAACACTTTACACTTAGAGAAAACTACGTTTTTGTTACGCAGACCTAGCCCGTGAGTGAAACTTCCCCATTCCACCAAGATCGCGAGTCAACTGTATGCAATAAAATTACATACAACAGCCCCCCCCCCCACAAAAAAGCAAATAAACAAATAAAATAGTAATTAAATTTAATTAAATTAAAATCAAGCAAATAAACGAATAAAATAGAAATTAAATTAAATTAAATTAAAATCAAGTGAACATAAAATTAATAATTCAAATTTAAAGTAATTCAATAAATAAATTTAGGCAAATATTTTTTTTAATTTAAAAATACCCCCCCCCCCAGTATTGATGGATCAATTTGTGCCGTAATCCCCCCCCCCCCCCGGTGGGCACTCCTGACACACACCATACACCTACAGAAGTGATTCTGATCGCACATCAAACTTTGATAACACATAGCAGTCAGATAAAACAATGGGTTTTGTTGCACAGCCCTATCAAGTATATCTTCCCCATTCCAGCGAATCAAGCTAGTCCCAGATGATTTATTACGTGATTAATTTGGGTGGGGTTCTCAGTTACGTACTTAATTTCTTTATTCGAATAAATTGCAAGCAATGATCGTTTCGCTTGCTTCCATTAGATTGAAACAGCAAGAAACGCCCAGGTTATTTGTTTCCATTTCCACCTTCGGCGATAAATTAGTAAATTCAAACAGATGAGGATCTTATTTAAATTAATATTTATACCGGCCGTCTTATCTAGAAACAAAACTGTTACGAGGGTGGTCGGACAGAGCGGCGCCTAAAGCGGAAATTTTCGAGGGCGGTCTATTAAGTGGTTTTTTTAACGCGATATTGCCCAAATCAAGGTTTTCTTTATAATTCAAGCGTTTGAATTTCTGCGCAAAGTTTTCAAGCCGTCTTGTTATATTACACCACTTTTTCAAGAAACTTTGAATAGCATTATTTCCGAGTCAAAATAGCACGTTCTTCAGCAAGAAAAAGTAAAATTGGAAGAGACTAATTACTCCAACTTAAATTTCTAAGCGGTGATTCAGCACCTAAACCAATAGAGATAAAATTTCGCTCTTTTTTCTTGAGCCAGTTTGTTACAAAATAGCACTAAAAGCCCATTTCGAAGGCTTTTTTTTCCCCCATGCATCTAAGGACACACTTAAACTATTAAGCAGTATTTTTACTCTAGATTGAGCCAATTTGTCACAAAATAGCACTAAACACAAGCGAATTTCAAAAGCAAATTTTTTTTCGTGCAACTAAATACACACTTATAAGTGGTATTTTAACTCGATTATTACTCAAACCAAGGTTTTCTTTATGATTCAAGAGTTTGAATGCTGCTATACCACTTCTTGAAGAAACATTAAATAGTATTATCACCAAGTTAAAATAATGCTTTCTTTAGCAAGCAAAAGTATAACTGAAGATTAATTATTCAAACTTTAATTAAATGCAGTAATTGAAGACTTAAACCAATAGAATTAAAATTTTGCGGTTTTCTTCTTGAGACAATTTGTCACAAAATAGTATAAAGACAAGCCAATTTCGGCTGTTTTTTTTTTTTTTTCGTGCACCTTAATACGCGATTAGAAAAATTGACAAAAGCAACGGGACAATGTCTTTACAACTTGTCTACAGTTTAGTGAAACCTTTAATCACACAGAAGCATATGCAAAGGAAATTAGTGAACAAAATAAAAAGTGAAAACACTCCTTTACATATTTTAGAGTTCAGTTTGGGCTGAAACATACGAAAATAGGAAAAAACATAATAGTGATCAATTGCGTTAAAAAAAAAAAAAAAAAAAAAAAAAAAAAAAAAAAAACCGTACTTTCTAAGGATGAAATTGAAGATAGCTTAGAAAGGTAAGGTGTGCAACATTTTGATTTTTAACATTTAGAACGTTTGACATTTTGTATTTAAACAATAACAAAACATTTAACCCTCCATTTTTGTGGCGTTTTATTGATTTTCAGTGCATAAAATGATCTTGTAAAAGCACTAAAAATATATCTGCTGCACATTAAAAAGAAAAAACAATGATAACCATCCTCGGTTTCTGACAAAAAAGAAAGAAAGAAAGGGTGGGAAAAGAAGAAAAATATTAAAATAGGAAAAGAATGGTAAAGTAAGAAAAAACAACATCAGAAAAGCACAAATTCGCAGATTGCTGCAGACACGTGTTTCGAGTTGCAGGGAACGCCTTTTTCAATGCAAAAAGTAATGAACTTATGGATGAAAGGACGTCCGACAAAAGCCAAGAGTAGATAAAAACACAGCTTAAAAGATAAAAATAGCGGATTAGCCAAACACCCAATGAGAAAATTATAAACCTATAAGGAACCAATAGGAATGCAGACAAAGGCCAAGCGCTCTCTCTGAGGTACAGTAAAACCGAAAGAAAGAATTCAATTGGACAAAGATTAAGACAAAGCTTAAACAAAAAGACAATGTCAATAACCGTGAACCGCAAGAAAGGAAAAGCTGAATGGAAGAAAAAAACACCAAGAAATGAAATAAACAGAAACAAAATTTTTTTCGCAAAAGGAAAAAATAAAGATAAATAGAAGAAAAGGGGGGGGGATGTCACCCCCACCCCACCCCATGACAAAAATATCTTAAGAAAAGAATAATTTATAAAATCAACTGTTTGTCTCTTGTGTTTCCCCGTACAATTATAATTTCTAATCAAAACCCCTACTTTACGCATGAATACTCCCTAGTCTAAGAAATTCTTTTAAAACCATTCTCTTCAACCAAACCCTAGTTGTAAACCAGCATTTAAGGCTATAATAATATGAAAAGTTATGTATGTATGTGAGGGGTGAGGTGTGACGGGGAGGGGAGGGGGTAAAGGGACGCTTACAAATTCAAGAACAGGTCAATGAGATCAAAGAGTGGAAGAACAGTTGTATAATACAACTTTTAGAAAGGGGGGAGACGCTAGTGTAAAAACCAAAACAAAAGTAGGGATCCTTCCTCGACTGTGCGAAAAAATTGTGCTAATGATAATCAACTAAATTAAGAAAGCAACAGACGCATCAACACGATTTTTAGCATTTAGATACATCAATTTTCATTGTTCAAAAACAATACGTGTATTGATCAATGTTTACTTTGTGTTTGCGAATAAAGAATCTATGACATAAAGATAAAGGAAATACTGATGACCGTCAAAGATATGGCGAAAAACATTTCAAGACATTTACACATTAAGAATTAGAAGAATGATGCGAGAGACGTCGACATGTGGCATAAATGTAATGTCCGATACAAGCCAACAAGTGGCTACTGTCTTAAATCAGATAAGACGAATAAACCAAGTTTGGGAGGGTGTGCGTCACGATGCGGCAGCGCATCGAACCTCGCTGAATGAGGCTGCGTTATCATCAGGGTATTCATGTTTCACAGTAATTTGAAGTTGTTCCTTTTTTTATGTTGACGTTTCCAAGTCTTGGACACCTTCCAATACTAACAAGAACAACATTGAATTTGTTTGGTATAAACATAACCTTTCGAAATGCAGTGGCCTCCGTTTTGGGCACTCGTTGGTAGAGGTAGGAGATGAGGCGCAGGAAAGTACTGGCCAAAAAAATTACAGCAAAATATCAAAAATTCGAATGTCGAAAATCCGAATCGTCAAAAATCCGAATTGTCAAAAATTCAAAATGTCAAAAATCCGAATTGTCAAAAATCCAAAATGTCAAAAATCCAAACGCACTCTCATGTAGTTTTAATGAACTCAGAAGAATTCCAAGTCTCTCTCAGCCAAAAATCAATGATTTTTTTTAACCATTTTTTAAATTTTCAAGTCAATTTTTCCTCACAGAAATTAGTCAATTTTCTTCGTGTGGCATATATTTTTCTGAACTTCATTCAAATTTTTGTTTAATTACTGTGTAATAGTTCATCACAGAGTACGCATAGCATATGGTAAATATTTTTCATTTTACCTATAGGTTCAATAAACAACGAGAGTGAAATTTTGATAAAAAATTTAATCACATACTGTAGCGTTCTGTACTGTAATGTAAGATATATATTCGTACATATTTCATAAACAATTTAATTGATTAAATGGCATACTTTTTCCATAAAATACATTTTCTTGGAAATTTTCGAAAATCTGAACTGTTTGAGTATCTGAACTACTATGGTCCCAATTAATCCGGAGTTTGACGCCTCAAGAATTTCCATTGTAGGCTAGTTCGACCAGTGAATGAACACTTAAGCACAATTTGATTGTTTAGAAAAATGTAACATTGTTGAGGAAACTAGCATTTGGTGCATGGCAGTAAAAACATTTTAAGTGATATATGTAATTATTTTTTAAAAATGCAATTTTGCGGTTCTGCGTCAAGTTTTGGGGGATTTAAATAGAAAAGAGGGCAACAACAACCTAGTAAATGAACACCCACAGCCACTTCACAAACACAACATTTTTTGCGTTTCCTTTTGGAATTGTATAGAAGAGAATTAATGTTTCTATTCATCAGAGAAAAAACTTTTGAATTTTTTTTATTTATTTATTTATTTTAATAAATCTTTTATGTCTGTAACCCTATCTCCTTCGCGCTGATGGTAGCCTACCAGTTCAATACTGGTACAGGTTGGATACAGGACATCGAGGGGAAACCATTCCGTCCTCTCTCACCCCGCTAAACTTAAGCGGCCGGACATCCATTCTTGGGGATATTTTGAGGAAACCAAGGGATGTCAGGTCACCCCTGGATGTCCTGAGGATATCCAGGGGTAGAAGTATTAATATCATCGATTTTCACCCGCCGCAGGTGGCATTGAGCCACTTCAGGTAGCGAACGGGGTTGGCGAGCAAAACGAGCAGGAGGGGGAGCATCCTAGTTTTTTTAAATAAATTACGAACTGTTCATTCACCGACGAGTGTTCATTTACTGGTCGGTATACCTACCCTGCCATTTTTCTTTCAAATGACTGTCTACGACATTGATTAACATTTTTTTTTCTAATTTGAAGTTATTTTTTGAAATTAAAAAAAAATAATAACAAATGGTAGATTTATTTCTTTAATAGCTATTACCTTCTTCATTCCTGTTATACTTTCCAGTGAAAGTTTTAAAACAAAGACAAAACATGATAAAAGCATAAAAGAAAGATTAATGTCATTATTAAAAACATTTAACATGAACAAAATAAATAAAATTAATCACAATTTAACAAATAAATTCACAAACTAAAGAGAAGATCGAACCTTTTTATTAAAAAAATAAACCAAGAAGACAAGAACTCATTAAAATTATTTATTTTTTCCAAAAAACAACAGTAAACTGCACAGGTTTCGAACGCATCTTTAGTTTTTGATCTAAGATGAAAATAAGTTGTGAATAAGAAACGCAAGTAATTTCAATTTCATGCTTTTTACTTTTTGATGAGATGCGGTTAATTTTCATCCTTTTTTTTTTTTTTTTTTTGGAAAACAATTCTAAGTTTAAACAGTTTGTCTCATATGGAATAAGCGATTGTAATCTAAAAATAATCTGCTTTGTGCCAGGTTTTGTATTTAAACTACTTTTAATTTATTTATTAAGTTTTGAATAAATAAAGTAAAATCAATCGAATTGATTCGCTTTTGCTACATTTTAATGCTCAGATATTAAAGAAGCTTGATTTCCAAACTTTCCTTTCCCTTACAACGTTATTAGCTAGACATTGCTAAAATGTAATGCCGGACTGTTTGTGATTATAGATTTAATATTGTTTTTGATAGTAACTAATAGTTTCCTTCTCATAATAAAAGATAGATATAGTTTTTAGACAGTTGTGTTTACATTAAAACTATTCATTCGGAATAAGTTAATAGCTAGGTAAAATGAGAGCGAAAGAGAGAGAGAGTTGTTTGACGTTTCATCGATTTTTTATCTTAAATATTTATTTAAAAAATGTATGTCCAGAATATTGGACATATTATAACTCTTTTGATTTTTCACCTAGAAACTTGAAATTTTGTCCATTAGATACTCCTTACCATAGTACACTGTCTACCAAACAAAAACATATTTGGTTAAGTATTTCATAATTCCGACAGAATGGATTAAAAACTAAACAAATAGCGGAGTTCCAGAAAGCTAATGAAGTTTTTCTTTTTTTCTTCAAATTACAGACCTATTTTATGGTTTCTGTTATCATATTCCAGTCATGATTGTCTCACTTTAATTCCACAAAAACTTACCAATGCCAGCAAATTTTTAGAGCCATGCAAATTCAACCGATTCTAACCACAGACATACACTAAGTAAATTGTGATTTAACAAAATAAGTACGACTGTGGGTGGAGCACAAATGTAACACACGAATGCTCAAAACAAAATGCCAACTGGCTTTGATGTAATTTTATTTCCTAAACTAATGGCTGCTCTGACTTCACAAATAATTCGAGAAAATGAAGTCCATTGTGATTATTTTCCTATTTTGCTATGCAATCTCACGACAACTCTCGTATTTTCTCACTTCTTCTCCAGTTATTTTCTTATTAGTTTAAATAATTATTTCAATTTACTGGCAAAATTATCACGGCTAGCAGAAATTACTTTCACCGAAACCTTCTCCAGCACATCATTTGTACAGTTTTGAATGACTTAGTATCGAAATGTACGTGTCTATAAAATGTTCACCACATAATTGACGTAACTTTATCTTCTCATATAAAAACATAAGAACAAATTTTAACAATATACTGTGCTGGAAATTGATTTATGAAAATAATTTTTCCAGGAAAAAGTTCTACAATATCGATTAAGGGTCATTCCGTAGTGACTATAACGTAACATTCGCAGTTGATTTTCACTCTTTTTACTTACACCGGGAGTAAAAATAAATGTGTTTTGGTTTAATATGCAGATTTAAAATGTACAAGGTGACTATTTTTCATTTCTACCAAAAATTTGAAGCAAAATAAGTGCTGGCGGGTATTTTTCACCAAAAAAGGCATCGTGACTAACGTAACATTTTTGCAACCCTGAGAAACAATGCTTACGTTACGAGAGCAATTTTTCTGAAACTTACGCAGGCATTTAAAATTGGCCGATATATTTGTAAGAGGTAAACAATCTATTTTTAAAAATGTACTAGAGATTTGTTACAGATGAATCTTTTTTTGGCCCTTAATGGTACTTTTACTAAAAACTGTGTGCGACTAACGTAACGTGACTAACGTAACCATCGAATAACAAGCAACGAGCATATAAAAAACATTTTATAATTAATTTCTTGCTCTTATATTACTTTTATACTTTTTAGGAACCTTCTTTGTGTTGCATTATGGTTTTTTCTTTACTTTTTTCTATATTAGTGTAAGAAATTGAATGGAAGAATTCAGTTCAATTAACTCAATTTGAATGTGCGAAAAAAAATGAACAAATAAAAAAACCTGCTTTTACAAACTGAATAACATCATTCTTGGGTTAATTAAATACTAAATATCTCTCTTTTAAAAAATTAACTTTATGCAAGTTGATAGTTTCACCGAATTCTAGTATTCTGCCGATATACTAGTTATCGTCATAAGAAACTCCGGAGTACTTTTCAGTGGCATATTATATGTTAAGGTTTACTGATTCATCGAACGAATAGTGTTGTGTATAATTTTGAATTAAAACGTAATATTGAAAAAAAAAAAAACATTCGAACGTTTTTGCAGAATGCGTTTTAATTCCAGATATCACCGCAAATGTTTGAATAAATGATCATTCTTGCATTTTCTGAAATATATGGCAGCAGCGCTTATTGTCACTGTATCATGTAACATCTTCAAATGTTTTCCAACGAGCAGCCATTACTTCATTTTAGTAATAGGTAGAATGTATTTTCTAAAAAATAGAGACGTTCTTCTTTGTTAAGACTGTATTTCTATTATCTTAATTTCTTAATTCTTAAGCTTGGATTCTTGTGTTGAATGCACATTCAGCAGAGCACTCATTTTGCTTTACTCACCTTTTTTCTTTTTTAATAATTCCTTAAATTGGAAGTATCTTTATAAAGATCTTTAAAAAAAGTATTTTTCTAAGTAAACAGAAGGTCTACAATGTAATATTACTGGTATTTTTCACCCTTTATATTTTTAATCAATATAGAATGCCTACATATTTAAAATTGTTCATGAAAATTTACATTAAATTAAATAAGTTTTAAATATTAGCAGTCATTTTTAAATTGTTACGTTAGTCACATGCAAACTGTTACGTTAGTCACAGCTGAAATGGTACGTTAGTCACACTAATTAGTTTATATCTACTGATACTAAAATAACTATTTTGCCCTTTTTAAGTGGATATGACACAAATGTAAGAAAATAAAAAGTGCTGTTTGGTTCAATCATCTGGTTTAGTTTTTAAGCAGAAAATAGTACATTTTCGTGACTAACGTAACGTAAATATTTTCAGTGAAATAACCAAACTAATTAAAATACTTATCTTGTAATGTATGCAAAAAAAGTCAATTTTATTGTGCCAACATCTAATCATTCTGAATAAACATAGTTCTTTTAAAGATTTTCAAAAAATTTATATTACACAAGAAAACTTAGACGCATGTTTTTTGCGTATGCTAAGCCTTTTTTACAACCTCGCACGTTTAGAGCCAAAAGAAAAACACCGAATGAAATTTTGCAAACTGTTACTGGATTTATGTACTAGAAAGTATGCTGAATGAAATGATAGGTCACAATTAAAGCTTTGTGGGAAAAAAAATTCTGAGGTTGAGGTTGACATTTCTATGGAATGACCCTTAAAAATAAATTAAATTTCATATATTGTACAAGCTTAGTGAAAATAGTATACAAAACTCATAGCAAATAATTGTAAAGATAAATTTTCATTCGTTGCAATTTGAACAAAAGGATATAAAAAACTAGAATTTCGTAATATCATTCACGGAAATTGATTACTGAGATTGACATTTCATTGGCTATTCTGAAGTAATGGGACAAAAAATTGCATAAAACAAACTAACATAAAGTACGCAGAGTAAAAGGCAAAAGCAAAAACTAGCATATTTGGCTAATATCCAGTGGCCGGTAGCTTGCAGTTTTTTAAATGATCACTTTTTTTTAAAGCTAATGCTCACCCACCGCGGACTTTTTTAAATTACAAAATTGTAAAAATTACTTTATTAGCATTAAAAACCAGTTAAATTTGATGAGTTACCTTTATAACCAATAAAAAATACCATTGTTAAAAAAAAATGTTTTGAAAAACGCGTATCAATAGAAGAATTTTTATCCTAAGCAAATGATACACTCAGCTAGGAAAAGATCATGAGAGCAATAAATACTGCTCCAAGATAGCGCTGTGGGAAAGTAGAGACAGAAGCGGCGACCGATTGGCAAATGTTTTAATCACCACATCTGGAGTGTTAATCAATACCGGGCGAAGTGCTACCACTAATTTTTCCTTTAATAGAAAACGTTATATATTGCGTGCGATGTGTTGTATAAGAACGAAAATATTACACGTAACTTGAATGGTGATATCTGGACAGAACATTACAAGAACTGTCTAAATACAAACTAAAACTATCCAAAAACCAAACAGGAACTGAAACTTTTTATTCATATTATATAGTTCCGAGCAATTAATTTATAATTATCCCTACTAATAATCTGGCTGCCTCTGGAAAATAAATATATTCCATAACAAGCACGAGCTCATTAAAAGCTGTAAATGCTGAGTGAAGAAGAAAAACATAAAACAGTTTTGGGAAACACATACGGTCTTTTGTACTTGAACAAAATATGCCACAATCATCAGAGTCTCAAGAAAACGGAAGCAATTTGTAGACTAGAATAGCATATTTGTAGAAAGACTACGCCATCTCCAGCACCTGGAAGCCATATGCAGTTTACCATAAGATATTACCCAAAGTTTTCTCAAGTTGCCGCAGTAGTATGTCTGAAAATGAATCCATTTTCAAGTAAAGAATAAAGTGTTGCACTTTTTTTTTTTTTCACTTACAATCTTTCAAATATTTTTTTTTCACTTACAATCCTATAACTTATTGATTTACGTGTTTCTCGGGACAAATCTTTGAGCATACGTACTCTAAAATAATTTTTTTTTTCCTTTTGATATAAACTGTTGATATAAATGTCATTCCAAATAAAATCAACAAATTTTTGTGTCCATTTTTGATTTTGATGAAATTTGCTAGGTAATATTTATCAATATTCCGCACTCCTAAACTGTTATATTTTGTTCATTGAAAATTTGTTCTCCTGAGATAGCTATATTTTTGCTCCACGGGAGAGTTAATTTGGTATTTTTGATGTTTTTACTAAAAGCTCTAATAAATTTATTTGAATTAGTAGAAGATCAAACACGGCTTATTGCAAAGCTGGAAAAATTATCATTTATCTGTGCGTAAAAAGAAACGATTTTAGTTAACCTTGATAAAAAAATTTCCTGGGTCAAATCATAGTTCAAAAAGTGCCGTTTTTGGCATTTTGAGCTTAAAACAGTTGATGAGGGTCTTACAGTAGGAAGATATTTTTTGTCCTGTTACAGTTAGTTATATGCATACTAGAACTAGAGAAAAAAAATAGGCTGATATTAGTAGTCCTTCATGATGGAAACATTGCTTAAACTTAAGAAAAAATGCAAAATGACCTTTTTAACTCCCCAAAAACGGCCTGTGGGTTAGGTGATAAAGAGGCTATGGGAAGTTGTTACGTTACTCTTTAAAACGAAACAAAAACTGTCTTGCTATTCTAAGGAGTCGAAGAGTTTGTTTTTGGTGAAAAATCCTGTTTTCTAAATATAGTTAATAAAAATTGAAAGCCATTTGTTGCGCAAAAGATGTTTGACTAAAATCTAATCAGGGTATTCAGGGTATCCTCTTCCCCCCTTCTACATCTAAAACAAAATTTTCCAAAAAAGAGAGAGAAAGAAAACTAGGAGCACGACGCATTTTATTCTTAACTATTGACTGATAAATTCCAATGTTATAGCAACACAAAAACGAGCAAATGATTACGTCGGCTCAGTCACCCTGTATCGTCTGCCAGTGGACCCCTGAAAAAACTTGTTCCTTGCCCCCTCTTAAATACTCCAAAGGCTCCCAAAACGATCAGCAAATATTTTTTTGAACGCCGACCAAGGGACACCTAAAACCAGTACCGCCTGAAGATGCTTGTCCTTGACCTTGAATGGGATGAAGGCGCGGCCGACTCGGAGGCAAGATTCCCTTTCGTTGAGATTAGAGAGCGTCTTCGGACGATTTTCACCTGCACAGGTAACACTAACAAAATTTTGTGCAGGTGTCAAATTATCAGGGTTCCGAAAACTCGGAATGAAAATTACTGAAGTTCATTTGATTGCGAGCGTTTGATAAAAGGCAAAAAATTAGTTGTCGTCGAAACATACAAGGAAGTTAAACTTCAGCGTTAATTTAAAAATATTAATAAATAATAATGAAATAAAAATAAATAAAAGTTTTACAAAGAATTAATTTATAAAATAAACAAAAATAACGATAAATAAATAAAGTTATGAAATAAAGTACAAAATAGTGAGATAAATAAATAAATTATCGTTATTTTCACCATTTTTTATGGTTGAAGTTTTTGAATTATACACTGAGCGGCAAAAAAAACAAAAAAACGTTTTAAATGCGTCTGGCACCATTCTTGCTGATTCTTATGTAAAATGACCCCCAGAATCCAAATACATATGAGGCAGTGAGAAGCAAAGTGATGTAAGTGGACATTTTCAAGTTTTGAGTAAAACGTGTTTAAAGATAACATCCTAGGTAGAATATTCTTGATTTTTTTTTCTCAATCATGCTGCATAGCAGCAACTTCCACGGCTACTAGTATCATCTCTTGCTCCAAGACAGAGAAAGAAGTTCACCTACCATATGTACTGGTTATCTCCAAATTTTTAATTTTGCCACTTACATCCCTTTGCTTCTCACCGCCTCACATGAACATCGTTTTCTCACATCACCCACCACTGTTTTAGGATAACTCCCCTTTATATATATATATATATATATATATATATATATTTCTTTTTTTTTTCAGTTTTCGACAGTTTCGTAGCCATTATTTTAATTAGGTGGGAAACGGAGTATTATATAACCATCATCATTCTTCTAAAAGGCTAGAGTTGAAATGTAAGGATCTATAAACCGACAATTTCTCTGAAAAAAAAAAAAGAACGCAAGTAAGTCGTAATTGATACGTGAATCGGGAAGTAATTTTTGGACAATAACTAACAACTAGACAATTGGACTGAACGCATTCGATCTTTTATTAAATAACCTTCGTAAATGGTATTTAAGAAGCAGTTTTATAATGAATAAATTACCTAACACATTGTCTACATAAAATGATGAAAATTGCATTCCAAGAACTTAATACAACACAGAAAATTAACTTTGCATTCTCACACAGTTCACGCCTTGCAAAATAATAATTGGCATATCTACATTTCATAAGTCATTTTCTCCTTCATTGATTTAATATTTTTTTACAGCTTACGTTCTGGTTTTTAAGGTTGGAAAAATTCAGAAACGACTATACAAGGTCTTTTACATGATGAAATAAGGGAATCAAATGAGCTTACCTTATATGAATGATATAATGGAGAATGAAACTGTGATGATTGTCGATGCTCGGTGCCCATGATAAATTAACAGATCTTGAAGTGAATGTGAGAATTAAGGGCATCCCAGGAGGATCTGGAACATCTGGAGAAGAAATTACAGTTAAGACTCCAAACAGAACAAAACAATGCATTATACATATAAATAAATAAAAATTTATTCTAAATAACCATATGATCTTTTTAAAAGCTGTAAACAATTCAAAAACACACAAAACTAATAGTGCTTTAAATTATTGAAAATGTAATCTCTTAATCTTAAGTCGCGTCTCATTTGCAGAAAAAGCACTTTGACCATTGTGTCATAAAACCGAAACCGAATAATCGCTGCTGCGCGTAAAGAAACTAAGCGACTACTCGAGGAAACCATTTTTTTTGCAACTCAGAATCAGTCACTCTTATTTAGATGTAGATTAATAAACTATCTCGTCTATGAATTTCTCATTTGTGCGATAAAGATATATAGTTTCACTTTTAAAGGTATTTTCCCCAGGATTAAATTAGGATAAATTAAATCTCCCCTTGCATGCTATAAGACAAAGAGACCTGTACTCCCATAATATACATCCATATCCGAAGAAACATTTATGCTTTATGCATAAATATTTAGGTGTTCTTGCAAATAATGTGAGCAAAAAAATAATAATAATAATTAACCAACGTGCTGAAATAAATTGCGCAAAAACCACCAAAAAAAGACCGTAGAAAACAAAAGTATTGTTGAAAACCCCTGAATTTCACTGGACCCCCAGTGCATTAATACTTCTTCATAAGTAAATCTTCAAAAGCCCAAACAAAATCTGCATGTCGTCGCCTCAGAGCAACAGTAAGATATCTTAGTGTTATTTATGGGATTAGATGTCTTACTGTTGCTCTGAGGCAACCATATAAAGAGAGAGAGAGAGAGAATGGCATTTGATTTTCAACTCTTCACCATTATTATTTATACTGTATTTCACAATTATATGTGTTTAGTATTTTCGTCACAGCGAAAAAACAAAGGGTTTCCTAACAAAAAATAAACTAAGAAAACTGAAGAGAAGAATCGACATAAGACAACTACTTTGAGGAGTCTTGAGATTTAGTTTCATTCAGGTTGATTATTTTGTAGATTTTTTTGTAGGCCGTATAAGAGATGTCTGAAGAGTGAAAAGATTTAATTGACATAATTAGATAGCATAAAAGTCATGGTGATAAAAAAAAATCGACAAGAAGTATCTTTAAAAAAATACGGGTTTGTGCTTCAGCGATAGCTTCACCGGGGGGGAGGGGTCATGGTGCATAATACGCTATGAACCCCTAGTATGACTTATTAAACAGGGGTGCCCACCCCCCTCAGAACATGGGTGCACCCCCTAAATACCACGAAGATTCCCCCCAAAAAAGAGAAATATAACCCTCAAAACAACTCCAACCCTAAAAATTTCAATAGCGCAGTGTGCGCCATGACCCCCCCCCCCCTCAGGATTATCCCCTGTATTAAAAACTAAATTAAAGTTGCTTCTGTACAGTTCATGTATTTACCTGAATGTTTCGATAACACTTCCAGAAAAATCTTTCGTTATGCGGCAATGCGAAAGTAGAACCTATCCGCACTGTTAAAAATTATTTTACCTCCCGAATTAAACTCTTCAAATCAATTACAGCGCAGCACCTTTTTACTACTTGTGTGCAGAAACGAAACTACAAATTGCACGTTAAAAATAACTCAAAGTTTGTACGATACTTATAAATCAGTTTGCGTCATACTAAAACACCATTCATTAACATCAATGATAAACCCTTTTGGAGCAATTTAGTGCTACGTTTTTTCCCTATTCGATATAAAATCAACAAATTTTCAGATGTTTTGGCGCCGCAGCATTTTTGATTTTGATGAAATTTGGTAGGTCAATATTCTACACTCACAACATTTTATTCCTGAGATATAGCTCTTTTTTGGTTCTACGAATGACTAAAATTTGGCATTTTTGAACCATTTTCTGAAAGCACTAGTAAATTTATTTAAATTAGTAAGAAGATCTAACATGGTCTATTGTAAAGCTGAAAGAA